>NC_087201.1:86349673-86377173 GCF_015104395.2 Macrobrachium nipponense
TGTTCTTGTTCTTTCAGCTCTCGGCGTTCTTCCTATTCTCATTCCTTCTCCTCTTGTCGCTTTTTCACTCCTGCTGAACCTGTACCACCTTGACATTCCTTTGAAAGTTGATGCGTACCACTCATCTCTCTCTCTCTCTCTCTCTCTCTCTCTCTCTCTCTCTCTCTCTCTCCTTGATCTGTTCATCAACATCGCTACACAGAGTGGAATGCCGCAGCTTCCGTTCTGTTCCGTTCTTAAAGTATGAGGATGCATATGTTTGATGATTTGAATAGTGTTGTTACCATACGCTAGTCTTATGTAAGCCTGGACCCCGTGGCGGGTTAGTGCCGTCAGTGCACCTCATGTGGTGCACTGTAGGCATTACTTTAGAGTCTTCACAGCGTCCCTTCAGCCCCCTAGCTGCAACCTCTATCATTCTTCTACTATACCTCCTTTCATATTCTCTTTCTTCCATCTGACTTTCCAACCTTTCTAACAATTATTTCATATTGCAACTGCGAAGTTTTCCTCCTGTTTCGCCTTTCAAACCTTCTTACTGTCAATTTCCGTTTCAGCGCTGAATGACCTCATAGGCCACAGCTCATGGTCTTTGGCCTAATTTCTATATTCTGTTCTGTAAGCTTGGAAACTTATTCCTTAATTATAACCTGCGTATCTGAAGACGTTTGGAGAATATTTCAAAATAAAGTATGTTAAATTAAGGCTTATTATTATTATTATTATTATTATATTATTATTATTATTATTATTATTATTATTATTATTATTATTATTATATGAAAGAAGACAAACAGACCACATAAGCCCATATACTAACCTTGAAAGAGCAGTAAAGATTTATTTGTGGAAACAGACGAACAAAACTATGAGAGGGTTAGGAAAAAGAGATAAATACCGGTCATAATAGTTATTTAAACAGAAATTCAAACTTAAAGAGAGATTAACACAAACCTTCATAAAAGTAAATAATTGAATATAATGTATACTCGTATATATGTATATATATATATATATATATATATATATATATATATATATATATATGTGTTCGTGTGTGTGTTGTGTGTGTGTGTGTTTTTGATTTGATTTTAAATCCCGAAAAAGGTAAAAGTGAAAGAAAATAAAATTTAAAACATCTGAGATAAATCTCAATTGTTTCACTTTGTCTTCGGGCTGTAACTTTGTTCATATAAATATATATATATATATATATATATATATATATATATATATATATTTATATATATATATGTAAACTACACATGTATGTACATACACACACATATATATACATATACATATTAAAAATCAAGAAGTAAATAAGTACGCTTCATAAAACTCCATTTCAAGTTCAGGTTTAACTGTAGCCCTAAACTTAGAAACCTTCTCATATAATAAAATGTTACCGGTATTTAGCAAAGTTTAACTGAAAATCTTTTCCAATCCATAAAACTTTAAAACTTTTTCTAAACAGTGAATTTCTTTCTTTCTTCTTATTCTTCTTCTTTTCTTTTTCTTGCCCTTTTATGATGTTTGGAACAATATATGATACCAGGGGTGAAGAAACACCCACTGTCTTCCGGTTTTCTCTACTGGTTTTTACAATTAACCATTGTTGAATGTCTTGGCCATCATGATGTTCGTGTTTACATTTTGGAATCATTATCTATATCACCAAATTGTCATCTCTATTTTATTGTACCTAGTGTGGTTTATAAGATACCTTGTAATGATTGTAATTTAATTCTTTATGAGACAAACAAGGAGGTTAAAAGGGTATAAAAATTATACATACCATATATATATATATATATATATATATATATATATATATATATATATATATACATACATAAACAATGGGACAAGTATAAAACTCCTTATGTTATATATATATATATATATATATATATTATATATATATATATATATATATATATATTTGATATATATATATATTCCTATAGGACATAACAGATTTGATTCTTTTACGGAAAACACTGCGCTCAATTTTTATCCCAGTAGGATGCTAGTGTCGTCAGTGCACCTCATAAGGTGTACTTTAGGCATTACTTATGGTTCTTTGCATCGTGCCTTCGGCCCATAGCTGCTACCTCTTCCGTTCCTTTTACTGTACCTCTTTTCATATTCTCTTCCTTCCATCTCACTTTCCACCCTCTTGTTACACCTTTCAAACCTTTTACTGCCAATTTCCGTTTCATAAGTTCCAGTGCTTGGTCTTTGCCCTAAAGTCTATATTCAGTTCCAATTGTCATAAGCAGTGAATTGTGTCTCTGATGGTTACTCGACTATGGTGGATCCAAGCCAATGTCGAGGAGTGGACATAGAAATATATATAAAAAAATCTTGAAGAAGACGAAGGGAATCATTTGAAATTACAAATTCTTTCGTATTATCGACATAATCCTGTGAGTCGAGTGTATTTACTGAAATGTAACTTATAGTTTTAATAGTAAATAATAGGTCAGTATTTTAAATTTTAAGACTAAAGACTGTGCTTTAGACGTGTGCTTTAGGGCAAGGAATGCGCCTAAAGATATACAAGTCCACATGATAGTGGCATTGAATATTCGTGGGTAACTGAGGTGGCTCAGGTTTTCTGAGTCATGGCCGCTTCTCTAACCTTGGCCCTTCTGGAACGATAGTCAGGGTTATTTCTTAGTGCTTAATTAATTTGTTGAATCATAATAAAAATTGCTGATGAATAAGTTAATTTTATCTATGTGAGGTCTTATGCTTTAGGCATAGGATGAATATGTCCATTTTTTTCTTCATGTGAGGTTTTATGTTTTGGGCATAGGATGAATATGTCCATTTTTCCTGTGAGGTTTTATGTTTTGGGCATAGATGATAAATCCATCTTTTTTTATGTAGTTTTATGCTTTGGGCATAGGATGAATAAATCCATCTTTTTTATGTGAGGTTTTATGCTTTGGGCATAGGATGAATAAATCCATCTTTTTTATGTGAGGTTTTATGTTTTGGGCATAGGATGAATAAGTCCATCTTTTTATGTAAGGTTTTAGTTTTTTTGCATAGGATGAATAAATCAATTTTTTATGTGAAGTTTTATGTTTTGGGCATAGGATGAATAAATCAATTTTTTTTATGTGAGGTTTTATGTTTTGGGCATAGGATGAATAAATCCATATTTTATGCGAGGTTTTAGGTTTTTTGCATAGGATGAATAAATCCATTTTTCTATGTGAGGTTTTATGTTTTGTGCATAGGATGAATAAATCCTTTTTTATGTAAAGTTTTATGTTTTGTGCATAGGATGAATAAATCCTTTTTTTATGTAAAGTTTTATGTTTTGTGCATAGGATGAATAAATCCATTTTTTCTTTATGAGTTTTTATGCTATGGGCATAGGATGAATGTCATTTCTTTTTTCATGTTAGATTTTATGCTTTGTGTATAGGATGAATAAGACCATTTTTTTTTCTTTCTGAAAGTTTTTATGCTTTTGGCATGGGGCCAAGAACCTCTAAAGCCCATTTTTCGCTTTTTCCACTTTGTTTGGCCTTAATTAATGCTGAGCTTGGTAGAAGTACTGAGCTGATTACTGTCTAATTGTCTGGTGTACCTGCTGCTGAAAATCCTAAAGTCAGTTGGATGGATTTACAAAAAAAGTAAGCTCCAGCTCAAATGATATTGTCTAAATATATTTGTGAATGAAATAAGTTCAGATATAAAATCGCAAGAAGACGAGCTTTTCAGTCGGTATAAGGTTAGAACTCGGTACAGCATCGACCCTCATTTGTAATTTCACAACTTTCAAATTTGTTGATCATTCAAAAAGTTAAGAAAAATAATCATGCAAGTGAAGAATATAAACCTTTGGTCCATGAAAAATAAAAAAATCTTGTTGTTCTTATATATATAACGAAGTTTCGAGTATCAAATGCAAGGTAGGTTTGGGATTTGAATCGAAATTAATTAAACATGACACAATTTCTACATAGAATTTGAATAAGTCCCTGAAGCCGAGGCTGGTACGTCAGATATCAAAACGCTAACGACGCAATGTACTTATTTCCCATGATCGCGCGATTCGTCTCGATTCTGACGTAATTCCGTAGCGGACTGTCTACAGCTCTGTCTGTTCTAAAAGAGGAAATGTCTACCTTGGTGTGCGTTGTCATGGGAACATATCAGTCTCTTCGTTCTTCATTCTTTCTGTTTTATCATGACGGCACACAACCCAAAAGTAATTTGCTTAGTCATTTTTCTCATTCAAATTTTTCTAGACATTTCCCCTTGAGGGCAATTTTTACCAAATAAATTGTACAAAGACGTTTGAAATTTAAATGAAGAGAACCCTGCAAGCCAATACACCATAGGTTCCCGCTATCTCAAGGACAGGTACAATAACTATAACCATTGCCTTCGACTCGAGGACATCTGCACGATTAATATCATTATCATAGAACTGTATGGTATGTATTACTCTGTATATCATTTATTCAGGATCATTTTACTGAAACAATACATATCTTAGGCAGCGAGTTGGTGTTCAAAGTTATCTTTTTTCTAATTGTTTACGTTATCTGATGAAGAACATTTATTTTGTTCAGTTACTGTTCATATATGACAAATTTTTATGTACAGAAGAGATACTTTTAAGTATCATCACATTCCCCAACCTGAAGAAAAAACTAAAGTACCTGAATGGCCGGACCGAAAACCGGTTGCTTTTCCTAATTTGATACTGTACAGAGTAAGGAAGAACAAATTCTCTCGTTTCATTTTGCATACAGCGAAGGAGGTCTTGTGTTATTGATATGTTACCACTGTACAGGTATTGCCATCGGTCACCACTGTACAGGTATTTCCATCGGTCGTGGATATTAAGATTACCAGGTAAAACCGGTCAACCACAGTAACTGTATTTCCACAATAGCCTCACTTACCACTTTAAAAAGGTCGGTGTCCAAAAAGACACAGCGTGCACTGATCCTGTGTAACCAATTAAATGGTTTCTCCCTGGCCGTCTTGGGTATCGAGCCAATTAAAGCCCCTTTTACAACTGTTGGTTTTTCTCGCTTTAGTCCTTTTGATGATTCATTCCGTGAATTGCAACCTATGTATGATATGCTAAGCATTATTTGTCAGGTGCTCCCAAGGCTTTTTGCGTTTCAACAGATGTTTATCCAAAGACATTTATCCTGCTTATCCTTCTTCCAGGGTTATTAGCGGTCTTATATTTACACTCTTTCCTCCGGCCGATGTTGTTTCAAATGGAAAACCAATTCATAGCTCTTATCCCTTAGTTTTATGTTGTGTTGTTGTTTCTTCAATTCTATTATGAAAAGCCAGTAAGAAGGAAGCATTCTTTTTTATATTCCATGCACTTGTGGTTTTGAATGTGTAGAAAAGTCGGCAGTTTTCTTTAGTATATCGTCTGCAACCAAAGTGGATAAGCTAACTTGACAAAACAATGCCTTGGGTCAATCATTTCAGAGGTCAAATATTTAGGACCACAAATCATAAAGACTCTCGGACATTAATTAACTATTATTCCATTCTTAACTGCCTTGTTATGAATAGGAAATTAATGAAAAAATGAGTTCGTATATGTTGCTTTAAGGTATACATTTGATTCAAAACCTTCTGGTATTATTTACCTTTTGAAGACACCTAAAACCGGGAAAAGTCTCTTTTGTAATTTTCTCTCATATGAATTTCATCATAAAATTACCTTAACAAAAAAGGAAAACAATGATAATTGGAATTCTTTCCAACAGCTCCATCAGAATTAATTGTGTAGGATTAAGACTGCTGGTAATGAATGATAAAAAAACACGAATTTATTAACAAGAAAAGTGAGATATTTAGACGATAACCTCTCTGAATATATATATATATATATATATATATATATATATATATTATATATATATGTGTGTGTGTGTGTGTGTGTGTGTGTGTGTGTGCGTGTGTATTATACATACATAGTTTTTAGATGGTTGCTGTTTTGCTCGCCTACTACTACGGTTGGGGAATAAATCATCTGGAAGACTGGAGTCTAAATAGAAAGGCCGGCCCTAGAGTGGCCATGAAAGACAAAATTTTGCGTTGCTTTTCAAATATACTTGAAAAGCCACGCAAGAGGGGACTTTTTGCCTCCCTTATTATTATCATTATCGTTATTATTATTGGTGATGAAATCCACAATGGTACAAATGTAAATATATGTTGAAATATTTACCAAACGAGAGAGTTATGCCCCGAAAAAATCCGCAGAATAGTAAGCAAAGGGATAATCAGAGAAGAAACCTGATGGTAGATCATAATGATAAAACTACTGAATAAAGTTAAAAATTCCTTACGTTTCATTAAGCCTTCATGCACAGAAATTGCTTTACAATTATATTATTCATTTATTCATCGTAAGACTCATTCACCTTCTTCGCTGTTTTGAAATAATTTATGTTTTTGGTTACTCATAATGTCTGCCGCTGAGTAAAGAGAAAGACAGATCTCGCGATCATGTTGAAGGCCTTACTTCAGTAGGTCTTCCAGTATTTCATTGATTGGTACTCATTTTGACATAGCACTGACCACAGTATATATTTATTCGCTCTTTTTGCTCACATCCCAGTAGCTAGCCACGCTAGTCAACTAACAAGCAGGTACATAATTTCCTTCTTATGTGGTGCGAGATATGCTGAATTCTCTAGGTGATGCGTGTTCTTTTCCTTTCCTGGCCCGAAGTCACTGCACCACGAGGCTGGAGAGAGAGAGAGAGAGAGAGAGAGATTTTAAAGGCGGTAACATCACTGAAATAACTTAGAGTTCCTTAGATGAGCGCAAACATCTCTAAAATAGCCAGGAGAGAGAGAGAGAGAGAGAGAGAGAGAGAGAGAGAGAACACGTGATAACAGCCAATTATCAGTCCACAACAATGAAAACAAAACGCGCTGTGCTATAAATAGCCTCGACAAGCGATGAGTCTCTGCGCATCTCGCGGTTGGAGTTTATTTATTCTCTCTTTTTTTTATCACGAATGAGCGCCCGACATGCCCATATGGGCTGAGAATGGCCTGACCTTGATTTCTGTGGGAGTGTGGGATGGCCTTCACTGATCACCAAGTTCAACCAGCCATTCTTAAGTTACTACTCAGAAAGACGAAGCATTGTTGCCGGGTGCGCTGATTACGTAACGAATGGTTCTATACTCATTCACAAAGGAGAGAATCTCTGACTTTCTGTCACTTTAAAGTCAATAAATTACCTTACTAAGGGTCCATTGTAAGGTGGAAGTCACTCTCCGATGGATGTAGATTAACAGAAGAAACAGAGAAATAACAATTTTTCTTAAATTGTCGATAAAGTGTGAACCTGGTGGGTAAAACCGGTCTCATGCCGCCATGCAAAAAGTAACTGAACTTCCTCTGCCATCTTCAGGTTCACTTTACTCCTCTCGTTTTCCTTATGAATGAAGATGCCCGTTTGCGAATTCTTTACATTGATTTTGTAAATGGAAAGTGTAACAACAGTATTGTAAATATTTTATGCTCACTTAACCGTGAAAAACCCTAGCCCCTAAATTTCTGCACGCTATTTCACTTTGTGACCGAAGGAAACTGCAGGATTAATAGGAGGCGCCGGCGCTTGAGGTCGTAGACCCCCGTCAGGTTACGTAAATAAAAGATATAGTCATATATATAAATATAAATATATATATTACTATCATATATATATAAATAGATTATACTAATATATATATAATTATATATATATATATATATATATATATATCTCAGAGAGAGAGAGACATGAGAGGGAGAGAGACTTGATGGAGAGCAGACCCCCGAGATAGAGAGAGGAAGAAGAGAGAGAGAGAGAGAGAGAGAGTTCCGACACTCAGAAGAGAATGATATTGATTCTATCAGCTAGAATCACACGGGAGTGAAAGAAAAAAATTGTTACTCATCCGCCTTCAGGCGATCCTCTCCTCCCACTATTATGAGTCCCAGAATCCACAATCTTTCGCAGTAGGCTCCTCCTGGCCCCTGTCTTAATATTCAGAGTAGCCTTCGGTCACCGAGGTAACTGTCTTCTCTCCTGTATGGTGTCATTTAAACTCGTTTACCTTACGCCGGTGACTCCAGAGAGTAGTTGTCCTCTCAGATGCTTCATACACCGCGTTGGTCGACAGAGGTCAGAAAAAGATCGATGACAGTGCTACTCACCTGAATGAGAATAGTAGTAGATATATATATATATATATATATATATATATATATATATATATATATATATATATATATATATATATATATATATATATATATAATACATTAGCGGTCATACAAATATGTGGTTATGAGTAATTTGCTAAAAGAAAAGAAAGATATGAGCAAAGATCCTCCAATATGAAAGATCAGTCCATCTTTCCAACGAATAGCTTATTACAACTACCTTTGTGGCATCACATAATAGCGTCAGTTAAATTAAATTATTATTTCTCTTGTGATATTTTGCACAAAACCAATTCATTTTTAACAGAATCAAATATATAAATAAATACTTAAATAAGTAAATAGACCTAGATATGTGTATATACTTAAATTAATAAATAAATAGACAATACACTTTATGAACCAATATTGTGTGAAACTTCTTCCGTCTTCGCCAAACACACGCGCGCACACACATAAGAGTGCAAGGTAATCAATAAAAAGGTTTTTAAAATTATGAAGAATGAATTGAATTACTTGACTGATAATTACGAACTCACCAAGATATTTATTCCCTCGCATTCTAAACATGGACATAATTATGCCTAGTGAGTGACCAGACATAATTTTAAGTGACATCAGTAAATGACTTGTGCGAAACATATTTAGAACATTTGCTTTTTTAAAATGATAAGTTACACATCAGTTTACGCATTTACTTTATCAAAATAGCGAAGGTACAAAATGTTTCTCAGTTATTATGATCATTATATTATTATTACCATTGCTATTATCATTTGCAGTAATGGAATCGGGATTAATAGGAGTCGTAACAGAAGTAGAAATGGTAACTATTCCTTGTTCATAATGACTCAATATTATGCTGGATTAGATATTGTTATAACTAAAGTTATTTTAGAGATATTCATGCTAGGACCTCATTTGCATTATTATTAATTTTCTCATTATGATTGCAAAAGTAATAAAAAAAATGCTGTCAAGGATTATGACAAAAGATCTCGCAAAGTTCCCTGAGATATTTCTTTTTCAGAGTCACCTACAAAGCTAAATTTCATGATCAAGCAATTTGCAAAGACGAAATTCATCTCGTTTACGTTTCACGTTCGTCCGTACTGGGTGTAGTAGGTGGTATTTATCTATGAAACGGCTCCCTCTCTTGGTAGTTAAAAAAAATAAAAATAAAAATGATGGACGCACATCCTAAAGAATTAAGAGCTTTCGTTCCTGGGAGAAGTACAGCAGTGAAGGTCAACAGCGGGTCATTCAAGGTGCGTGCGCAGACGATACAGGTCAGTCAGCAACGACACGGGCACCATGAATCCAAGGGCAAATTTTGTGAGTACCCATAAAACTTTCCCCCATCGCCAGCTCCGAGGGGACATTCTTATGGCAACCAGCCGGTGACTTACAGATGACATTCGGATATCGCCCAGACTTTCGATTATCGCGCTGCTTGACAAATTAAGATTCTCGAATATATTTTCTCAAGGAGATCAATGGATATCTCGTCGATGTCAAGTGTCCCAGTCTCGGATAAGACTCTGGACGTCTGCGAATGAAAGTGAATGAGAATGGAACTTGACTCAATTGTCAGTTTGATAGAATCGTTCAAACTTATCCATTTTCTTCTTATTTTCTAAAATACCTCAATATTATGAATCAACTTTAGGAATTTTTAGCCCGTCTTTGCCAAAAAGGGGAAACACTAACAAACGTTAATCAGTAAAAGTTTTGATGTCGTAAGAGTAAACTGAATAGTCTGACTCAGATAGTTCCGAAATTACCGAGAAACTTATTGCCCGAATTCTAAATTATGACAGTGAAGACCAAACATAATACATTATTCACTGTGGCTTGGGTAATCAATGACTGAAAAAGAGTTATACAAATAGCTTTGGAAATCATACATATTTTACCAGTAAGTTCCTCATTGAACAAGAAAAACGGTAAAACCCGTGCAAATAACTTCAGCCACTTTCTATAGGTACATTACAGTTTTCAACAACTTTCCGCACTCCAAGTTTTCAATGCTGCAAATAACCTCTAAATACTATAATCCATCATTTCATATAAGTAACTTTAGTACGACAGTCCTACCTCTTCTTACCCTGTCAATACATCTTAATTTACTTTAGGTTACACATAAGTTCCTATAACTACATTTTTTTATACCAATTGTTATTATCATCATTACTATTATTTATAAAAATCTCTTAATCAGGAGTCACCAAAATGGTGAAGAAATACACAATGATGTCAGTGTAAATATATCTGTTAAATCATTATATATATGTATATATAACATAATTAGTACGATAATTATTATTGTTTATACATTTACCTGACTCTTAACAAGTGATAAACGTAGCCCAAAATACGACTACCGGCTAGACAATGCATTTCCCAATACTAGCCAAAGAGTTCTTTGGATATTGGCATTTCCTAGGACTCCAGCAAAGATGCGCATCTGGAGCGATTTTTGTCACCCACCATATGCACCCAGTCCTGACTCCCATCCCACTGTATATACAGTTCGAGTCCAGGATTTAGTAAATGTGGAGAAGGCTGCACGAAAATATTACTCATTAATGGAATTTTTTCGACTGAAGAATATAGAGAAGGGTGTATCTGATGTAGTACTGGTGAGATAATTTGAAAATGTTACCCAGATAATGTGAATGCTACCGACTTGTTTGAGGAGAGCATTAGTTCATTTACTATATTTCATGAAAGCATGTATTTCCTATTTGAATGCAGTCAGAAATTTGAGAATCTCTCTGTTGTAAAATTCTTTTAAATTGCATGTCTAGCATAAGGTTAGTTAGGTTAGACGCTAGGCAGTGCGTCATTGCTGTTAGTCTAGCTGTGTGATGTCCAGAAACTATACGTGTGGAGGCTATTTTATAAGGTCTGTTACTTCTCAGAAAGCCAATCTACAAAGTGTCTGTTGAGGTGCCGCTGTAGGTTGTGTGAGTATTTGGTAATTGCTCATTCACTTACTTTCAGTGAGGTCTTGGTTAAATTGACTATTATGTTAGCAAATAATTTGCTTTCTTTAAATTTTTTGAGTACCATTAATTACTCTAAATTACCTGTGTTGTCATTACCCATTTTTGTATGATTATGGTATGGCTGGAAGAAACCTTAATAAATGATTTATTACTGCTCATCCAAATATATATATATATATATATATATATATATATATATATATATATATATATATACATATATATAAACGAGTGAGGGGTAATCCCTTAACGATGGAGAACAACCCAAATCTGGAAATAAAAAGAAAAAGAATAAACTTGACAGCGGAAGTGCGGAAGCTTGCGTTTCAATCCCTGAAGAAACCTGGAAATTCTCGTGATGAGTTGTTCCTATTATCGGTGCCTGGTTGACCTCAATCATCCCTTGACCTTGTGGAATGAAAGGGAATATAAAATTTAGGCCAAAGAGCTAACGCTGGGGCCTATGACGTCATCCAAGGTTGAAAGGGAAACGGAGATTAAAAAGGTTTGAAATGTGTAACAGGTGGTAAATCTCGCAGTTGCACTATGAAGTGGGCCTTAGACCTATAGTGAAGCATTCTTTCCCTAAATAGGCCCAAACTGGCGCAACTGAAGACACGTATGAAAAAGACTCCGACCAGAGTTTAAGCTGAGAAGAAAAGAACATTAATATTGCCAAACTTATCTAATTTGCATGTTGGAACCATTTGTTTTCGTATAAATGAAAGTCAAAAGGGTCAAGTTATTTGGTAGGATCTATGAGAAACGAAATTAGTGCCACGTTTGTCATTCCAGGTAAAAGCGGAGGCTTCTGAAAATTTTTATGAAAGAAAACATATAGTAATCATGCCAGCTAGCTCGGAAATTTTTTTTTCTAAATAATCCCCAAAAGCAGTTTATTAGATATAAGGAATATAGGAGAGCGCAAATGATTACTCTGTACTTCTAGGCAGTACACGAAACCATGAGTTAGTCATGGCTTAGGTATACTTTATTACTACAAAGCTGCTGTTATAAGTAGGACTAAGTACAGGAGTGTGATGTACTAAAGGTATAGAGCTCTCTCTCTCTCTCTCTCTCTATATATATATATATATATATATATATATATATATATATATGTATATTGTAAATATACATGTTCTGCGTATTATATGTGTATATGTATATATATATATATATATATATATATATATATATATATAACAAGAGAGAGAGATAGATCTACGTTTACTTAATCGGGAACACTTATTTTTGGTGCAATATACGAATATATTGTATATATATATATATATATATATATATATATATATATATATATATATATATATCAATTCAGGAAGCAGGAGCAGGAACAAACATGGCGAAGTATTTTATACTTTATTCCGACGCGTTTCGCATTCGGCAGAATGCATCTTCAGGGTCTGTATAATAAATAATGACTAATATAAATTAAATGATTTGAAAATAGTCTAAAAATTATTTACAAACTAGTTAAAATGAAAAACGAAACTTCACACATAGATAAAAATACACTAACAATTGATAAAAAAACACGAGAAGTTAAAAGCACATACGTTAGTTAAAAGTTCAGATGGAAAGTTAAAACAAAAAACCAAATAAATAAATTAGTAAAATACAAAGTTAAAAAAATATTTGAGGAGCACTGGGGGTCGACCTACCATGGTAAGAGATAAATAAAAACTAAAAGAATGTACACAGAAACATAGGCTTAAGAGAGAAACAAGGGGTGAAGGTGGTCTGGTTGTTCAACTGCGGAACAAGTTGTTTAATAAAAAGGCTCTCCAGGATCAACAGTTCATTTGGGCTGGAGGTTTGACCAACAACAATAAAATCTTCATATTTAATATTAACTTTACATTTTTTGCTATGTTCACGTATACTGGACTGTTCGGGATTTGATAATGAACATCCAGTACGAAAACTAACTCCCTTGTGGCAGTCTATGCGAACCCTCATCATCCTCTGAGAAGAACCCACGTAAGTTCCCAGACTACATCTGGGACAAGAATATTTGTACACTATACCAGAGGACATGAGGGGGCATAAACGATCTTTAAATTTAAACATGGATCCAATTGTTAGTGGATTGACCGGAATGAGTTTTACCTTTAATGCGCCAAAGTATTTTTGTACGATTTTTGTAAATTCGGCCCTAAAGGAATCATCATGTAAATATGGGAATCGGGCATAAAAAGGAAGCTTTGGAACATAATTTCATTGGTGTTGGTGCAAAACTCTTTATTAAGGACCTTGTAAATAATTCTGTTGACGAGCTTGGTGGGAAAGCAGTTATCCTTAAAATATGCTAAAAGAAAGGCAATTTCTTTATGAAATACGTGCCAGTTAGACGTAAGGGAGACGGCTCTATATACAAGGGTAAAAATTGAGTTAGATTTAAAATTACTAAAACAAAAGCTATGAAAATTCGTTCCCAAACCTGTAAATGTCTTTTTCCTAAAAATTGTAGTGTTAAACTTACTGTTTTCACGAAATACTTCTACATCTAAAAACGGAAGACGGTCGTTCATTTCACTTTCAAGGGTAAACTTAATATTTGGGTGATATGAATTAATGAATTCTAAAAATGCATGGCAATCAAAATTACGCCTGAAAAGGGTGAAGGTGTCGTCGCAACGTATCTTTTATAAAATAAAGGGCGGAAGGAAAGAGGGCACTCGTCCAAAAAGCGCTCTTCCAGCGAGCACATAAAGATATTGGAAAAGGTAGGACCTAACGGAGACCCCATAGCCATACCCTCCACTTGTCTATATAAGTTATTGTTAAAAATAAAGGCGGTGTCCAGCACCGCCATTTCTAAAAGAGACTTAAAGGTAGAACGATTAAAACTGTGTGAAAGTACGAATCAGGTTGGGGAAATAACTTGTCTAAAATTATGCTAATGGTCTCCCTAACAGGAACATTGTAAAAAGGGATTCAACATCAAAGCTCGCCATAAATGTATCAGAATCTTGGGGGAGTACTGATTCTTTAAACGATTTTGAATTTGAAACTGTATATTGATTCTTAGTTAAAGGTTCAAGCAACGGGACTAAAAATTTCGCAAGTTGATAATTAGGTGTATTGTAAGACGCTAGAATAGGACGGAGGGGAACACTAGGTTTATGAATTTTGGGTAGGCCATACATAACACCAAAGGAAGAGCCGGTGGAAAACAGGTGACGATAAGTTTCTTCGTTAATGACATTATCTTTCTTCAGAGATCTCAGAAACCGGTTGATTTTATCTTCGGTACGAACAAAAAATGCTTTGGTAGTCAGGTACACCTATCTTTGTGAATTTAGTATGATCATTAAGGATAGTTTCCATTTTCGAATTATAATCTAATTTATTGAGAATGACAGCCCCCTTCCCCTTATCTGGTTTCACAATTATGATGTCTTCACGCTTAGCCAAATTTTTTTATTAGATCAAAATCACATTTTTTGAAAAAAGGAGCCCAATTAGTTTTTAACTTTGAAAAAACACGTTGAGATAGACTAGATAATTCATTTTGTAAACCACTCAAATTGGCATTAAGAGGGAGGGATTTTCAACCTCTGAAAAATCGATTCTAATGGTAAGAAGAATTGGTTATATTTTGGCCTATAATTTGGTAAACAAAAATCCAACCCAAGGGACAAACAAAATTCTTCTCTCTTGGATAAAATATAATTAGAAAAGTTGAAAACTGTGGCGCGATTCTCACAAAATTTAGGAATGAAAACACCCATGCTTTTAAGTTTGTGTTAAATTGCCTATCCTGTGCCATATCAATAAAATTTTGTAAACTTTTCGTAAAAAGACTACGGAATATAATACTATCGATAAAAGAGAGAGCTAAAATTTCATTTCGTAAAGAAACAATTTGGGTTCATATTGGTCAACGAGTCTTTGTTTACATCTCATTTCTGCATACAATAATTGTTTGGTAGTTTCTTTGTAAATATGAGAAGAGTAGAGAGAGGCTTTATATAATTTAAATCGTAGAAAGTTAGGTATAATGCCATTGTTACTACAATACTGTAAAAACGTCAAAGTCCAAGTTTGGCCTTTTCAGATTTCTTACACAGTTTCTCCAAAGTTCTACATTTACTCAGAATATCTCTTCCATAACGTAGACGTATAAGTTGGTGCAAGTGGTCGACACCCCTGGACCTCAGGCGCAGCAAGAACAGAAGGACGAAAAACCAGCAGTTAAAATCCATTTCAGAACAGAAGACCCAAGAGTCAGGCCTCAGTACAGATGAACGGAGAAAGCAGGCGAGTCAGCCAAGTGATAAAATGCACAAGAAGCAGGAGCAGGAAACAAACATGGCGAAGTATTTTTACACTTTATTCCGACGCGTTTCGCATTCGGCAGAATGTATCTTCAGGGTCTGTATAATAAATAATGACTAATATAATTAAATTGATTTGAAAATAGTCTAAAAATTATTTACAAACTAGTTAAAATGAAAAACGAAACTTCACACATAGATAAAAATACACTAACAATTGATAAAACAACACGAGAAGTTAAAAGCACATACGTTAGTTAAAAGTTCAGATGGAAAGTTAAAACAAAAAACAAAAAACAAATAATAAATTATAAAATCAAGTAAAATTACAAGTCAGAAAATTGAGGAGCACTGGGGTCGACCTACCATGGTAAGAGATAAATAAAAACTAAAAGAATGTACACAGAAACATAGGCTTAAGAGAGAAACAAGGGGGTGGAGGTGGTCTGGTTGAACCAGACCACCTCCACCACCCCCTTATATAAAGCCTCCACCCCCTTATATAAAGCCTCTCTCTACTCTTCTCATATTTACAAAGAAACTACCAACAATTATTGTATGCAGAAATGAGATGTAAACAAAGACTCGTTGACCAATATGAACCCAAAATTGTTTCTTTACGAAATGAAATTTTAGCTTCTCTCTCTTTTATCGACAGTATTATATTCCGTAGTCTTTTTACGAAAAGTTTACAAAATTTTATTGATATGGCACAGGATAGGCAATTTAACAAACTTAAAAGCATGGGTGTTTTCATTCCTAAATTTTGTGAGAATCGCGCCACAGTTTTCAACTTTTCTAATTATATTTTATCCAAGAGAGAAGAATTTTTGTTGTCCCTTGGGTTGGATTTTTGTTTACCAAATTATAGCCAAAATATAACCAATTCTTCTTACCATTAGAATCGATTTTTCAGAGGTTGAAATCCCTCCCTCTTAATGCCAATTTGAGTGGTTTACAAAATGAATTATCTAGTCTATCTCAACGTGTTTTTTCAAAGTTAAAAACTAATTGGGCTCCTTTTTTCAAAAAATGTGATTTTGATCTAATAAAAAATTTGGCTAAGCGTGAAGACATCATAATTGTGAAACCAGATAAGGGGAAGGGGGCTGTCATTCTCAATAAATTAGATTATAATTCGAAAATGGAAACTATCCTTAATGATCATACTAAATTCACAAAGATAGGTGTACCTGACTACCAAAGCATTTTTCGTACCGAAGATAAAATCAACCGGTTTCTGAGATCTCTGAAGAAAGATAATGTCGATTACGAAGAAACTTATCGTCACCTGTTTTCCACCGGCTCTTCCTTTGGTGTTATGTATGGCCTACCCAAAATTCATAAACCTAGTGTTCCCCTCCGTCCTATTCTAGCGTCTTACAATACACCTAATTATCAACTTGCGAAATTTTTAGTCCCGTTGCTTGAACCTTTAACTAAGAATCAATATACAGTTTCAAATTCAAATCGTTTAAAGAATCAGTACTCCCCCAAGATTCTGATACATTTATGGCGAGCTTTGATGTTGAATCCCTTTTTACCAATGTTTCCTGTTAGGGAGACCATTAGCATAATTTTAGACAAGTTATTCCCCAACCTGATTCGTACTTTCACAGTTTTAATCGTTCTACCTTTAAGTCTCTTTTAGAAATGGCGGTGCTGGACACCGCCTTTATTTTTAACAATAACTTATATAGACAGTGGAGGGTATGGCTATGGGGTCTCCGTTAGGTCCTACCTTTTCCAATATCTTTATGTGCTCGCTGGAAGAGCGCTTTTTGGACGAGTGCCCTCTTTCCTTCGCCCTTTATTTTATAAAAGATACGTTGACGACACCTTCACCCTTTTCAGGCGTAATTTTGATTGCCATGCATTTTTAGAATTCATTAATTCATATCACCCAAATATTAAGTTTACCCTTGAAAGTGAAATGAACGACCGTCTTCCGTTTTTAGATGTAGAAAGTATTTCGTGAAAACAGTAAGTTTTTAACACTACAATTTTTAGGAAAAAGACTTTATTTACAGGTTTGGGAACGAATTTTCATAGCTTTGTTTTAGTAATTTTAAATCTAACTCAATTTTTACCCTTGTATATAGAGCCGTCTCCCTTACGTCTAACTGGCACGTATTTCATAAAGAAATTGCCTTTCTTTTAGCATATTTTAAGGATAACTGCTTTCCCACCAAGCTCGTCCAACAGAATTATTTACAAGGTCCTTAATAAAGAGTTTTGCACCAACACCAATGAAATTAATGTTTTCCAAAGCTTCCTTTTTATGCCCGATTCCCATATTTACATGACGATTATTTTCCTTTAGGGCCGAATTTACAAAAATCGTACAAAAATACTTTGGCGCATTAACAAAAAGGTAAAACTCATTCCGGTCAATCCACTAACAATTGGTATCCATGTTTAAATTTAAAGATCGTTTATGCCCCCTCATGTCCCTCTGGTATAGTGTACAAATATTCTTGTCCCAGATGTAGTCTGGGAACTTACGTGGGTTCTTCTCAGAGGATGATGAGGGTTCGCATAGACTGCCACAAGGGAGTTAGTTTTCGTACTGGATGTTCTTATCAAATCCCGAACAGTCCAGTATACGTGAACATAGCAAAAAATGTTAAAGTTAATATTAAATATGAAGATTTTATTGTTGTTGGTCAAACCTCCAGCCCAAATGAACTGTTGATCCTGGAGAGCCTTTTTATTAAACAACTTGTTCCGCGTTGAACAACCAGACCACCTCCACCCCCTTGTTTCTCTCTTAAGCCTATGTTTCTGTGTACATTCTTTTAGTTTTTATTTATCTCTTACCATGGTAGGTCGACCCCCAGTGCTCCTCAAATATTTTTTTAACTTTGTATTGACTAATTTATTTATTTGGTTTTTTGTTTTAACTTTCCATCTGAACTTTTAACTAACGTATGTGCTTTTAACTTCTCGTGTTGTTTTATCAATTGTTAGTGTATTTTTATCTATGTGTGAAGTTTCGTTTTTCATTTTAACTAGTTTGTAAATAATTTTTAGACTATTTTCAATCAATTTAATTTATATTAGTCATTATTTATTATACAGACCCTGAAGATGCATTCTGCCGAATGCGAACGCGTCGGAATAGAGTGTAAATACTTCGCCAT
The DNA here is from genome assembly GCF_015104395.2 of Macrobrachium nipponense. Classification (NCBI taxonomy): domain Eukaryota; kingdom Metazoa; phylum Arthropoda; class Malacostraca; order Decapoda; family Palaemonidae; genus Macrobrachium; species Macrobrachium nipponense. Next base: position 86,368,360 of record NC_087201.1, read on the forward strand.
GTTTGTTCCTGCTCCTGCTTCTTGTTGCATTTTATCACTTTGGCTGACTCGCCTGCTTTCTCCGTTCATATATATATATATTATTATATTATATATATATATATATATATATATATATACTATATATACTATATATATCATAAAAAATAAATTTCTCGATGATGGAACATCCTTTATTATTAAAATGCTGTTGTCATATGTAGGAAGAAATTGACTATCATACCTATTGCGTCACGGAGGAGGATTCTTAAATGTTCTGAGTACAGCAGAGTGATGTAGTAAACGTAGATCTCTCTCTCTCTCTGTCTCTCTCTGTCTCTCTCTCTCTCTCTCTCTCTCATTTATATGTATATGGTATATACACAGAAGATGTATATTTACATACATTATGTTGGAAACTATCAAATGCATCATATATTTGAACAACGAATTAAAAATGAACGATATAACGAAAGTATATTCTCGTCAACACTTAAATAACGAAAGGATGTAATGTTTTCTGTTTTCATCCCGTACCCGAAACCCATAGGGGTTAGTGCCGTCAGTGCACCTCATGCAGCGCACTGTAGGTGTTATATAAGGTTTTTTGCAAAGTCCCTTCGGCCCCAATCTGCAAACCCTTTCATTCCTTTTACTGTAACTCCGTTCGTGTTCTCTTTCTTCCATCTTACTTTCCATCCTCTCCTAACAATTGTTTCATGGTGCAACTGCGAGGTTTTCCCCATGTTACACCTTTCAAACCTTTTTACTCTTAGAGTTTCCCTTTGAATGATGAATGACCTCCTAGGTTCCAGCGTTTGGCCTTCGGCTAAAATTCTCTCTCTCTCTCTCTCTCTCTCTCTCTCCAGTGAAGAAAGAAATTGTATTCAGGTTCAGAAGATATTTACTCATACTTCGAGTGTGATGAACAAAACTCACAGATGCATGTGTTGGCAAACGTGATGTCATCCCAAGGGCGTGTCTCAAAACCTTTTTGGTATATATCATGTGACTGAAAGTAATTTGCTAAATAGGAGCCTGAATTCTGATATCTTGTTGAATGAGTTAAAAGCTCACGATGAAACACTTAGATGCATTTATGCCGGAACACTTTCCTATTCATTTCTGCATATATATTCTTACGTGTGGACACGGTTAATTGCGTTAATTAATTACTTATTGGAATAACTTCCCTTGCACTTAACGCTGACAGACGTAAAACGTCAATTAAGTCAGAAATGCAGTAAATCTATTACATTAATTTCCTTGGTTGCTTGCCTTTCTGTGTGTGTGTGTGTGTGTGTGTGTGAGAGAGAGAGAGAGAGAGAGAGAGAGAGAGAGAGAGCCTGCCTCTCCAGTAGGTGGAGAAAATAGTATGGATATGGGTATAGGTATGGTACTGATATGGGCATGGTACAGATGTGGCATTGGCATACCTATGGCATGGCTATGGGTATAGGTGTGGGTATGGTTCGGATATGAGTATGGGTATGGTATGGATATGGGTATTGGCATGATACTGATATGGGTATGGGTTTGGTATAGATATGAGAATGGGTAAGGTGCAGATTTGGATATATGTATTATCAGTATCGGTATAGTATGGATATGGGTATGGGCATGGTTATGGCTATAGTACAGGTATGGGTATAGTTATGGTACAGATATGGGTATTGGTATCAGTATGGGCATGGAATGGATATTTGTATGGTTGAGTGTAGGTATGGTATAGATATGAGTTTGGGTATGGAGTGGATATGAGTATGGCTTTGGGTATAGGTATGTGTATGGCTCTGGATATAGGTATAGGTATGGTACAGACATGGGTATGGTACGGATATGGGAACTAACAAATGCGAGCCATAGCGAGCATCTGCTAGTTGTATTTAAAGTTGCTATGCTCATTAGCAATCTGTGCTTGGCCAAGTGCCTATGCAACGGCACCAGACTGGTGGTGATGGATATTAAACTGACTAAAAGTGTGGCTAGGAAGTGGCTACTGTAGTCGAGATACTTTGGCTGCAGTAGGTGATTGACCGGCAGAGGGAACAGACCAATAATGTTACAATGGCATGTAGAGAGATAATTGACAGTGAATCTTTGATTACGGAGGTGCAGAAAAGACCAGCTCTCTATGATTTTACAGTTAAGGTATATAGTTATAAGCGTATAAAGGGTAAATTACGGACAGAATATAATGCTACTTCACATGTTATACATGATCACAAAAAACTATATATACTGTCTACATACTACACATGTTAAAAAAATATTGACATATACTCTTCCCCTTCTTCTGAGAAATTATTAATTCCTTTTTATTAAAGAATATATAACGGTAAAGTACAGTTTACAATTGCATAACATATCTCGTATCTAAGAAGATTACCGATATATATATATATATATATATATATATGTATATTATATATATACATATATATATATATATATGTGTGTGTGTGTGTGTGTGTGTGTGTGTGTACGCATGCATGCATACACATACACAGCTCCCTCTTTATTTCCTTTTCATTATACAAGTTAATATATCATTTAAAAAAATCTTATTATACTGCCATATTAGAGCTCCTTGCAGCATAGTAAAATATGAAGCTAATTATTTTATAAATATTTTTAGCAGTTGCTTTCTCTTCAGTAGCAAAGCGCAAACACATGCAACATCAACAGTTGTTATCCATGTCGACACTGTTAGAAATTCAACTGGCGGGGGCAGAAATAGTGTCTCCTCTGCGGGTACACATCAGTTGGCCACTAAGTATAGCTGGCCCCTTTGTGGCCAACTATACTCTGTTTTTTTTTTTCATCTGTCCACCCGCCTGTGGTGTTTGCGTATGGTAACACTGCGTCCCGGGCTTTAGATAGTTACGCTATGTGTAAGTTTAGGTAAATAAAAGGATGTCTGGGTGTACATTTGCAATTGAAAAGTGTTTTAATAATTTACTATATGCGAATTACATCGTTAATATTCGAAATAGGATATTGTTATTATTGTTGAATGTAAGCTAAATGTAACTATCTAAAGCCCGTGTTACCATACGCAAACACCACGGACGGGTGGCCAGATGGAAAAAAACCGAGTATAGGGTGCTGCTCTCAATACTACAGACGACGTCAGTGTGCCATTTAATCTATGCCAAAGACGATTTCCAGTGAAGTTACCATAATAGCACAGATATGGGTTTGGGTATAGTACGGATAAGGGTATTGGTATTGCTGTGTGTATGGTGCTGGTATGAGTATGGAATAGATATGGGTAATGGTCTGCGGAAGGGTATAGGTATGTGGGTATGAGTATGTGTATGATACAAATATGGGTATGGTATGGATATGGGTATAGGTTATGGATATGTGTATTGTACAGGTATGGGTATAGGTATGGAACAGACATGTTATGGGTATTGGTATCAGTATAGGTATGGGTATGTGTATGGTATGGTAAGGATATGGGTATGATACAGATATGGGTATGGGTATAGTACGGATGGGTATGGTATGGATATGGGAATGGGTATAAGTATAGGTATTGGTATAGGTATGGCACAGATATTGATATGGGTATGGGTATTGGTATCATTATGTTATGGTTATGGGTATGGAATAGATTTGGATATGGTTATAGGGGATCACGTCAAGATTAGCGAACCCACTATTTTTCAAGACAATATTAAACCATATTGATTTATATATATATTTATATATATATATATATATATATATATATATATATATATATATATATATATATATATATATATTATACAAATATATGTATGTATGTATATAATTTAGTATGTAAATAAATAAATTGAAGTAGTATAATATTGTCTTGAAAAATAGTGGGTACGCTAATCTTGACATGATCCGTTATGGGCATATGTATGGGTATGGTATGGTATGGACCAGCAAATGCTAGCGATAGCGAGCATCTGCTAGTTGTATTTAAAAGTATTTTTGAGGACGTCTTCACGACTCCAGGATCCTTTGAAGCAGTCTTCATCTCCTGAAGCATTCCTGGTCAAACGCCCATTGGATTATAACTTCTTAAATTCTTAAATGACTCCAGGACCCTGTGAGGCTGTTCAAAAGGCTTCTGGGAATTCCAAAGGCCTTTCGTATCTGATTTCTTATCTATATATACAATTGCATGGTAACAAAGCCGTTTGAATTATATATATATATATATATATATATATATATATATATATATATATATATATATATATATATATATATATATATATATACATAATCTTAGACAAAAAAATTTCCCAACAAGATATTTTATTTCACGGTTTAAATTATGATAATTTTAAGAAAATGTTGCAACTGGCAGTGCAGGACACTGCCTTTATTTTTAATAATACAGCTTACACTCAGGTTGAAGGTATGGCCATGGGCAGTCCTCTTGGCCCAGTTTTTTTCTAACATCTTTATGTGCCATCTAGAGGAACAGTTGCTGGACAACTGTCCCCTCTCTTTTCTGCCTTTATTTTGCCAATCTAGCCCATCCCAACATTAAGTTCACGATTGATTACGAAGAAAACAATAACTTGCATTTTTAGATATACTTGTGTCCCGTAACGAGCAGGGCTTCTGTACTTCTATTTTCAGAAAGCACACATTTACTGGCTTAGGTACAAATTTTTATAGCAGTTGTCATTTTAATTTTAAATTAAACTCCTTAAGTACTCTCTTCCACAGGGCCTATACTTTATCCTCCACTTGGTTTGGTTTCCACCAAGAAATCTCATTTCTCCAGAAGTATTTTTATTTTAGAAAATTGCTACTCATCCAAGCTTTTTTTAAAACAATTGTATAATTTTCTTAATCGTAAGTTTGTTCCTGTTTTTAATATTTCTACTACATCCAAGTTGGCATTTTACTTCAGTATTCCTTTCATTCATGATAAGTTTTTATGTTCAGTTAAATGACCTTATTCACCGACACCTTCCGGCAGTTAACAGTAGAGTTATACCCAAGAACCCGTTAACCATTGCTTCTCTCTTTAAACATAAAGATAAACTAAGCTCCTTGATGACTGCCAATGTCGTTTATTTATATACTTGCCCCAAATGTAAGGTGGGGAAATATGTGGGGGCTTCTCGTCGCCTACTAAAAGTCAGAATTGATTGTCATCGGGGAGTTAGTTACATAACAGGCAATAAATTAACTAATCCTGAATTTTCTAATGTACGTGATCATGCCAAAAAATGTAAACAACATATTGAATGTAAACATTTTAAAATTCTCTCCAGAGCCATCTCACCTCATCAATTAGCAATAACTGAATCTTTATATATTAAGAAGCTTGTTCCCTCTTTAAACAATCAAACTACCTCCTCAACACTGTACCTGTCTTAAGTGTGCCCCTGTCTCTGTTTTTTATGTCATTAGGTCCTTGGTTCCCCTCCTGAAAGGTAGCGGTCTGTTTCTTTCATTCTGTCTGTTGAATATTCGTTTTTTTTATTTTTTTATTTTTGTTTAAAGTTTTAACATTTTTTTATTTGTAAATTTCTTAATTCTTAAGTCTTTGTAATATTTTTATATATTACAATTGCGTTTTTCAACTTTGAAAATGAGGCTGTGTCCTCGAAACGTCAGCTTGTATAATAAACGGACAATTACTAGTACATGACGTCTCCTTCAGCTCCTTGCTATATATATATATATATATATATATATATATATATATATATATATATATATATATATATATATATATATATATATATATATATATATATATATATATATATATATATATATATATATATATATCGAGAGAGAGAGAGAACCTGTCAGCTCAGTTCATACCATCATACAGATAACTCACAATTGCATGCAAGCAATGACAGAACAACCAAAGCACAGTGAACATATGTTGTTGAGAGCGAAGTTATACAACGCTCAATTGCATCCTAGTGTTTGCTTGCACGGGAACAGAGGGGGTTGTCTCTTGCAAGCACTGAATGATACATGATGTTCAATGATGTTAATCAGTTCTTGAGTTGATCCTTGTCTATACAGATGAATGTTCTTTGTGGCTCTTGTTGTCATTTTGTTAGGATCAGGGAGGGATTTAACGACCGTCTTTTTTACAGGAAAAAGCAACAGGAAAAGCTCAGTAAATGAAATGTATTGCGAATCATTGCGATAAATATGTCTATCTTTGAAATGACAGATCAAAGCTTATTGATCGGACTTTATTGCCTTGTATTAAAAACAGAAATGCAATGCCAGGATTATAATTTTCTGTCAGCGTGCATGACAGTAATATAATAAATGCAATATTTGGATTACATTTCCTCACAAAGTAATTTTAAAAAATTAAGGTAGTAACCCCTTACATGGACTGACCGCTGATCAAAATGTAACAGAAGGATTACATTTTATCCCAGCGAGAACTGAGAAATTTTTTGGACAGAATGCGATGTCAAGCTGTGAAAATAAACAAAATGCAGTGCATGAGAAAATGTAGTGAACCGGTTATATTATGTATACCATGGGAAGTGGAAAGGACATGAAGACTGCATTCGTTCAATAAGACAGAGAATAATATGATGAACGGGTAACCTTAAGTGATAGGAAAAAAAGACACGTACACAGAACCAAGTCGGCGTGCTGACTGACGCGTCAGTGAGTTTGCCTCGTCGAGAGGAAAATCCTCAAACAGGCAACTTTTTTTCTTTCTTTTTTAACCAGCCCTGCAGTTCTTGCTTGGCAGCTCTACCGCAGCTGTCAACAAATGTGCCACGTGTCAGGTTTCTCATTGAAAATCACGAATTGCTGCTAGTCGCGAGAGATCGCGTAGGGGGGTAGTGCCATCAGTGCACCTCATACTGTGCACTGTAGGAATTATTAAAGGTTCTTTGCAGCCTGACTTCGCCCCCTAGGTGCAGTCCCTTTCGTTCCTTTTACTGAATCTCTTTTCATATTCTCTTTCTTCCATCTTACTTTCCACCCTCTCCTAACATTTGATTCATAGTGCAATTGCGAGGTTTTCCTCCTGTTACACTTTTCTAACCATTTACTGTCAATTTCCGTTTCAGCGCTGAATGACCTACGTATGGTCCCAGCGCTCAGCCTTTGACCTAAATTCTATGTTCAATTCAATCAGACGCGACATCTTCATCGAGAATCTCGAATACTAGACTGAATTAAGATCGTTTTGCTGATGCCGCTTTGATCGTTTGACAAATCACTTGGTCACTGCTTCTTCTTCTTCTTCCAACATTCGTCTACGAGGCTCTTGGTAACAGGATATTGCCTGCCTTGCAAATTCCACAAGAAATCGTTTGCTTGCCAAATATATGCTCGGATTTTTACCAACCTTAGTATCCTCCTCCCTCCCCCCACTTTAGCCAGCCGTCTCTTATCTATCCAGCATCCACTCCTTCATCATTTCTTTACCCTTTTATTTCAACGCAGCAACGTCATTACTCTTTTTCTCAGTCATTTCTGATTACCCTCTTCTCATCCCTTTCTCTCTCAGTAACCCAACGTTTCCCCACCATCTTCCTCTTCATCATCTCCTTACCTCTTCATCCCTCTCATTCTCTACGACTTTTTCCTGCTCGTCCAAATTCATTCGTCTGCTACGTTAATTCGCACAGCAATTTCAACAGAGTTCGTCCAGGTTTGCATTTTAGGACACTCTCTTTCGTTTTGAAGTGATAAACCATTGGAAGAATACGAAGGAAATAAAGAACCTGTGTTTATCACATATCAGTTAAATAATATTCAGGCGTATGTGCGTGGTATGCGAGCGAGCGCAGTATATGTAAACCGGGAAACAGAAACTTACTATATGAGAGAGAAAAGGCGATGACAAGAGAAAGAGATTCTTTATTCATTATTCACTGATATATGCTTGTCTAATTCATCTTGGAGTCTCATTTTCTGTTTTCCAATTTACCATTTATTTGGTGTATCTATGAGTTTGTCGTGCCTTATGTATAATATCTAATGGCACAAATAACAATAGTTAGACCTGAGTTTCTCATTTTCTCTTCTCCGGTAAATTTACTTATTATATTTCAGTGAATGTTACTCAGTTTTTCTAAGTTCCCTATTTTATAAAGTTACATCTTTTCGAACTAGCATGTCGTTAAATTTGCAATGATCGTCAGTTAATCTTATGCCCCATATCTTAAACATATATTCGTCACTGACAGAATCACGAATTCTCCTTCAGTCGAAGCTCACCTTACTTGTAAAGCACCTGGCTTCTCTTTCTTCGACCAAAGCTATCAAAGCTCTCCTGACTATTATCTTAGCTTTTATCTTAGATTAACTCTAGAAGCTATATTTACGGCTCATCCTATCACAGGCCCCACAGAATGGTGATATTCAGTAATCTTTCAGGAGGGTTTGTATACCCACAATATCTGCGCTGTCTGAGATCCATTTGCTGACTGACGTGTTTGCGCAGGGTGCTAACATCTAGTTTGGGATGTAATGACTGAACGAGTTGGGAAGCAAACCGATTGGCTTTGGTATGGAGACTCGCGGATTTGAACCCATATTTTTTACTTTCCGTCGGGGGTTAGTGCCACCAGTGCACCTCATGTAGTGCACTGTAGGCATTACTTAAGGTTCTTTGCAGCTTCCCTTCGTTTCCTAGTTGAAACCTCTATCATTCCTTTTGCAGTACCTCCGTTTATGTTCTTTTTCTTCCATCTAACGTTCCACCCTCTCTGAACAGTTGTTTTATACTGCAAATGCTAGGTTTTCCTCCTGTTACATCCTTGGTAGGTCCTAGCGCTATGACTTTGGCCTAAATTTTATATTCCATTCCATTCCTAAGAAAGAGAA
>NC_087201.1:86382173-86387173 GCF_015104395.2 Macrobrachium nipponense
AGCACAGGAAAGACATGAGTGGCTGAATTTCATAAATGCCCTGTGTCGATTATTTCCCGTTGTGGGTTAGTTCCGTCAGTCACCTCAAAAGATGAACTGTAGGGATTATTTAAGTTCCTTTGCAGTATCCCTTCGGCCCTTAGCTGCAATACCATTAATCCATTTACTGATCTTTGTTTATATTCTCTTTCTTCTATCTTACTTTCCACATCTTCTAAAAATTGTTCCTCCTTTTGCCGTTGTAACGTTTTTACTATCAATTTCCGTTTCAGCGCTGAATGGCCTTTGGCCTCAATTCTACATTCTATTTTATCCAGTCACCGGTGTCTTTTAATTTTAGGACACTAATATTTCTCACACTTTCTTCAAGGAAATTACCTCATTTTTTGTCTTTTCTCAGTTGCATGTTTGTCTGGGTCCTGCCACAACCATTACTGAATTTCATCAGACGGAGGGCGAGGCACGTCATGGTCACGTGACCTCGCGTGACCATCGTGTGATCTCGGCCATCTGGTACCTGAAATGGGAAAGAGGGGACCTGATCACTGCGCTGATTAGTTCACTTGCAATGAGAGCACTTTTCGGCCTGGCGTTTGATACAAAGGGGATATTTTTTGGCTCCGTACTTTAACTCTTACGTCATGGCAACTCGTTGCCACTTGCAACAGACCGCTAAGTTTGTATCAACTGCATTTTTTCATTTCGTTTTAATGAGAAGCCCACCATTACGTTGAGATTCCTCAGTCATTCATTGACGTTCAGTCTCCCTTTACGTGGAAAGATGCGCATGCGTAGGTCACACCAATGTCATTGAGTCGATTGTGTCTCTTGTTTATGTATGTTCCATTTATTCATTTTTTTTTTAAACTGCACATAATACTTTTCCCACACCAAGTCTGTTTCCACGTCAATTTAGGTAATGGACCTTTAAAGCACGCTAGAGTCAGTGTCCTGAAAGATAAAGTCCAGACGTGAGCCTGAATTATCTAATAGAGTCCGAGAATAAACAGCGCCATAAGAGCGCCCTTACAGTTTCTGCAGCTGCAAAGATTCCTCTTCAGCATTGCTGCATTCGTCCTCCTTACTTATCTGCTTAAATCGCAATTGGACCTGAATGCACGTTTAGGGGTCCCATGGGTTTTAGTCTCTCTCTCTCTCTCTCTCTCTCTCTCTCTCTCTCCTAGGATATTGAATAACCTGGTGTCTTGAAATGACCCAATAGTTTTGTACGAATTATTTTTTCGTAAAATTTAAAACCACGAAGTTGTTTCAAGTTGATACACATCAGGGAATGCTTTTAGAATTCTATAGATAAACGAGAGATGAAAAAGGATAAGCATATTAGATAACCATACGAAGGATAAGCAATGCACCGGTTGCGTAAAGATTTTATTTGTTGTTACTATACTTACACCACCATATTTTATTTTGAATGACAGTTCCTTCCTCCCGTTGCCTGAATGCCAACGTCCTTGTAGGACTCATTCGGGTTTTAGAAAACGTTACTTAACCCCAAATGTACGCGGAGGAGGAAGAGTGCCAAAAAGAGACTATCCTCTTTACTATCCACTAACAGATAGAGGACAGTAGATAAGGAAAGATGTTTAGAGTCTACGGATCTGTTGTGTAAGGTCTCACAGAATTAGATCATATGTTCATGCAGTTTTATGTGATGCGCTCATCATCTTTTATCACAACTCAAACAATGAAAACAAAGAAACGTAGAGGGGACTTTTTCTAAGGTTATCGGAACATGTTACCGTCTACGATAAAGTGATGCTACTACAAATAACAGTGAGTCACGTGGTTCTACTATAAGGTGTCACCTTCATTATCATCAAAATCAGTCTTTTTTTTCTGTTGTCACTAAAATATCCAGTACCATAAGCAACCCTTGAATCTCATTTCATTTCGAACATTTGCCAACTGCATTTTAAGGATCGTTATAAGTTTTTGCCCGCGCGAATGTTACCCTCTCTCTCTCTCTCTCTCTCTCTCTCTCTCTCTCTCTCTCTCTCTCTCTGGGGTCATTTGATGAAAAGTCCACCAAACGAGCATAGAAAGATCCTCCTTCGCCCTTTGGGTATGAAAAGCGTGTGACATGTTGCGACCTTGGTTCCTGAAAGGTCCCAGTCACACGGGTAATAACTCAACTATAAGAGAGAGGAAGAAGTAAATAGCTTTAAATAGCCAGTCTCTCTCTCTCTCTCTCTCTCTCTCTCTCTCTCTCTCCTCTCTCTCTCTCTCTCTCAAGACTTCTCTTTTGAAGCTTTTGAAATATCAGTACTGCAGATACTTAAGAGATAACAGTCTAATTACTGGAGCTACTGAAAAACAAAACAAATCTAAGAAATATTTATGGTAGACATTACCGTAGATGTCGGCAGTAGTAAGTTGAATAAGGCTGAACGTATGAATAGCAAGTCATGGTCAAAGTTTTCTTTGAAAAATAAAAATGATTTTATTCAAGTCACCTGTGTAAGATCTACTCAGACACGAAAATATACGTTGAGAAACCTACCTTTTAAATCCCGGCACTGTTCCAATGATCTTGTTCTTGAAATAATCCATAGTAGAAGATATAAAGAATACGCGCATTTTTGTCTGTTTATGACACCTGGACAACCACTGATTAATCATTTCTATTACTCAACTGCCTTTTTTTATGATGAACTCCATCACTTTTGAAGTAGTAGATTAAAGATTTTGCCAAAGTCGTAAAACCCACTTAACATGACTTAAAGGATATGTATTTCTATTCGAATTTCTCTCTCTCTCTCTCTCTCTCTCTCCTCTCTCTCTCTCTCTCACGCATGTTCACAGGTACACCCTCAGCCGGGCACTTATGCAAACGATATTGAAGCGTTTTTTTAACGTAATATTTTCAGCTGACTCGGCAGTGGCTTGGAACCTCGTTGTCAGCAGACTGTTGTGGGATGCAGCCAAGATGAAAAGTGATTTAGAAAGGCTAAGAAAGAGACAGAGAGAGATGAGGGTGGCAAAAAAAACAAAAAAAACATGAGTAATCAGTGGTCAGCTTAAAAGTCTTAAGGTCCTAACGAAGCAATCTTCATCTTACAGCGATGAAACTTTTCATAAGATATTTTTCATATGTTGAGGTATTCCCACACACAACAAAACACACACACAAGCGTCAGGCATAATGGACATGAGTTGAATCACATCATTCTGACAGGTTTGACTGGGAAGTGCGTAAGAAATGGTAAACATAATGACAACAGCAGGACAGTTTTGGGAATAAGGAGTCTAAGACACCCGAGGGTAAAATTTCGTCTTTTTTTCGAAGAAGAGGAAGACAATAGTAAAAACCCGCAAGGATATGCCACATATTTTTTTAATGAAATATATTAGGCACTTGTCCATCGATGACCTGAGGCTTTACTAAACCACTCATTTTCGATGTTTTATTTTTTCAGATTGCGGTAGTTGCCAAAAAATGCGCTTTTGTTTTTTCCATGATGTTATTTTAAAACTTTAGTTTGCATCTTTTGACTGATATTCAGAATTATTACAAAGATCTTGTAAGACCTTAAAATTCCTTATTATTTTAAATAAGGCAGCCTCAATAAACTGAGACTGTTTCAAAATTTGGCTCAGAGTTTTCCTTTTTTCTCAACTCGATCACCCGTAACCGCAAGACATCGCCAGTTGTTGACACTAAGATTCGCTTAAATATAGCGTTTCCGTTTATACACAACAACGTGATAAATGACTTAATTTTTTTTAAACTAGTTTAATTTTGTATTTCAATTCAACTTCAGTGTAGCACACACAAGAGAGAGAGAGAGAGAGAGAGAGAGAGAGAGAGAGAGAGGTGAAGTCCTTCATAAGAAATATGCTTCATCATTGTGATGAGAGAATTTCTAGCAGAAACGTCAACTCATCTATCCAGAGAACACAAAAAAGTAAAATAGAGATTTTTTTTTTTTTTTTTTTTTTTTTTTTTTGCAGCCGGAGCTAGTGACAAAATCACAAGCCCATATTTTGTCAGTGGGATCAATGTTTAAATATCTGTAGCCTTAATAAGTGCTAGAATAACTATCACTAATTGTAGTGCTAATATTAACCATATAGCGTTCCCCTTCAAAACCTACTGGTGTTTATAAGATCTTAGGCTTCCACTCAACAACGCTACCTACAGAACTGCGCAACTGATAGCTCAGGAAGACGTGTTACTTGATTAGAGTTCTCTTGAGAATCAATACTAGATATGGCCTAATTCAGAGGTTCCATATAACATTCTTTGAGCCTTTAATATAGATTGCAACTTCGGATTTTCCAATACTATATTGCTGAGGTGAAAGGGGGTTTTTTTTAAAAATTGGGGGGGGGGGAAAAAGGGGGAAAAAAAAAAAAAAGAAAAAAGCTGTAGTGTGAAACATACTTAAGTCTCATTTCAAAGAAATTAGATTATTTATATCTGTGTGTTATATATATATATATATTGATATATATATATATATATATATAGTATATATATATATATATATATATATATATATATATATATATATATATATATAATATATGTGTGTGTGTGTGTGTGTGTGTGTGTGTGTGTTATATATGTATATATTGTGTATGTATAAATATTTGCGTTTAATATGTGGAAAACTAGTCAAACTAATTCACGCTTCAGTGAATATGAAAAGAAACTGTCAGTGATTTACTGTAAAATAATTATGGGTGGGGATGTTTTTGGTTATGCTTATGTAATAATATCACCGTGGCAATTTACTTGCATACTATATATCTTTGCTGCATAACATGTGACAAACAGGTTTTGAATACTTCGTTGCCAAATTTGGATTTCAGTTTCGGATTTGCATTTCTTGGCGAAAACATAAATATTATGAACAAGCGAAGATTAAATATACTGTGCTTAACCCGAAGAATGACGAATAAAGTGATATGTTTTCTTGTTTGTGGCTGGCTTCCCATCTTTGTGTTCCTAAGTCAAGCAATATTTCAGTGGTTGA
>NC_087201.1:86392173-86421719 GCF_015104395.2 Macrobrachium nipponense
TTTACCATTATTTGAATAGTGGACCAAGGTGATATAAGACGGAGGACAAAACGACAGATGAAGAGAGAAAGAGAGAATACAGCTGCTTATAGAATAATGGAATAATGAAAAAGAAAGATATTGCCGTCTGACTAATATTAATATGAATAGTCATTTCCAACAATATTTAAGGCTTCTTTATATAGAAAATATGATAACGACTTAAAACAATACGATGTGATAAGATTTCATGATAATTATTTTTTAAAGAATATACGATAACATTGTCTTAAAGCAGAAGGTCTCAAATTTGGTCGCAAATATATCCATAAGATTAATAACTAAACAGGAATAAAAGCTCTCTCTCTCTCTCTCTCTTTGTCCATATATATTTCATTAATTACTGCATTTCCTTGCCTGATTAGCGTAATTTCTTTCCTCCTCACATTCGAACCATTCTAACTATGTACTGGTTGCCTTAACGTGGGCCGCCTTTCAGGGCATAAAGGGCATGATCTCTGGCGGGTCAACACCGCTTTTGTTGCCGGGTGTACCATTCTAGATAGTAAAACCGTAACTGAAATTGTTGGGAGAAACATTGATGGTGGCCGTGTTTTGAGTTTTGTAAAGGCTTGGTTGTGTTTTTTATAAAAAATATCTTGTATTTTTTTATCTTATCTATGGCAATTTTTAATTCCATTATAAATAAAATTTCTCGATTTTATAGTTTTAAACATAGATCTTTAGGGTATCTATTTTAAACTCCTTATTTATATCATTTCCATTAAACTCATTATTTATATAATTTCCATTTTTATTCATTATCATCATAGCTCTGAATGACCCTGTAGGTCCCAGTGTTTGGCTTTATGCGATAATCACATATTCCATTCCACTGAATATTTCCGGTTCCCCCATCGTTTAAATTCCCGAGACTTCTTAGCGAATACTCAAACGTTCCCCTGGTGACTTGGCTTCGTTAGTCTATATTCATCTCAACGCACTTTGCGTCCTTTTTACGCGTGGAAGATATTCCAGCTTTTAGAATGTTTACCTGGGAACTCACAACTGGTTCTCAGTGAACTACTGTATATCTTTTTCATTCTTGACTCTTCTTTTTTCAGTTTTTGCTGCGTTCGGTGTCTCAAGGTGCTTTTCTATCTAATCAGATTATCTTATCTCGCGAGTATGTTTTTGATATCGGTTGGTTTATCAGACGATCCATTTTTATTTGCCACTTCATAGAATTTTCCGACTAACTTGGTCTCTGGTGATCATCAAATCATTACGGAAAAAAAATAAAAAGAAACTTTCAATGACGTGTTAGTAATGCTTATGATAAATTACCGAATTATATAGTTACCTTGTGCTCGTTGGTTGATATTCCAATATTTTATCACAATGTTTTTGAATATTTTGTCAGATTTTTATCGATGCTCATATAGTTTTATATTCTTTATGAGATATGGGAATTCAAGAACTCTCTTTAACATTTTGGCTTTACATTTTCTTACGTTTAATGAAGCATATTCCACAGAGGATGGACGTCTCGAGACCATGATTTAAGTTATAATTGTTCTTCATGGCCTGTGGCATTTTTTATTGTAGTTTAATCTTCTTACTTAACGCAACTCGTGTTATTCGTAAGTGCTCAATTTAAATTGTAACTCGACAAGTCTGCAAAGGAAAAAATCTCACATGATCCTGAATGCTGTGCATTCCTATTTAAAAAAAAAAAGATGGGTAGTTTCATGAAATAAATTTGATTACCAAACATTAACAAAATTGAATTCTGTTCCTGTTTAATGACAAAATCCAACATTACTGTTATAACCACTAGTTCCAAATGAGACAACGAGTAGAATAGACGACAGATATAGTGAAGGAAGTCAAATGATTTCGTGGAAGTTTTTATAAAACTGCGGAAACCCTGAGAGATATTACTTTGCTGCTCACGCCTGCGTGTTCTGGACCAATGAAACTACGAGAAAGTGTCTGAATCAGACTGTGGCTATACGATAGAGAATTTTAGGCAAATCCTAATGTCATGTTTTTGCTGGTCAGGCTAAAGAACTACACGAGCGGATAATCACTGGATGGCTTAAGAAAAAAAAATGGAAGAAAATGGAAAATGCATCATAAAAGTTAAACTGAAAATGTAGAATATGCTTCGAAAGTACTTGTTCCAGTTCCCCAGTTTTTCACTCACCTTTCTACCTTGGATTTAAGGATATTTCCAAGTACGTGTTCCTTCGTGCTACATTGGATATATAAGTGTGTATATATATATATTAGATATATATAATAAGATTATATATATATAATATATATTATATACATATATATATATATATATATATATATATATTTTACATACTATATATATATGTATATATTATATATATATATCATATACATATATATATAGTATATATATTATATGTACAATTATAATATATAATTATATATATTATATATATTTATATACGTGTATGTGTGTGCGCGAATTAACTAAATAGTAAGATCTAAGAAACATGAAAATATTTGACTGATGAAAAGTAGATTGATAAAAAAATTGAGAGAGAGAGAGAGAGAGGGAAAGAGAATGCGTGATCACTCGATGACAACCAGGCTGCCCTGTTTACCCGAAAGTACAGCACTTTCCCCAAAATTCGGTCAATTCACTGAATTTCTACTTCTCTCCAACGACCAGTCAGCGACTTCTCTTGAATTTTTACTATATATCTGTATATATATATATATATATATATATATATATATATATGTGTGTGTGTGTGTAAACGCTATATATCTGTATATACAATATATATATATATATATATATATATATATATATATATATATATATATATATATAGTATATAATTATATATATATATATATATATTATATATATATATATATATATGTTATAGTATATATATATATATATATATATATATATATATATATATATATATATAGATATATATATATGGTATATAATGTAATATATATATATATATAATAATATATAAATATATATATATATATGTTATATATGTATAAATATATATTATATATATATATATTTATATATATATATATATATATATATATATATATATATATATATATATATATATATATATATATATATATATATATTTCAATATATATCTTTTCTTGTTCTTTTATTTAGAATAAGTACATTTTTAGAATATTGCACTTCTCTTCGTGTAATACCCCGTTACAATTATGATCGCTGGCGAGATTATTATTTAAATGCCGCTTTCGGGTCTTGACCCTCTCCAAAAAAATTGGAAATGGTAAAAGCGGTTGATTTCAATTATTTTTATAATTGCAACATGTAATTTGTCGTGGCTCTATCTATCTATCTATTACACACACTAGTATATATAGATATATATATATATATATATATATATATATATATATATATATATATATATATTACAGATTTCCAACCCCATCTTCCCCTTCAGGTGGATGTAACTTTGCTGAATGTGTCTGAAGCTTTAACTATTTTAGATGTTATGTTTAACTCCTTTCTAACCTTAGAGAAACCTCTCATGAAGTTTAAGCAAATGCCGCACGAAAGTTAGGAAATGTTCGTAAGACCTCATATATTTATAACAGTGATAAGATCAGTGCAACCTGTTTAGGTCATTTGAACTTCCTTTACTAGAATACTGTCCTCCGGTTTCCTAATAGTAGCAGTTATGACTTGGACCATCGACGGATGGTCTCTAGTTTATAAATTTTTTTCATATTTTGTATTTCAACAGAGATCTTTCACTTTCACAATATCGATCCATGACCCCCTCTATCTGCCGAGAGCAACCAGATTTGCTGAACTGCAGCACCATTTTACCTAAATGTTGCCCCCTGTCGAACTTATCAGTTCCAGAGATCCTTTATTCCACTCACCGTTGGACTGTGGAACAACCTCCCTGAGGATGTCGTGCAACTGGAACTTCAGAAGTTCAAGTGAAGATGCAGTGCATTACTACTCTAATACTGTTCTCCTTCCATTAATAAGTTTTCATCTTTTTTATTTATTAATATGTTTGTTCTTTTTTAATAAGTGAGATCTTTTCTTTCTGTATTTCCCTTTGCTTCCTCTTACTTCCTCCTAATGAACACTATATTCTTTGGAAGCTTGAATTTCAAGTCAATGGCCCCTGTGGGTTTTTTTCCACAGGAATAGGTTTTATCTACTGATATATATATATATATATAATATATATATATATATATATATATATATATATATATATATATATATATATTCAGTAGATAAAACCTATTCCTGTGTAACAGGCCATTGACTTGAAATTCAAGCTTCCAAAGAATATGGTGTTCATTAGGAGGAAGTAAGAGGAAGCAAAGGGAAATACAGAAAGAAAAGATCTCACTTATTAAAGAAAAACAAATATAAAATTATGTGGTGAACACACACAATTGTCAATTACACACACACACACACACACACACACACACACACACACACACACACACACACATATATATATATATATATAATATATATATATATATATATATATATATATTATATATAATTGTGTGTGTGTGTTCACCACGTAATTTTAGCTTACAGAAGTAACTCGGAAACATGTTAGTCTTTCAACTCTCAATAAGTCATTTGGAATGCGGCCGCTCGTCTCAAGACTATTTTCAACTCGATCGTGACCCGTTACAATTGAATAACCACCAGATATACAATTCACCACTTATATAAATCAGCAGAGTCACAATGCGACTCAGCTGAGAGAAGTGCCTAGAGCGTTTCCGCTTGGTCTGTGACAGCCAAGGAGCAACCTGTGACTTACAGCAAGAAGCTCATGCAGAGCCCAGATTTACAAATACAGAAAACTATAGATAACGGGGAAAGGGAAAAATGAGTCTGGGGCGCACATCACTTACAATTTTATGCATCTGTCACTGTATCTAGAGAGAAATAGATTTTTTTCCCCCAAAAAAGTCTTATCTTTTCTCGTCAGTCTGGAGTCACTGAGATCGTAACTAGCCCTTTGTGCATGGTAATAAACTAAGCATAAGCTGCGTCTCTCGTATGATAAGGCACGATGCATCTCCGCCCTCCTCCAAATCCGAAGCCAGTGAAGGGCTCCACCCAACCGACACCTTCGCGAGAGAGCGCACAAGCTAACTGATAGGCTCACGTAGAAGCCCTTTGGGCGCTCTCCTGTCTGATCCCCGTATAACAGTGTACAACTGTAATTCAAGTGCATTTCTTCCTTACAAAAACTCCTCCCTAGGCTAACTGCCAGGATCATGGAAAATCGCACTTACATGTGCGGTCAGTGAGAAATAAAAGATTTATCATTCCTCAGCTAGGTATACACTACTTAAACATGCCTGACTTAGTAATGATATAGGACAATAAGATACAAAAGCAGCAGATTAATCTTATAAAAAAATAAAACGGAAATATTCAAGAAATATTCGGGAGTCATATACGCAGGGTTAACTGTATTTATGTATTGGCATGATTTACAAAAACCTGTGAAGATGTGACAAACAAAATAATTCAAGTAAGTTGCCCGAGAGAAAAAATTTCGGAAATTTGAGATATTCAAGAATATAATTATTTGCTAATCTAAGATTTTACGTCCTTGTTAATAGAAATATCTTTATAGTTCCTTTTAGGTTAAACCAGCCTTGTGCAATATCATAGGAGTTGATTAGGGCGTAAATGGATGGTAAACCATTATACTAAGAAAATACTGGAGGCTGTAGAGACAATAACATTTCGGTTCAATTTTTATTACATATTACATATGGTGACTAAGTAATTAGGAAAACGAAATGTGGAAAGTTTTTCATAAGCAACGAGTAGAAGTATCGAGATTGAACTTTCACTCGATGGAGCGCTCTATACTTTCAGTGACAAGTCCTCGTGGTCGCAATTATACCAAATACATCTACCAAATAAACCTTCAGCTAATGAAAAAGTAAAATTGTGGAATGATGACTTTCTGAAAAGACCTTTATATTTATTATGGTTTACTTTTTGAAGGCTTGTATTTTTTTACTACTATGCATGCTTGTAGAATTATACAGTTTTAGAACCATTAAATCGTGTATTCACACATGGAATCAATAGTTGTAAACACTCCTGAGTAGTAAGTAGTACCTATAGATGTCTTAGGTAGTTAATATTTTCAATATTCGGAATAAGAAAATATTTAAACGTCATTAGGTTCTAGTCAATACTGTGCAGTTTCCAAAATAGTAGAATAAATAAATGACCCAAAAGTGATATGGCCAGGCCATGGAGAAGATGACGTTCAGGTGAGTGTGGTAATACTGCAACACCAAGAGAATCAAAACATTAGAGGCCAGGCTGACAGTGCTGAAGGGAAACATGGCAGGATCTAAGGTAATGTGTAATTATGATAGTCTTGTATAAAAAAGTAATGATAACTCATTGGTATGTATTTTATTGTATGGCTTACTATGTTGCCGTGTTTTTTAATTGGAGTTTATTGAAAGATTTGGATTAAAACTAAGAGAATTTCAAGAAAATATGTAGTAGCCTTGCTCAGATTCTTCTGGTGTTTGACCGGTCCGTTCGATTTCGTCATACAAAATTTTAAACAAATGTAAGTTAGCCGAAATTACTATGGAATTTGGCGCTTTTTGGCATCGTAATTCGCCTTACGTGACACTAGAACATAATTGAAGTTACAAACCAATCCTAGGCATTTAGCGATAGGCTCCATGGCATAGGCTAGCTACTCGCATAAGGTACCTAGTACGTAGCTAGCTAGGGTAAAAAACCGTAGGGTCCAGAGTGGACCATGTACGATCAGCTTGGACAATCCCAAAAAAAGTACATTATAACGTTTCCTGACATCGGAGATGGGCATCAGTCGCGACTTCTTCTTGGTGAGAAATGGAGCTAAAGACCTCTACTCTCCTTTCGAAGTAAGTATTTTCTCCAAAGTTAGAATTACGAACTGGATATTGGTACGGCAGTCCGTATCCCTGATTACGATGGATATTTGGTACGGCAGTGTATTGCGCATACGCGAACCCTTGTTTACCGCCTGAGGCAATACAGTGGACAGCAAGAAAATGACGACAAAACATGTTTTCAGGTTTCAACAAGCTGAAAAAGGCAATAGACGTCTATGAAGAGGCAAAGTTCCAGAAATGGTATATCCGTAGGTTACGAAAGATCGAATCGGCCCTGAAAAGAGCTCCGAAGAGAAGATTCAAAGATTTGAAGCTTAGCTAGTAAGGCAGTGCAACAGTCAGTAGTGCGTTCAATATGGGAAACATGCTGTTAATATGGACCTAATTTAGATGATTACTTAGAATTGATTAGGAGGCCGTTTACCAGAACGATTGACTTTGGTAGTTTTCCCATACTACCATGAATACAGCAGAGCATGGTTTTCTGTGTAGTAACTTCAAGTTCTCTTTGAATCTCCTCTTCGAGCTCTTTTCGGGGCCGGTTCGATCGTTCATGACCTACGGATATACAATTTCTGGAAGTTTGACTCTTCGTAGACATCTATTGCTTTTTCAGCTTGTTGAAACCTGAAAACATTTGTTTTTCGGCGAAAACCGATGTATTATTACACGGTTCAGAGAGATTCAAAGATATGAAGTACACCGATAGATTATTTTATTTTACATGTAGTATATAGTCAAAATCTAATTATGTTTAAGTATTATTGGATTTTTCATATTTTCCTTTACTGTCAAAATGTTTTGGTGCTTTGGTGATGACAGTATGGTGCTTCACTTTGACATTTCGAATTGAACATGTTCAGCGGAACAATTCAGTTCGACTATTATTACTACTGTCACTTACCTTCTAGTGCCGTACCTATATCTCTTAGCAACAGTGCACGGTAATTGTTGCATGATTAGCAAACTACCATATCTGCAGAAAGTCAATAACACAATACGGCACCACTGACAGAATCTGACGTAAACCTACTCTACACGATGTTTTGTACGGCAGGAAGTCTGAAAATTGACGCATTGCGCAATTCACTGCCGTACCAATATCTATCGCAATCGGGGATACGGCTGCCGTACCTATATCCTGTGCCTAGAAATTAAGGCCAAAATTTTAGATTTAAACAGAAGGTAGTGAAAACGGTGTCAAACGTAGTGCAAATCTCACCAAAACGCGTTCAACATTTTTACTTACAACTCGAAGTATTTAGAAGATTGACACCATCTCGATGTTTACGGAGTCGCTTGTGTCAATAAACTAACCATTTCCTTTGATAAATCCACACACCACTTGTACCCACAGACGCTGGGGCACTTTCATCACACAATCGGAAAACTTTTCTTTTCCACCGAGTAAACAACTGTTTTGTAGAAGACGACGACGAAGAGTGCACTTCGATAATTTTTAAATAAATAAATTGTAAAACATCAATATTTTACATATTTATGATGACTAATTTGAAAATATTCGTTATTGAAAAAGTAACTCGATTCTGACCTAAATTTAAGTAATTATTTTTTGGAATTAGAACGTTTGTTTAACTCCTGTATTATGATGTCACGACATCTTGACTTTCGTACCTATTGTAAATAATTGCTTTACTCAACTTTCTTGCAGAACAGTTTACCAGTTATTCATGCAGATTATCAGCTATTCATGTAATTGTTATAATCATAATTTGCATAGGTATATATCTTTATTATTTGCTTTTTGGATATATGAAGATGTTTTACTGCCGGATTATCGCCGTAGTGTGACGCAATAGTTTTCGGTCCCTGGGCCTCTGTTTTCGCACCATAAGAAATTATGGGGCCGAATTTGCAATGACCAGAAAGTCGTTAAAAGAAGAAAGTTACCATTGAAGGGCATATGTTTTGATTTGAGAAAAATACAAATTTATTCAATAGCTAGCTTGTAAAAAATACTTGATTACAAAAAACTTGATTGACAACTAAGCAGCATACCTACTATGGGTTTCAGAGACAGTGCAAACACGTTTTTGGGCAATACCTATTTCTGTAACGAACACTCGTACCAGAACGAGATTTTGCTATAGTGCATTACACCCAGTGCCGTAATTTATAAGGGTATCGTGAATCACTAATCGTAAAGAATAACGACACTTGTCCTTGTACCAAGAGAACCATTATGCAGAAATGGATACGAACACGCGTATAAAGCTCCACCTACCCTCTCCCCCCCCCTCCACCGCCACCCCTTTCCTTCATTCCTTCGCCTTCCTTTCTCTCTCTCTCTCTCCCTCTGCTGCCATTCGGTATGTGTTGACCTTCCAAACTGGTTATAAGACTACACACAAAACGTGGAAATTGGTGAAATTAGGCTATGTATTGGAAGTATATATACATAAATATTAAAGCAATTTTATCATTATTGCATTACTATGACAACTAGAATTCATGAAAGTTTATAATAATGAAACGGCGTATGTGTGAAGCCTCCACTAATGTGGCAACAATTTTGCCATTCTTAGCATGCAAACATTAAAGGTTACATTTATTTCTGGCATACGGTTATTAAAGAAATTCAAAATACTAATATAGACTGAAATCAATGAAAAATGCTAGCTAAAACAAAAAAGCAAAAAAAAAAAATATGTATATAATTCACTTATCCGTAGTCGTTCCTCTATGGTTTTCGGCAGCCAGATGTATGAAAACGTCAGAAACATTTGATTGTATCTATTTTAGAAATATCTGTAATTTTTCGGGGTAATTTGGTTGCAAAAAAGGGATAATATACATGAATTAAATTAAAATTTGTAAATAACAAAGTAAATTTGAACTAAATAACGAGTAAAGTAAACAATTTAGGGAATAAAACTTTGCAGTTTCGTCATCTGCTGTTCGTAACTGTGTTTGTGGCGCGCGCGCTTAGGAACCAGGAACAGCAACTGGTTTAAAGTGCAATGTGTAGTGAACTGAGACCAAAATGTGTATAATAACAATCAAATTAGCACTGTGGAGTTTCAGTTGTGATGGCAGTAAGGATAAAAACCACCGATTACAAGGTAAGAATGAATTCAGTTCAAACCATGACCCCGGGAATAAAAAGTTTCATACTTTCAGTAATATAGGCAACAAAATGTTATTTTATTGTGCTGATTACAACTGCAATCTTGAGTAAGATCAATAAACATTACATACATACGCTAACATTGTTCAAATGATTGCTAGGAAGGCTGGGAAAGATGATTTTCGTCACTGATCAGAACCTGTACATTCACACGGTAGCCGCCATATTGGATTTCAAAACTGCCTTGAAAACATATTTTACGAAGAGCGTCACATGCTTATTTTAGTTCGTATGGGGCTTTCATATATCACATTATGTTGATATCTTTTGAATGGTATGCTTTGAATTGTAATTGTATTCTTGTTTCACCAATTAAATATTGAGTGAATAAGACCCAGCCAGCGTGATGATGGTGGATCGTCCGTGATTGTTTACCCTATAACCTAGGCATTTCAGAGGGAAACCTAACCAAGCTTAAGCTTACCTTAACCCTAAACTTAACCTTGGACACCATGCTCTAACCTGACCGGGGGCTTAACACCCCCACCCCGTAAGTTGTATAGTAACTCCCTAGCTAGTACCTAAGTATTGCATTCTAGCCAGGTACCCCAAAAAGGCCTACCTAGGTACTAGGCTACTATAGGGGGAAAAACCAGAGACTACCAACCCTTATCACGGTTTTCAGGTCTTATTCACTCGATATTTAAATAGTGAAACAAGAATACAATTACAACTCCAAGCATACCATTCAAAAGATTGAAGTTTCGTCAACATAATGTGATATATGAAAGCCCCATACGAACTAAAATAAGCATGTGACGCTCTTCGTAAAATATGTTTTCAAGGCAGTTTTGAAATCCAATATGGCGGCGATCGTGTGGCTGGACGGGTCTAGTCACGTATGGACACCATCTTTCCCAGCCTTCCCAGCACTCATTTGAACAATGTTAGCGTATATATGTAACGCTTATTGATCTTACTCAAGATTGCAGTTATAATCAGCACAATAAAACAACATTTTGTTGCCTATACGTATTAGTGAAAGTATGAAACTTGTTATTCTCGGGGTCATGGTTTGAACTGAATTCATTTTTACCTTGTAATCGGTGGTTTTATCCTTACTGCCATCAGAACTGAAACTCCACAGTGCTTATTTGATTGTTATTAGTATACACATTTTGGTCTTAATTCACTCCACATTGCACTTGAACCACGTTGCTGTTCCTGGTTCCTAAGCACTCACTCCACAAACACAGTTACGAGCAGCAGACGCTGCTGCTGCAAAGTTTTATTCCCTTAATTGTTTACTTTACTCCTTATTTAGTTCAACTTTGCTTTATTTCAAAATGTTTATGATAAGTGGATTATAATTTTTTTTTTTTTTTTTTTTTGCTAGCACTTTTTATTGATTCAAGTCTATATTAGTATTTTGATTTTTTTAAATAACTGTATGCCAGAAATAAATGTAACCTTTAATGTTTGCATGATAAGAATGGCAAAATCATCGTTGCCACTTTAGTGGAGCTTTACACATACGTTGATGCATTATTATAAACTGTTTCCATGAATTCTAGTTGTCATAGTAATGCAATAATGATAAAATTGCTTTAATATTTATGTATATATACTTTAAATTATATATACTTTCAATACATTGGCTAATTTCACCAATTTCCACGTTTTGTGTACCTAAGTCTTATACCCAGTTTAGAGGGTGAACACATACCAATTGGCAACAGAGAGAGAGCGAAAAGGAAGGCGAAGGAATGAAAAAGGACAGGGTGGCGGTGGAGGGAGGGGGAGGGTAAGTGGAGCTTTTTACGCGTGTTCGTATCCATTCCTGGATAATGGAGTTTTTTTCTCTTGGTACAAGGACAAGTGTCGTTATTCTTTATGATTAGTGATTCACGATACCCTTATAAATTATGGCACTGGGTGTAATGCACTATAGCAAAATCTCGTTCTGATACGAGTGTTCGTTACAGAAATATTGCCAAAAAACGTGCTTCCACAGTCTCTGAAACCCATAGTAGGTATGCTACTTAGTTGTCAATCAAGTTATTTGTAATCAAGCATTTTTTACAAGCTAGCTATTGTATAAATTTGTATTTTTCTCAATCAAAACATATGCCCTTCAATGCTAACTTTCGCCCCTCAATGTTAACTTTCTTCTTTTAACGACTTTCTGGTCATTGCAAATTCGGCCCCATTAATTTCTTATGGTGCGAAAACAGACAGAGGCCCAGGGACCGAAAGCGATTGCGTCACACTACGGCGGTAATCCGGCAGTAAAACATCTTCATATATCCAAAAAGTAAATAATAAAGATATATATGCCTGCACTCGCTGTACGCGAAATACATAGAAATACTTACTTTCAAAATATTGTCATACTGGTATTAATTGCTAACCCCATTGTAAAATGACAAATTTTCTAAGACAATTTGTATTTTTCTTAGCCACAAACCTTCGGTCATAACAATAGGATGGGATAATTTCTAGTGCCTAGCTGGATCCGGTTAAAAAACAGATGAAAGCAAGGAATCTTGTGATATCTGGCAATGCATGCGTAGATCGGGTGAAGAATGGTCGAAGACCATTCCCCTACGACAATGCGTCAGTCTTTCCCAACTCAGGCTTACTTAACAAATATGTAGAGGGGTGGCTAGAGGTGGGCAATATAGCGTTAAGACCTCAGGTTTGTAGCTATGAAAAATACAAATTGTCTTAGAAAATTTGTCATTTGTTCATACGCGAACAAGCCTTCAGTCTTAATGATAGGATAGACTCATACTTGGAGGGAGGTATAAGACATCCTAGGCTGGCTGGAAGTCTACCCACCAGCCCAGCTCTCAAAAGAAATGGTTCTTGGAGAGGGACTGAAGCCCGTTGAGAAGCTAGATAAATTAATATCTAACTACACAGAACCTGAGTGACGTACAATGATATATGGGATAACCATTGTATAGGGAACCAAAGAGAAACTTTCACTGTCCAATAACAAACCAATACACCAGGGTTTGTATTACTCCCAACTCCTCCTTGCCAAGGAGTGGAGCATATGCCACTAAATAGCGGGTAAGATATTTGCATATTGCATGACCACACTACCAGTATGACTACCTTACTCACATGTATCAGACCAGTCCAGGAAATGACGTGTTTATTCCTTAAACCACCCGAAGGAAGAAGGAAAGGTACAAGAGAAAGAAGGCGACCAGCCAACTCACTCATTCTCTCATCCACACAAGCATCTTAGGTAAGATACAAAGGTGTCCTGTTAAGGGCAACTATGAGTTACACAACCTGTTGGGCAGCCACCACAGGATCCAGGGAAAACGTGTCTGCAGATCTGTGGGCAAGATCCTTAAGATAGTAGGAGGTGAACGGGGACTGACGTAACCAAGTACCAGCGCTCAGCACTCTATGTACAGCCAAGTTTTTTTTGAAAGCCAGAGAGGGACCAATACCTCTAACGTCATGCACTCTAGCTTGCACAGACGTGGTGGTGGAATCATCAAGATTCAAGTTAGCCATTTGATGGCTTCCCGTATCCAAAAAGAGAAAGTATTCTTAGACACCTCTTTCTTTGTACGGCCTGTGCTAACGAAAAGTCTGCGGCAGCCTGGTCTAAGGTGCAGAGTCCTTTTAAGATAGCAACGCAGGGCCCAGACAGGGCACAACAAAAGCTCTTGAGCATCACCACCCACAAAGTCAGTCATTGATGGAATGGAAAATTATTGTAACTTGAATACTCCCTGTATTCACTATCATGTCTTGAAGAATTTTCCTGAGTTTGCTAATGATGTTTGTCAAGATTGTCAAGGGGGAACAGAGTCGGTCTAGTTTCTTTCTCAAGAAGAAAAAAAAAAAAAAAAAAATTATGGCCTCTCCTGCTGCTTCTGAGTTTCTTTCTTCCCCCTTCCCCCCCCCCCCCCCCCCCCCCCCCCCCCCCCCCCCACAATTTCTTCTAAAAAAATTTCTTCTTATGTCTTTACACAATCTTCTTTATCGGGTCATTCTCCGGAGGTTGCTTCAGAGTCTTCTCTTGCTCATCCTGTTTCTTTGCCATTAACACAGCAGAGCAAAGAATTTTCATTGCTTCAGTCCTGTAATGTTGGGGTTTCGATGGCTCCCTCTGTCTCTTTGGGGTTGAGGGAAGGTGTACTTTTGGCGGGGTTGTCTTCTTAGCACCTTCCACAGGTCCTGTAGTTCTCAGGCTGCTGGTCTGGATGCTTCACGGGTAAATTAATGGAGATGTAGTTCGGGTTGGTCAGTGACCAGGGCTAATTCAGGTGTTCAGGTAAGTATTACAATATTAGTTTTATTATGAAAACTTCATTCTTCCTTTGCCAGACTGCAAAGGAACTTCTTTGGGCCCACAGAAATCAAGTGAACAAAGTCACTCATTTCATTCAAGGAAAATAAAACATCCTGGCAGATGACGTCCTGGCAGATGAGCTAAGCTGTCAGAAGCAGGACCTTCCTACTGAATGGACTCTGGACAACAGGATTTGCATTGACCTTTGGAGATTTTGGGGCAAGCCCTCCATAGACTTGTTTGCTACCTCAAGAAACAATCGTCGGTGCTACTTTGGCTTTTTATCTACGTTAAACCTACTTCCAGATGCAAGTGCTAACCTGGCGGAAGGTCCTTGGAATGCCGTATTTAGTACTAGTCCCTCAGGGATCAACTTATTAGTAAATACACATTTCTGTATTGTGTGGTCAACAAATTATATTTATTAACGATATTAAGTACTTGACAAGGCGTCCCAAGGAGCTTCGACCATGTTTAGTACTAGCGTCTCTGAGTAGCTATGTGACGCGTAGATAACATGCCAAAGTAGCACCCAATTTGTCTTCCTCTCTTCTGCCCTCCAGCCCTGGATCCCCTGACTAGGGCGATGGATGCCATGCTGTTAGATTGGTTGGGTCTGGACCTCTACGCCTTTCCTTCCTTCAGCTTAGTTAGGGAAATACTAAACAAGTTTGTCTCTCACTGCAATGTCTCGATGACACTCATTGCTCTGTTCTGGCCCACAAAGGAATGGTTCCCAAACCTTCTATGTCTTCTGGTAGACTTCCTGAGGCTGCTTCCCCAAAGACCGTGGCTACTCAGACAGCCACACTTTAGGAGGTACCACCAAGTTATCTACTCTTGTTCTGGCAGGCAACAGACTGTCAGGAAAAACGTCAGAGTGAAAGGTTTTTCAAGAGCAGCTGCGGAAGCTGTTGCAGAGTGCAGACACCAGTCTACTTGCAACTTTTACCAGCTGAAGTGGGCAGTGTTCTGTTGATGGTGCCTCAGGCATCACATCTCATCCTCTGAGAAATCTTTATCCCAGATTGCAGATTTTCTCCTGTATCTAAAGATTTCTAAGAGCCTTTCCTAGTTCACCATGAAAGGATACCGAGCAATACTTTCCTTGATTTTCAAACACAGAGGTTTGGATCTTTCATATAATCATGATCTTAATGATCTCATTAAGTCTTTTGATAGCTTCAAGGAGAAGTCTAATTTAGTGTCTTGGAACTTGGATGTGGTCATTAAGTGGCTTACGGACCCTCCTTTTGAGCCTATCAGTTCAGCTTTTCTAAAGAACCACTTGCAGAAGACCCTTTTCCTAGTAGCCCTGGCTATGGCTAAATGTGTAAGTGAGCTACATGTGATTGGATTCTCCCTTTAGCTTCTTGGCTAAGAATGAGGATCCTTCTAAGCCATGGCCTTGCTCCTTCCATATCAAGAATTTAATGGATATCCTGGGTCTAGATGAAGTGGAAAGATTCTTTGCCCAGTCAGAGCCCTGAGGTACTATCTGCATAGGACTGAGAAGATCAGAGGACCTTCTAGTAACCTCTGACGTTCTATCAGAATCATTCTCGCCCTCTCTCCAAGACCCTATTGTTCTCTCAGAGTTAGTAGGAGAGGGAGAACCAGAGAGATCATTATGTCCAGTAAGAGCCCTGAAGTATTATATACACAGGACTCAACAAATAAGAGGAGGGTCAGACAATCTTTGGTGTTCAGTAAGAAATCCTTCTAGGATATTATCTAAGAATGCAATATTCTTTTTTTTGAAGTATTTAATAGTTGAAGCTCACTCTCAGTTGGGAGAACTAGAGGTTGATCTGGCTAGAGTGAAGGCCCATGAAGTCGAGCTGTTGCAACTTCTATGGCGTATAAACGCAATTTATCTTTAGACGCCATTATCAATGCGACATATTGGAAATGTAAGTCAGTGTTTGCAACACATTATTTAACGGAGATTCAAGCAGTGTACGAAAACTGTTCCACAATGGGACCTTTTGTAGTAACTGGCACGGTGTTGGGTAAGGGAAGAAAGGAAGTCAATCCTTCCTAATAATTTTAAATGGATCTTTGGTGTTGTTTTTTAAGGGTGTCTGAGGGTACGGAAGTGTACTAGTGGTACCCTACAGTCCATTTAGGTAAAGGGTAAAAATATTTAGGTTAAGGTGATTCCCATGTTGTTGTTGTCTTTATTGTTTATTGTGTACGGCTCCATGAGCAGGCGTATAATTATCGCATGTCAGTCCACGGTTAGCCCTAGACTACATGTAAATGTCTATAGCTTGGCGCTCGGATCCATATATCACGCCAATGCTGGTACACTTCTATAGCTTAGTGTGCGGCTCCATATACCCCGCCAATGCTGGTACGTATATATAGCTTGGCAGACTTAAGAGGCAGTAACCTTCAAGTCAGCTATCTTAAAAGGTAAGGACTAAAAGAGAACTACTAAATTCCAATAGAAATTCCTCATTAAATATGGTTAGCTGCCATGGCCCCACCTCTAAAATGTGCCAATCAGCTATATGTAACTACCAGGTAAGTTGCATACGTAAAAATGATATTTTTATGATAAAATAATGTTTTACGTATATACTTACCTGGTAGTTACATCATTAGAGCCCACCCACCTCCCCTCACATGGACAGGTAGGCATCAAAATTCTGAGGTTTAGTTGTGGTAGTTCTACATTCCCCAGTAGAGGGAGGGGGTACGGGAATCACCTGACCAGTCAATTAGCTCTGCCGCGAAATTTGAAATTCTGCCGTGACGTCAGAGACTACAGCTATATGTAACTACCAGGTAAGTATACGTAAAACATTATTTTATCATAAAAATATCATTTTTATTATAAAATTAGGTTTTATAAACATAGTAGTATATACTTACCAAGTAATTACTAAATCACAGCCTTCCCGCCCCAACTTTGTTTTTTCATTGACTTTGCGGCAATAAGTAGAATAACACCATAGAGAGATATCTAAACTTTTCAAGAAACTGTCATTTCATGTTGAATTTTGAATTTTTATAATTTCTTTCTAAGAAATTGTAATTTCATATCAAATCTAAACTTTTCAAGAACTGTCATGTCAGTTGAATTTTTTAATTTTAATATCGTTTCTTTTTAAGAAATTGTAATTTCATATCAAATTTTTTTGACAATTTTCATTAGTTCTGTTTTTTTATCATTGAATAAATTTACGTATATGAAAACAATTACATAGTGAATGTGGTGGACAAAGAAACTGAGACAGGCGCTCATAACCAAGTTTGTTAGGCGTAACGGGAGTAAAGACATGCATGATCCGTCCGTACCTGAAACTGTTCACAAAGCCTTCCTTCGGCTGAAGAACTCTTCACGGAGGATGAGAACGAGGAGTTTGAAGGATTTTTTGGCAGAGTATAGGTAGAGGAAATTCCATCCAATAGTTTTTTTTTTAAAGGAAATGACTGTATCGTACAGTACATTGCACCCAATGGTGGCTTTGTTTACATGTGGGAGTTTTCACTATCCTGTGTGTAATTTTAAACTTGTTCAAGTTATTAAAACCTTTTTAACGTTTTATTTATCCACAAGAAAATTTCATATTAGAAAAAATTACAGTATAGTACATAAAAGTATTGAAAATGGGTATTATAAAAAAAGTTTGACTGGGTAAGTTGCCATTTGCCTTGGCCCCTAATTGAATTATTCCCATAAGATATGTGTTTTGAAATATGCGAATTTTCAATTCTGCGAGGCCGTGGATGGACCAAATTCTTGCATAATTGGGGGCTGTACTGTGTGTATATAAAACCTAGTTTTTTTTAATGTCATCTTAATTTTGAAAATCTGGATTTAATAGGGTAGTGTTCAGTGTGTTTTTATACATACTGTGATATCTCTTAATATTAAATTATTGTTATTCTCTTGACAAATGAATACATTGTATATTGTTATAACAAATGAAAATATTTTAAATGTTGGGATCTATTAAAGAAATATAAGTACTGGTTTAGTAGGTTTTACATACTGTATACTGTTTATTGCATATGGCTTTCATTTTACTGTGCAGATTTGAGGTAAAGTTCATACCATAAGTACTTTTTAAAGACACTTGTAAATGAATAGTTCCACCTATGCAGGAGCTGCCAGTCCTTGATGCCCACCTTTCAAAATTCAGCTATGTTGGAGGATACAAGCCATCAAAGCTAGATACAACTGTTTTAGCTTCAGGACATGTTCCCTCCAGTCCTCCCAGTTCACTCCCTCACCTAAGACGGTGGGCAAAACACATGGCATCTTTCTCGTCAAGTGAATGCAGTGCATTCCCTTCCTTATCAGCAGAATATAAGGTGTGAATTTAATGTGGATAGCATAGATATGAAGGCTAATTACCATGTTGCAATTTGTTATCAAAAGTAAGCTTGGAGTTTTTCAAGTAAGCTTGGAGTTTTTCAGTTAACCAAGTTGTGTTGGTTTATAATAGCTGAAGGTCAAATACATTTCGGTATGGAATCTATTTATACAACAATTGTATGTATGTATAACTCTCATGCATACTTGATTCATTTTGTGATAAAGTATTGATTCTGTCAAAAGTCATGTTAGGTACATATTTTTTCAGAAAATTTGATACCACATACTTTTAGAAAAATGATGTGAAGGTGTTACCATTATGGTATGCTAAATGTTGCTTAAATGGCTGTTGTATGTGCACAGAGTTATAGTTTCAGTCAATCTGTACTCAGACTTTTAGTGGAAGTGTTATACAGTATGTAGTGCCATTTGTAGTTTAAAAATATATACAGTACTTAATTTACTTAGGGAGTAAAGCACCGTAGGTATTGTGCTACTTTATTTATGAATTTTTGTCTTTTGCAGTTAGTGTATCTGATATCACTTGCGAGATGACCTCATTCTCAAGTAAGCTTGCTTTTGTGTGAAAAATTTGGTCAGATGTGGAAAGGCTTAGAATACTAGAGCAGTATGGCATTCATGGGGTTTATGAATGGGAGCATCAAGAGATGTATATTTCCTCTCATTACCAGCAGAACTGCCTTCTCCCAGTTGACTGCTTCTCATTCAAAGTTGATCCCTGGGGTTCGTGGTGTAGCATGTAAGGTAGGAACAATGGCTCCATCTTTCTGCAAATACTTCTTAATCACTAATTGTGGATTAGGTAAGAGCTTACAGTGCACATTTACGATTATGATACAGATAAGTAGAGATGTGCGGGAAGGCTCCAGCATGTTGTTTTAGTCCAGGTAGCTACGTACTTAGCAGTTTGTCAAATTTTGTCTCATAAGAATAACATTTTGGAAAAAGTCAAAAGTCACTTGTGATGTTGAAGATTGACTTGGAATTGCACCATGGTAATAGCCTTTTTGTCTTATTCCTACATTGCTTGAACTGTGTAATAGAATCTATCAGTACAGTGGATGTTTTATGTTTTTGTACCTCTTGTTTTTTTCTCTTAAGAATGCACCTGCATTGTTTTAATGCATATAGAGAAGCAATACACTTAATTTTTGTATATTCCTTTTCTACTGGCATATTATCTTCATACATCAGTATCATTGCTTCTGGTGCAAGCCACTATGAATACTAGTACTGAAAGTAATTTGCTTATTTTTTTAATTTTCCTCCAGCCCCAGCTGTTTTGCAATGTGTACTTTACGTTTCATCCATTTGCTTTGCTGTTCTCTTGGCTGGCAGTTGAGCTTTAACCTTCCTTAACTGTATTTTTTTTTTCAGTCAAGAACAAATCCTTTAGGCATTGTGAAATTTCTAGTTAAGGTATACTACTGTAGTAATGCTTTTTATCAAAATCCGATGTGATGTACTACATCCGTAAATTTAAGGTTAATAAAGTTTTAATTTTTACTACAAAGTTCATTGGGTTTATTTACTTAAGGTTGAGAATTAATTATGGAAGTTGAATTTTACTATAGATTCAGATGCTTGTTGAAATTTTTTGTAGTGTGAAAATCTTTCTGGGAGGATTTGCTTTTCCAAAAACCCACCACTTTATGGTAGCTTGTGATTGTCTCTAGAGCTTGATTTTCAGGCAAGCTCAAGATGAGGTCCCATCTAGTTATATGTGCATACATTGGACCCCTGTATTCGCTGGGGATGGGTACTACACCCCACGAATAGCTAAAATCCATGAATACTTAAAATTCCTCTATAAACACTGAATTAACCTAATTTTGATAGTTAAAAGAAAAACACAAAACAACCCTCTATAAATGCTTATACTTGAGTATTTTAACACTTACGCCGAAGGGGTATAGTAAAAATTGTCTCCCGTGTGCCAAGGCGGCCTTGGAGTGAGCGCCGAAGTGGAAAAAATATTTTTTTTCAAAAAATCACAGCGCGCTTAGTTTTCAAGATTAAGAGTTCAATTTTGGCTCCTTTTTTTGTTATTGCCTGAAGTTTAGTATGCAACCATCAGAAATGAAAAAAATATCATATACGTATAAATAATGCGATATATGATAGCGCGAAAACAAAATTTCATATATAATTGTATTCAAATCATGCTGTGAGCAAAATGGTTAAAGTTAACGAGTTAATTTGTTTTTCGTTGTATTGTACACTAAATTACAATCATTTTGGTATATAACACATTGTAAAACGATCAAAGCAACACAGAGAAAATATTATCACAAAATGATGCATGAATTCGTAACGCACGGACGTAAAAAAATGTTTTTTTCAAAAATTCATCATAAATCTAAATATTGTTCTAGAGACTTCCAATTTGTATCAAAATGAAGATAAATGATTGAATATTACTATACTGTAAGAGTTTTAGCTTACAATTGCAGTTTTCAGCCATTTCGGACGAGTTAAAGTTGACCGAATGTAGAATTTTTTATAGTTTTTTTTATATGCAAATATTTCGAAAATGAGAAAAAAGCTACAACCTTCAATTATGTATTGTTGTATTCTACATGAAATTGTGCACATTTTCATATATAAAACTCTGTGAAAAGCCTAATATTAAATGGAGCAAATATAACGATAATGCAACGTACGCATTTCGGAGATTTGAGGCGGAGAATCCGCGCGCGGAGGAAAGGAAAGTTTTTTTTAAAATTCACCATAAATCTAAATATTGTGCTAGCGACTTCGAATTTGTTTCAAAAAGGGATTTTGATGTAGGAAAAATCTATTTCTGGGCAAAGGGCCCGTAGTCCAGCAGTGAATAGGTTCCTTTAGCACTATTTCTAAGGTAAAATATTGTTGATAAATACCAGAGAACCGCTAAATTGGAAATGCCAGAATATTCTGGCTCGCTCACCTTTATTAAAAGGTGTCGGTATGGTTTCTGGGGCGAGTGAAACCACTACCATGGGTCCTTCTCCAATTAGCCTTTCCTACATCAAAAAACCTCAAGAAGAGAGGAGCCGACCTACGGCTCACTACCTGCTACTGTGTAGCTAGCGCCTGTGACGTCATACCTGCAGATAGCACCCAAGCTTGGTGCACAGTTGGAGGTGGAAAGACAAGGGTGGGATTTCACTGGGCGACATGGGCCCTTCGCCCAGAAATAGATTTTTCCTACGTCAAAATTCCTTTTCTGGGCTTGGCCGTGTCGCTCATTGAAATAGTACCAGAGAAAATACCAAGCTTGGAAAAAGGAAGAACACAAATTACTTTCCAAAAGGATTCCAATGAAAAACAATTAAGGTTAGTTCATATAATCTAGATCAAGTTACAAATTAGTAACATAAAAATTAAGTAACCTTAAAACTATCAAACAACATTAATGACCATAGCAAACAAAAATTTGAGAAAGAAGCTCCTTATGAACTAGACATTATGTACAATATGTTACATCCGAGGACCAGTACGACAGTGACGTAACTGGACTAAGGCAAGAATGCTAATGAGGCTGGTAGGAAAGGAGAAGGCAAGGGGAGACATAAGCTGAACTACTGAACTACTATCACCGTTCAGTATCGGGGCAAACTGGTGTTTTCCCGCCGCTACCGCCGCCGGATACTTAAGGGCTTCCAAGGACTTAAGGCAATGGTGTTTGAATACTGTCGGAGATTTCCAGCCAGTGTACTTCTTCAGATCTTCAAAATTCATATGTTGGAAAAAGTTTATTGAGGTAGCTATAGCTCTAATATCATGTACCCGTGGGAAGGACTGCGGGTTGGCTTTTATGATAAAATATAGGTTTCATACAATCAACTTACCTGTCAGATATAGACATAGCTAAGGACTCCGTCGTCCCCGACAGAAATTCAAATTTCGCGCACTCGCTACAGGTAGGTCAGGTGATCTACCGGCCTGCCCTGGGGTGGCAGGACTAGGAACCATCCCCCGTTTTCTATCATATTTTCTCTGTCGCCGGTGGTATCAACATTGTTGTTATTACCTCCTGACTTGGATTCTTTTTTCAACATTTGATCAACGTTTTTCGGCTTTTTGGTGACGTATTTGGATCGTGTTTTGGCATTCGCTACGTGACTGTTTTTGGAATAACTCTTTTGGAATTTTCTCAGTATGTCTGATTCTAATGTGAGTGTGAGAATGTGTGTGAATGTAGGCTGCAGGGTGAGGATACCGAAAGCTTCGTTGATCCTCACACTGTATCCGTAAATGTATGGGGTGTTCAGTGTTCTGCTTTTAACACTTGTAAGGAATGCGAGGGTTTGAATGCAGAAGAATGGAAGACTTTGACTTCTTATTTGAAGAAGTTAGAGAGGGATAGAGTTAGACGACTGAAAGGTGGGAAATTCAAGGCCTATTGAGCCTTTCACGGATAATTCTAACCCTAACTACTGTAGATTCTCCCTATAAATCTCATTCTCAGAGTGTCTTTTCGGATTCGGCATCGGAAATCGCCAATCTGAAAGCGACTATTCGAGACATGAAAACCAAGATGGCTGACTCGAAAGGTAAGGCTAGTGATAGTGAACATTTTAGTGAAGTGAGTCCTATCAGTGTTGTGGAGGGGGCGTTTGATCGTCCCTGCGGCACTCCCAGGCCTAGACCTCTTCCAAGCTCACATGCCCCAGAGGAGTAAAGGAAAGTCGAAAGCCTTGAGGTCGTGGGGAATCCCCAACGGTCGACGTCCCTTCGCTAGCTCTGCTTCATGGCAGCCAGCTCAAGGGCGCTATAGAAAAAGCCGTCCTTCGCGAGTGGTTTCTCGTCCTCTCCTCTCCCTCACCTAAACGAGGGTGGAAGGAGTCGAAATTATCGAGACCGCTGAAGCGTCATATGAAGCAAGACATTGATTCAAGCCCAGAGCGCTTCTCGGGATGACGCCCCGTCTGCTATTAAGAAGCGAAGGTGGCGTCAGCGTCACCTGACGCTTATGAGGAAGTACATCATGCTTCTTCCCCGAGTGATGACGAGAGGCGTCATGCACTAGACTAGGAGAAGCCTCAAGAAAGATAATTAGTGGCGGTTCAGGAACAACTGTCATCTCTTGTGGGAGTTTTAGCGCCCCGTCGGAAGGACGTGACGCTTCCAATTAAGAAGTCTCGTCCTCGTCGCACTGCTCGAAGAACGGGGGCTGACGAGAGTGTAGTAAGACAAGAAGATCGAAAGACGTCTTTTAGAAGTGAAGCCGTCATTTCAAGCGGATCTTAGACGTGACGCTCGTCCAAGATTGTGACGCCGAGTAGGAAGCCCTTAGAGAGCGAAGCGTCTTCCAGACGCGAAGCGTCATCAAAACGTCAACAAGAGTCGTCATACATGACGCTCGGAGAGCGGGAAGCGTCATACAAGACGTCTTCTAAAGCGCAAGAGAAGCCGCAGGTTGTGACGCCTTCCAGGTCGATCAAAACGGGAAAAAGGAAAGACTTTCATTCCCTTAGCCCCTCTCCGATCAGGAGTTTGTCTCCTCCAGAAGAGGAAAGTTCTGAAAGGAGAACAGAAACTCAGAATTATCACGAGTTGGAGCAAAACTCGGATGATGACGATCATGGAAGAGAGGGCTTGTCCAACTATAGGTGTTGACTACCTGCTTCTGGAGGAATACGGAGACGAGTTGACTCCGGCTGCTCCTCCTTCCTCCCGCTCGCTCTTTTCGAGTGCGAAGGCGAAGAAGCCTTCGTCTTTTCTGAAGATGAGCCCACCATCTCGATGAAGCGGCTTTAACCTTTACACGCCTTAGACTCCTGGATGAAGTCGAAGAAAGACTTAGTCAGGACAGTATTTTTTGCATGCCTCCAGCAAGATTAGCTGGAAAAGAGGCATATGGTACAATACGGGGGAGGATATGGGTACGCTCTCCCCTTCTACTACAGAGGCAGACTTTTCGACGTTAGTTTGACGCTTCAAGGCGTCCTAGTCTTAATTCTGCTCGCATTACATGGAGTATTTCAGAACTGGATCATCTCCTCAAGGGGACTTTTCCATGTATGGAAGTCTTCAACTTCTTAGATTGGTCCCTTGGGGTGATGTCCAAGAAAGCTCACGATTCGCAGGAATCGAACCTGAAGCCCTGTTATGCATTTTGTCTTGCATCGACAAAGCAGTACAGGATGGATCTTTGGAAGTCTCTTCATTATTTGGAGCAGGTCTTTTGAAGAAAAAGGACAGTGTATGGCGCGTTCTTAACAAAGGCAGTCTCGCATGCTCAGAGGGCAGCTCTACTATATGCACCTCTGTCGGACTATTTGTTCCCTTCTAAGTTAGTGAAGGACGTAGCTCACTCTTTAAACTGAGAAGGCGACACAGGATCTTCTGACGCAGTCAGCTAGGAAGAAGAAACCTGCTTTAGTTTCGGACAAGAAAGAACCTAGCACTTCTAGGCAGACCCTTTCGAGGTGGTCCGATCTCCAGACCCTCCCGCAAGAAGAAGGCTCCAGAGAGAAGAGGTAAGTCCCGCCTTTCGTCCCTTTAAAAAGGGAAAATGAAACATTTCTCCTCCAAGCACCAGTAGGTGCCAGGCTCCTGGGATTCGTGGAGGCCTGGACACTGATAGACGCAGACGCGTCTTCACTAAATATCATAGGAAGGGATATCGTATCCCTTTCCTGAATACTCCGCCCCTAACGTCAATACCAAGGGAACTATCAGCCAAGTACAAGGATCCTGTGCTGAGGATACTCTTCGATCGATGGTGGAACAAATGTGGGACAAGAGTGCAGTAGAACTAGTACTGGATCAAAACTCCCCGGGGTTTTACAATCGCCTTTTTCTAGTGGCGAAAGCTCGGGAGGCTGGAGACCAGTACTAGACGTCAGCGCTCTGAACAAATTTGTTCAGAAGGAGAAGTTCTCCATGGAGACTTCTGCTTCAGTCCTAGCGTCATTACGACAAGGAGATTGGATGGTGTCTCTAGATCTCCAAGACGCCTACTTTCACGTCCCGATCCACCCTTCGTCGAAGAAGTACCTCCGTTTCATGACGGGGGGAAGGATCTTTCAGTTCAGAGCCTTGTGTTTTCGGCCTGTCCACAGCTCCTCAGGTCTTCACAAGCCTGATATGGAATGTGGCGAGATTTCTTCATCTCAAAGGAGTGAATGTCTCGATGTACCTAGACGACTGGCTCATCAGGGCCAGATCGGAGAGACAGTGTTTGGAGGACCTAAAGTTAACTCTGGATTTGACCAAGGCGTTGGGATTGCTTGTGAACCTCGAGAAGTCTCAGCTGACCCCCAGACAAGACCTAGTCTATCCTGGGGATTCGGATGGATTCTCGGGGTTTTCGAGTTTTTCCTTCGCAAGAGAGAACCGCAAAAGGTTTGAGGATAATCTCTCTCTTCTTAGAGAAGCAGCAAACGTCAGCGAGGGAATGGTTGAGCTTCTGGGACGCTTTCCTCGCTGGAACAATTCTTCCCTCTCGGAAGACTTCATATCCGTCCACTTCAATTCTTCCTCAAGAAGTCTTGGAGCTGGAAAACGGACAACTGTCGGACGTTTTTCCCATTCCAGTGGAGGTAAAGGCACACCTACAGTGGTGGTTG
The DNA here is from genome assembly GCF_015104395.2 of Macrobrachium nipponense. Lineage (NCBI taxonomy): Eukaryota > Metazoa > Arthropoda > Malacostraca > Decapoda > Palaemonidae > Macrobrachium > Macrobrachium nipponense. Next base: position 86,418,456 of record NC_087201.1, read on the forward strand.
CTACCTCTGGAAGAGAACAAAGGGATCTCTCTAAGATCACAGAACCCAGACCTAGTGTTGGTCTCCGACGCGTCGGAGACGGGTTGGGGAGCGACATTAGGCTCGGAGGAAGTGTCAGGGCACCTGGGAACCACACAGGTGTCCTGGCACATAAATTGCAAAAGAGCTCATCTCGCCGTACACCTGGCTTTGAAGAGCCTAGAACCTCTGGTGTAGAGACAAGATAGTGCAAGTAAACGTGGACAACACCACCGCACTTGCCTACATTCGGAAACAGGGAGGACACACTCCTCGTTCCTTTACGAACTCACAGGACCTATTACTTTGGACGTCTCACAGGAACATCTCCCTGCTGACAAGGTTCGTACAGGAGTAAGGAATGTGAGGGCGGAGGCTCAGCAGAGGAACCAGGTCCTTCATACAGAATGGACTCTGCACGAGGAAGTGTGTCTCGATCTCTGGTCTCTGTGGGGAACTCCTCATGTGGATCTCTTCGCAACATACATTTCAAAAAGGCTCCCGTTTGTTTTGCTCGGATCGTGGAAGACCCAAGAGCAATTATGGTAGACGCCTTCCTTGCTAAAACTGTCTCGAGTGGACGTTTACGCTTTTCCCCCATTCAAAATCCTGGGGTTAGTATTGAAAAAGTTTGTGGCGTCAAAAGAGACGAGGATGACTTTAATAGCCCCCTTTTGGCCGGCCCAGGAATGGTTCACAGAGGTGGTAGAGTGGATCGTAGACTTTCCAAGATCCCTACCAGAAAGGACGGATCTTCTCCAAACAACCACACTTCAAGAGGTACCATCAAAACCTCCCCGCTCCTCGCTCTGACTGCCTTTCGACTATCGAAAGACTTGTCAGAGCGAGAGGACTTTTCTCGCGAAGTGGCAAGCGCGATCGCGAGAGCTCGCAGAACCTCCACTACGAAAGTATACCATCGAAGTGGGAGGTCTTTAGAAGGTGGTGTAGAGCCAAGAAGTTGTCCTCCTCCTCTACCTCTATAGCGGAAATTGCTGGATTTCTTGCTATTCCTGAGAGTAAAATCTCATCTAGCCGTATCCACAATAAGGGATACGGAGTATGCTCTCGGCTGTATTCAGGAACAGAGGTTTAGATCTGGCAAATAACAAAGATCTCCACGATCTCATAAGATCTTTTGAGACTTCAAAGTCTAAGGAACCAGTACCTCCGAACTGGAACTTGGACGTAGTCCTCAAATATCTGTCTTCGGATAGATTCGAGCCTCCGCATCGGGCATCATTTTTAGAGACATAACTAGAAAATGCCTATTTCTTTTATCGTTAGCGACGCAAAAAGAATTAGTGAGTTACAAGCTCTGCAGGATAAAGTAGGATTCAAGGGAGACTCGGCGATTTGCTCGTTTAAGACTCTGTTTTTAGCGAAAAAACGAGAATCCCACGAATCCCTGGCCTAGGTCATTCGAAGTCAAAGGAATGTCTAGTCTCGTAGGCAGAGAAGCAGAGAGGTCTCTATGCCCTGTTAGAGCTCTGAAGTTCTATCTTCAGAGGAAGCGTCAGTTGGGAAGCTCTAGACAAGGTCTTTGGTGCGCGGTAAAAAGACCCCACAAGACTGATGTCAAAGAATGCTCTAGCGTTCTTTGTAAGAAACGTCATTACGGACGCTCATAAGGTCTGTCCTGAACGACAACAATTACAACTACTGAGGGTAAAAGCTCATGAAGTAAGAGCGGTTGCGACGTCTCTCTGTTTTATAAGAATATGTCGCTTAAAACATTATAGATACGACATATTGGAGATGCAACTCAGTATTTGCATCTCATTACTTGAAAGACGTGCGTGTGACGTATGAGAAGTGCTTTTCTCTAGGTCCTATCGTATCGGCAGATACGATTCTGGGTACGGGAGCCGACACCAATCCTTAAAATGTATATACTGTTCTTTCTGTTTTGGATATGGTCGAGAATCTCTTCGAACAATGGAGGATTCAGGCTCGCACGGGCGGCCGTCTATGTTGTTCATAATGAGAATTCTCGTCATATTCCAAATTAGTTGAGTATAATTTTTTTTTTGAAAAAAATTATGTATGTGTGCGTAGTGGTTTTTTGAGTTACGGTTGTTGTGACGAGTTCGGGGATAAACTCGTAACAATCCTTAGTTCTAACACATGGTTAGGATCAGGTGGTCGGATTGGTTTGTGTGCTCCTTCATAAGGTGTATTGTCATATAAGTGGATCAGCACCCATTGACAAAGTCCTTTTAGGCTCTGCTGAGTAAGTGGGTAAGACCCCATCGGCAGACCCACAAGAACTCTTAGCCATAGATCACATATCTCGCTAAAGTTTTCTTGAGGTGATGCAGACTACTGGGCAAACACCCACCAAGTCTACCACCTATCAGGTAGGAACCAAGGTTTTATTTATACCTACAACATATGTTGTTTACCTGTCTATTCCATATATAGCTGTCTCTTACCCTCCACCGAAGGGTGCCAATCAGCTATGTATATATCTGACAGGTAAGTTGATTGTATGAAAATGATATTGTTATGTTACAATAAAGTTTTCATACATACTTACCTGGCAGATATATACAATTAAAGGCCCACCCAGCCTCCCCGCAGGAGACAGGTGGAAGAGAGAAAATATGATAGAAAACGGGGATGTTCCTAGTCCTGCCACCCAGGGCAGGCCGGTAGATCACCTGACCTACCTGTAGCGAGTGCGCGAAATTTTGAATTTCTGTCGGGGACGACGGAGTCTTAGCTATGTATATATCTGCCAGGTAAGTATGTATGAAACTTTATTGTAACATAACATACATATCATATTTGTTGGCAAATAGCTTTTAGGGAATGGTGCCACCTTTTTCTCTAATAAATAGAGGCCCAGCAGATTTCAGAGTTGTTCTATTTAAGTAAGCTTTCAATGAAGTTACCGGGCAAAGGGATGGGTCCTGTGGAAGCGGAACGATTTTCAGGGAGCCCATCTATCTAATGGGTCCTCATTTTTGGCAAGAAACCGTTGATTTGGAGAAAGTAACACTTCCCCTGAAGGGAGAAATTCTATATGACTTGGGTCCCTAGATAAAGCCGACAGTTCTGAAATTCTAGCTCCTGAAGCTAAGCTTATGAGGAATAGAGTTTTCCTCTAAAGGTACTGATAATCACACGAGGTGTTGTTGGTATCTGAGGCCAACTTAAGACATCGTTTAAGAACCATGACAATGACTTGGGCCTTTCAGCAGGTCTGAGCCTGGCGCAAGCTCTGGGGATGGAAGTAAAGTA
>NC_087201.1:86422219-86502343 GCF_015104395.2 Macrobrachium nipponense
GCAATTAAGTAACAATTAAGTTAAGGGATCGGCTGCCTAAAAACCCAAAAAATATGAAACATATTCGATTTGCTGAAAAAAATTCTATGGCTTCGTAGAGCATTCAAGAATGTGTCCACAAAGTATTATGCTAAAATTCGCCTTACTTTTCTAGTTATGGCCTGAAATGTAACAATAACTTTATACCCACAAAACACCAGTAGTACAAAAATGATTTTAGTCTGGTATAGTTTTTGTGATATATTTTACGAAAAACTTCCTTGAAATGAAATATATAATGTCAATAATAGCCTAATTGGTACCTTCTTAGTTATTCCTAGACAAGACAAAGCACGCATAATGAGTCATGAGCTCAGCGCGTGCCCACTGGCCAACAGTTGCCTATAAAACTTGCACGTTATAAGGTCGCATTTTTTCACGCTCTCTATCCTTGACTGAACTCTCTGTTTTTCTGCGGTGTTTTTAGTTTTTCACCATGCCTAAAAGGTCCAAGACTTCACTTCATGCCTCTAGAATGCGGAAAAGCCAATTGGATATGCCCATCGAAGAAGTAGAACATAGAATTCAAGAAACTAGTGCCATACAGGGGAATGAAGCGACAACGAGAGAGAGAGAGAGAGGCCGCACAGCAAATGGCCCACTCTATGATCTCTGCTGACCAGAGGCCAACCACATCCACCCCTAATCATCTCTTTATTCATTCATCACTGCTAAAGGGCAAAGATATTTTAGAAGAAAGCAGTAGATCGGAGGCTGATATTATCAACGATAGTGAAAATAAAATGATATTAAGTGAAGCAACGACTTGAAAAATTACTTGAATCACGATACCAACTTGTGGATGCAAAGTAATTTCAAGGATCCATTTGGCAAGGGATGGATTTGACACACTAGTAAAAAAGATATGTCCTAAATGCAGAGGGAAAATTATTTCAGAACCCGCAAAATGCCCACCGATTTCTACAGAAGGAAGGAAGGCTCCAATTTACAAAACCAATGTGGCAGTAGTCTATCATTCTTTGTTGGAAGATTACGGATTCGCGGGACTGAAGAGATTACATGGAACGCTTTGGTATAAAACCAATGGGAAATAGCTAAGTATTCACGCCATCTTAGATATCTTCATGATAAAATGGATACATATTTTCAGATGAAACAAGAGAAAATCTTTGAAAATATAAGAACATACTACAGAAATATATGGGAATTGTGCCTGATGAAAACGGAATACTCAATATTGACGTATCCTACAATGGACATGGATGAAAAGAGGCCATGTTTCTAATGTAGGTATGGGAGTCATAATAGAAGTGTGCACAGGATATGTGATAGACTTTGAAGTGATGAACAAAGTTTGCAAAGCATGTGCCGCTAAAATGACTGAACTAAAAGAAATGAAAATAACAGAAGAAGATTTCAATGTGTGGAGAACCCTTCATGATGAAGATTGTAATATAAACTATGAAGGTACATCAGGAGGGATGGAAACAGAAGGCGCCATAAGGATGTTTTCAAGGTCGCGAGATTTGGGATTCAGCTATGGCACCTTTGTTGGAGACGGAGATTCCAGGGCTTATAATAGTGTTTCAGCAATGAACGGTGGAAATGGACTGTATGAAAATTTAAAAGTGGCGAAAGAATGCATCAACCATGTAAAGAAAAGAATGACTAACAGAATGAAGAGACTAAGAAAAGATGAAAAAGAAGAGAGAGTAACAAGAACTGGAAAAAGAAGAAAATTTAGTGCTCTAAGTGGAAAGAATAAATTGTCGGATACAAACATTAGCATAATGACTAATTATTATGGCAGGGCAATCCACCGTAATATTGGTAAATCATGGATTGATATGAAGAAGGATATAATGGCATCATTCAACCATATATTTAGTTCCAAAGAAAATCAACGTCATGGACTTTGTCCAAAAGGGGAAGATTCTTGGTGCTATTTTCAGCGCAGCATAGCAATGGGTAAAGAAAAAGAGAAAATAAGAGTTCAAGAGATCTTCAACAGTTATCAATTTAGATGCTGAGAGTGAAAGGAAAATAAAGGCTGTGTATGAAGCACTGTGAGAAAGAATTGCTTGAACGCTGCGTTCGCGGTCTTACACAGAACGCGAATGAAAGTTTTCATTCAAAAATTTGGAACAGAGCACACAAGACTAAGTTTGCTGGAGCACAAAGATAATCAATTAATTAATATTCCTATTCATAATAATTTTGCATTAATACTCAAAAATAAAAACTAAAACCATAAAATTAATGGTAACACAGTCTTTTACTTTTTTTTAAGTTTTTCACCTTCAAAATGTATCTCCTCCCTTAGTATTGGACCAATCTACATGAAATTTCATATATAATATGGGGAAACATGGTAGATCAAAAAAAAAGCCAGGGATTTTTAATATTCTGAGTTTCTGATTTTTGGCAATTTTTTTTCTGTAATTTTTCCGGGAAAATTTCATCAAAAAATAAAAAAAATTCATATCTCGAAAATAACTGAAAAATAAAAATCCCCGCTTTATATCGAAGGTCCATATGTGTTTTATACGTGGTTCAAATCTCATCCCTTAAAACCAAAAAGCAAAGGAAGAGATGCATTTTGAAAATGCTCTGGCATCACAAAACCTAAGGTCACTGAACAAAATTTTTTCCCAGAAGTTCCACACAATATCCTTTAACAAACCCCCTATATATCAACATCCTGTCGTTAAAAAAGTCGGAAACCGGCCGATCCCCTTAAATAACTATTAATTTAAGCAAAGCAAAAAAATGCAGTTCACACAGGACAATTTTTGCATAAATTGTTAATTTGCATATTCCTCTGTATCATCCACTTAACCTACAAAAAAGCTCAACATTATTCATATTTTACCATGTAGAAAAATATAAATAAGGAAAAATTTGTTCATTATACTATAAATTACATCAGTACTGGATAAATTTCATAAAGCTAAACCATAAAATATGAGAGTGGAATCCCAACTTACAGATTGTAGAAAGATGAGTCTATATTTCTTGTACAGGCTACCATCAGAACAAGAAAATCCCACTAACTAAGGTAAATTCATATTTCATTTTGTGTAACTAAATTCATATGTATTTTATTACTCTAGTTTATCTCCAAATGTAATTCAAAGCTTTGACACATTACATCTTATGAATGTGGATAGTATAAATCACACTGAAGATATGACACAACCTTAAGACTTTTCTAAGAATTATACTTATCCATAAAACTGCATTTTTACTGTAGCAAGATTGATAACATGCCAATCGGTTAGGAGATTTGCATTTAATAAAACCAATAAATATGTCATAAATTTCATGTGCCTACATAATGCAATATTTTTTAGTGAAAATTATTTTTTATAATACAAACTTATCAATTTAACAATGCCTAATCCTGCAGTCCAGCAGCTCCACACACGCCACAGGAAAAAATTGCCACCCTCTTAGGAGGGAAAGAATCTGGCTATGTAGTTAATTCTAACCTAGGTGCCAAAGCAGGTGGCTTCCTGAGTGATTATGATTAGAGATTAAAAAGGGATCATTAAGTTGGACAGGAGCCCTATTAGTATGATCATGGTTCATAAATTACATAACCTCTCTTATTCCTTTTCCTAGTTTTTGGTAGGCCTGACACAAATATGTTAGGTTAAAACTTACTCCTTTCATATGAATGCTAGGGTTTTCATAAGGAAAGAATGTGAGATGAGGATAAAAAGTTCCAAGTAGTAAAAACTAAATAAATGAGCTGGGTAATCTCCACATAATTTATTCTGTAAAAGCTACAAATATACAACTACACCTTTGGTTGGAGTTGAAAGGAAATTTGAGAGTAAAGGGGGTTTAAGCTGTAATAAGAGGGAAACTTTGCAGCTGCACTTTGAACAAAGAGGGAGTGGAAAGTAAGATGGAAGAAAGATAATATCATCCAAGTTACCCCCCTCCTTTGTAGGGGGTGGGGGTGAGAAGGGATTCCCTGAAACGGAGCTGTTTCTGGCCGTGAAACGAGGCTGGTTATTCCCGTAGACTTAGTTACTTTACGAATTTTCATTGAACATTGAACAAAGACATGTATATGATACGGTAGTAAATGCGGTTTTCAATGGAAACTCTGAGCACAAGATTTTTGCCCTGAGTGCAAGCGGTGGAACTGGGAAGACATACCTGACAAATGCCATAATGGATTTTCTTCGCTCGGAAAGAAAGTCGTACTCGCCACTGCTCTTTCTGGCATTGCAGCTACCTTACTCCATAATGGTCGAAACACTTCACTCTAGCTCCAAGATTCCCATCAACATCACTCCTGAATCCACTTGCCAGGTGCCTGACCAAAATGCAAGTGCACAGCTCTTCAGGATGACAGACTTGATCATAATTGATGAAGTCAGCCAAGGTGACAAACTGTTATTCGAATGTTTGGATCGATCATTGCGTAACATTAGGAAGAATCAAGAGTTGTTTGGAGGAATCTGCGTTCTGTTTGTTGGTGATTGGAAGCAAATTCTTCCCGTTGTGAAACGCGGAAATCGAGCACACATAGTCAACACAACCCTGAAGACATCATACATCTGGAAGTCAGTAACAGAACTGAAAACTATCACTCAACATGAGAGTTTGCAATTCATCCGATGCAACCTTTGCATCCTATCTCGGAGACATAGGATCAGGGAACTGTTCGTACACTGAGCCTCCGAGAAATACGATTGAAGTTCGCTCTGAATTTGTGCTAGAATCCTCTTCTGTTTCTGATATTTGCAAATTTGTCTTTGATGGATTGAGTGAGAGTTATGCGGACCCGTCATGGCTATGTTCGCGAGCTGTAATAGCTTCAACCAATGAAGTTGTCAATAGTGTCAATGACCACATGATAAACAACTTCCCCGGAGAAAGTCGTGAATATTTCAGCTCAGACACAATAGAAGATGAAAATTACCATCAATATCCGCAAGATTTTTTGAATAACTTAATCCATTGGGACTGCCAGTGCACAAAATAATGTTGAAGAAGTACTGCCCGGTAATGTTGCTTCAGAATTTCGATCCTGCCAATGGACATTGCAACGGAACGAGGTACACCGTTATGGAGCTAAACTCCCACGTTATCGAAGCAGAGATAGCAACGGGCCCTCACACCGGCAAACGTCTGTTCATCCCCCGGATTCCTCTGATGCCTTCGGACAACCAGTTTCCGTTCCACTTACGGCGCATGCAGTTTCCCTCAACCTGGCCTTCTCATTCACTGCAAACAAGTCGCATGGGCCAGACTCTTTGGATCGTGTTAGCGTGTTTCTGCCGTCACCCATGTTCACGCATGGCCAACTGTATGTGGCAATGAGCAGAGTAACTGACTCTGCCAACTTGAAATTTAGTTGTGGACAAACTGATAATATTGTGTACAAAGAGGTTCTGTAGAAGGTATGTATAAAAATTGCCCTTATCTTAATATTGCTGAACAAATAGTACATATAAATTTTTCACTTCTGCACCCGTATTTTATCAAGTTTACTAGTAATACTAATTGACAAGAAAGAGCCTTGTTGTTCAGCTACCTGATCTGGCAGTAATCTCTAGAGCATCCTCAGAGAAACTTCTCTTTATGAGGCATAGCTAGATAACCACATGTGAAGGTGGAGTTGGTCTAGGTTCTGATCATAATCTTTAGTGCAACTCCTTGGATAGCTTCTTTCACGTTGGTAGTTTTCAGTGTATTATCTGGAGTGACTACATGTCTGGATATCACCCTTGCAGAAAACAAATGGATAAAATTATGATCCACCACTATTTGAATGGTATCAACCTGTCAAGAATGGTATCAACCTGTCAAGAAACAGTCATATTAGGGATAATGGAGGGAAGGCAAACTCTGCAAGATTGCCTCAGGGGATAATGAAGGGACTGTTTGGGTTACCTGATTCAAGGGTTCATGTTCCTCTGGGCGGACGGATGTAAATTGCAGTAGATATGCTTCTTGCCTTTTCCTCTGCTTCATATCAGCTGTTGTGTGTAATGCTGGTCTGTCTCTGACAAGGAAATATTGCCCATTCAGGGAGAGAAGACCAGCTACATTTTGTTCTTTAGCATTTTGTTTTTGTTATTTTGAAGATATTTTGAAAACATTTGTTTCAAGACATTAATGTTTCTTTTCTCTTTAATTTTATCTTGTTATACATTTTCTAGGAACGTAGCAATATTTTAGTCTTTCAGAATTTGTGTGATTCGGGATGTTAGAGGTTCTTGTTGGTGACAAGGTTTATATGCTAGAATTTGGCTTTCTAGCATAGAAGTGGACCCACAATTCCTCAAAACGAATTTCAATGGTGGAAAATCTCTGATTGCACTGATCCTGCCTGCTTGCAGGACCAGCCATGATTTCAGTCTCACCTCTTTCCAGTCATTTTGCATGGGGAGGGGCACGAGTTGTATGATCACTCCCTTCCCTTTATTCTTACAGATAAGTATTATTCTTTTTGCTCTCTCAGGATACAAAATATCTTTTTCTCGAGAGAGAACATATTATTTGTACTACTAATAGCTGCTTATAACTGCCAAATACCCTGTACCCTTTAAACTAAAACTTATAACTCACTATTTTAACAGTTCACTGCATAATTTAAGGGGTGAAACAAAAATATACTATAAATTATCATACTACACCCCAAACCATCATCCCAAAACACCTATGGTCATCTTACGTTACCTTCCTATAACTGTTACTCTAAAGATATATGTACACCCCTAAAATGCTTATATCTGCCTATTTCAACAGTTCTCTGCCCAACCTGACAGTTCAAACAAAAATATGTGTGTCGTTTTGATCCTTTATTTTTCCTGTGTCCTTGGTGGTGGTTAATTTGTACCCTCTTGTTATTAATTGTTGAGTAAATGTAATTAACCACTACTAACCCAATATAATTAAGCCTTGCAGTAACTTGACTATATAAAAAAATACCCAAGATTAGTATTCTTCATCTTTCCATTTCCCTCAATTTGTTTTGTTTATTTACTGTCAGTCATCTTTTGTTGCCTGGCCAAGATTGGCAAGTAAGAACTACATAACCACAGATGCATAAGTAATTCAAGTGGAATACAGTATAGTAGTACTATCATATTAATGGTATTATTCACAAATATGCAAGGTTAAGGTGACAACATACTACTGTAGTACTGCCACTTTGCACCAATAAGCTTTACTTCAACAGTATCTTTACCAGCAGCAAACAATTTTTAAACACTTTTAGAGTAGTCATATATTTTAAAAATGCCCTCACTTTAGAAATACAGGCAAACCAAATCATTTGATAAATTAAATGAAAACCAAATCATTTGATAAATTAAATGAAAACCAAGTCATTTGATAAATTAAATGAACAACTGCTGTGACTATCTAAATATACGTCGATGTCCTGAAATCTTAATAAAGTTCCTACTAGAATTCTTACATAGACCAGAGGCATGGATCCATATACAATTGTACTTCTTACAATTAAAAGAAAAAAATTTAAATCTTAAAACCAAAAACTTAAAAATGAAGTTTTTATTGTAAAACTAATATTGTAATACCTACCTGAACACCTGAACTAGCCCTGGTCACTTACCAGCCCGAACCATCATTTATTAAAAATTTACCAAATCTTTGGTTAAAATAAACGATCAGTGTTGCCAATCTCCTGGCAAACACCCTCGTTACCTAGTTACCAGCCCACCGCTAGTAGCCCTGCCTCACGGGCCGGTCACACCTGCCCTCTCACGTCAATCATAACTCAATAACTCTGTATGAGAGGGGAGGAGGGTGGGAATCATTCAGGTGTTCAGGTAGGTATTACAATATTAGTTTTACAATAAAAACTTCATATTGCAATACACCCCCTGAACACCTGAACTAGCCCGATTAACAACATTAATTTGGAGGTGGGGAATCAAATCTGCCCGGCCCTCCACTGTACTAGTTGTCAGTCAATATAATTGAGTACGCGAGTCAGTCTCAAGTTCATTTGTCACTCGTCCAAGCTAATCTCCCATGTGTGGCCTTCTAGGCCTGCCATATGTGGAGGGAAAAACTCCCTGCACCTCTACCCTAAGGTCAAAACTCATTGAGTGCGGAAGGGATACAAACCTGTTTCCTCTCAGCTGGCTATGTGCCTCACCTGAGTAGAGGAAAAACTGAAGACCTCCCATGTGGCTCTCGGCCTCTCATGTATGGAGGGAATCTGAAGACCTCCCATGTGGGGCTCGCCTCTCATGTAGGAGGGAATCTGAAGACCTCCCATGTGGCTCTCGGCCTCTCATGTATGGAGGGAAACTGAAGACCTCCCATGTGGCCTTAGGCCTCTCATGTACGGAGGAGACAACGGTGTCGTCGATCGTAGTGATGTCCTCTCTTGTAGTGTTGTACCTGCCTGTCTGTACTCTGCCTGGTTGGCACTTGGAAGAATACCCTCAGATAGACCCAGACATGTTCTTTCCTATCTTTCCTAATACTTAAAATCCTCTTGTGATATATCATATCATGAATACCTTATACATATTCCGAATATTCGCTCCCTACTCTAATACTAACTCAGACAGCAAGATTGTTGGGTTTAAAATAGAATTTAGGCCAAAGGCCGAGTATTGGGACCTATGAGGTCAGTCAGCGCTGAAGGGAAATTGAGAAAGTTTGAAAGGTGTGAAAGGAAGAAAAACCTCTGTTGCACAATGAGTCCAGTGTTAGGAGAGCGTGGAAAATAGGATGAGAGAATATGGAGAGAATATGAAATCAGAAAAGTGAGAGAAGAGAGAGAGAGGAGAGAGGAAGGGGAGAAGGAGAAGAGAGAGAGAGAGAGAGAAGAGGATAAGAGTTAGGAAAGAAAGAGAGAAGAATAAGAAAATCAGGGAAAGAAAGAGAGAGAGAAGATAAAATCAGGGGAAAAGAAGAGGAGAGAGGGAGAGGAGAGAGAGAGAGAGAGAGAGAGAGAGAGAGAGAGAGAGAGAGAGAGAGAGAGAGAGAGAGAATCGTCTAGGATAAAGAGAGAATATAAAATCAGGGAAAAGAGAGAGAGAGAATATAAAATCAGGGAAAAAGAGAGAGAGAGAGATAAAATCAGGGGAGAGAGAGAGAGAGAGAGAGAGAGAGAGAGACGAGGAGAGAGAGAGAGAGAGAGATTACGATCGTCTAATATCTCCACCTCCGCAAATTGCAGCAAGTTAAAAGGGTATTATCTTAACGATAATACTCGTATAACTCCGTACAGCTATGAACAACCGAACGAGAACTTGTTGCTAATGCGATCGACTCCTATAACAACATCACTTTATTGTATTGATCAGCGTGTGACAGTAATCGAATCCGATAGCAACATCCGTTATTGTATTCATCCGCGTGGGACGGTAATTACTGTATTCATGTTATAAATGCAGCTGAAGCTAATAAGGCAAAAATTACGTTCATCAGCAACCTGGACAGAAGTCCCACCCGAGCTTATGGTTATGAATTCCAACGGCAGCCGTTGGTAAAAGAAAAACTAATTAGCATGAAAGAGCTCATTACTGTTGTTTTCACACAGACAAAGGATTAATAACGTATATAAAGTGTAAGGTTCGTATACCTATGAAAACGAGTGAAAAACGAACGGAATCCTAAATTTAACGCCATCTAACCCGAGGGAAAAACTAGCTTCCGATGAGACGTATCAGTCAAATTTTGGTCTTAAATTACATCGTAAGACGAACAGTATGACTTCGTTACATAAGTTAAGTATCCAGATATTCATTAATATGCTAACTAAGGACAAAAACATTAGCCGAGACCAAGTGATATGGTTGAATCTGAAGCCAAGGAGAAAAAAAAAAAAAAAAAAAAAAAAAAGACTAGCCGGCATCCTTGTCTGTCTAAACCACACCTCCTTACAATAGTGCTGTTTGACGACAAGCTAGTGTAATTATAATTTAATTGAAAAGTAATAAAATAATATTTAAAGGTACTTAAATTAACTTTATTAGGCCTAATATTATTAAATTTCAGTTGTCATTGTAATTTGATAATACGACTGGTAATAATTTGTAACTGTAATTGACATAAGCTCAATGTAAATACTGACGGCAATAGGTCTGTTAAACGTATGAAGACGTCATACATACAAATTCCTTATATCTGACCATCTGATTGTATGCCCCAAGATAGATACCTCATTGACTATATTAAATTTCAACATAGTTGAAGACACGTCTCCTTTAAGACGTTTGTACAAACTTGGCATAAGTGAGAGTGTTGTTACGTTGGTCATTTTAGTCAATCAGGAGAATGAGATGGATACGGCGACGCAAACCCGTATTCGTCATCCGCTGATTCCAGCGTGAATGACTGCCGAGTTTAGTGTTTATACTACGCCAATATGATGATACACATAATACAATTATAATGCTTTAGTCGGACAGAATCCGATCTTCATTCTGTTCGATTACATTCATATTAATTATCCTCAGATCGGATTCTCGTTCGTTTCAATTACACCTGTATTGAATTACCCGAAGTCAAGAATGCCTTAAGCCTACAGCGTTAGCCAAAATAAAAATAACTACCGATAGGTTTGTACAGCGAATACTTTAGGTTAGGCTAGGCTACTGAATATGCATACGATATATCATCGTGAACACTAGGCTAACCGTAGTTAATTTTATTCGATTTCTCTTCATACTGAATATCGTAAGTCAATATGCATTGAACGGAGAATTAGTTGATATTAACAATTATCGTATCGTATACGTAGATGGAAAGTAACCTTAAAGACGAAGGAGCATATCTGAAAGACCAACCCTGGCCTAAAAGCTTCTGATGCACGGAACTCGAAGCAGGAAAAAGCCTAAGATGCTCTAAGGACACTGTGCCTCTAAAAACTACTACTTTTATACAAAACGACCCGAAGAAGCCTGCACTTCTCTTCCTAAACTAAACACTATGTAGCCTATTATCCCTACTCGGCTATATCTGACCTAAGTTTTTATCATCCTGAGAACTTACACATCGAGGGAAGGGGAATCTGCTGCCAACACTGCCTGCTCCGCGCCAGGGGGGACGGCGGATCCTGCCCGTGGGCTTGCGGATCCCCATAACCCCCAGCACCGGTTAGGGCTGATTCTGGAACAGGCAGGGGAGCTGGAAAAGAACGATTAGTAATTTCAGTATCCCTATTGCTCGATCTATCCTCACATAATCTTGACCTAAAATCGGTAACAGAGATGTCATCGAGGGAAGGGGAATCTGCTGCCAACACTGCCTGCTCCGCGCCAGGGGGGACGGCGGATCCTGCCCGTGGGCTTGCGGATCCCCATAACCCCCAGCACCGGTTAGGGCTGATTCTGGAACAGGCAGGGGAGCTGGAACAGAACGATTAGTAATTTCAGTATCCCTATTGCTCGATCTATCCTCACATAATCTTGACATAAAATCGGTAACAGAGATGTCATACTCGATGTCAGCGTACTCTCAAGTCTCTTAAAGAGCACTGTCTCTAAGTCTTTATCTTGATCTACGTTAGTCTCTTCCTGCCTACAGTTACTTCTTAATACGAGACCTTTCCTATGTTTGAGATACCCTAACCTCTGTTCCAAAGACCACTCCTGACATTCCAAACATCTGGTCTTTACAATATATTGAACAGGCCTACAATTTACGCATAAGGAATGACTATCGTGTCATAGGGTACTCATCCTTTTCTTGCATTGTTGGCAAAGACGATACGTTGTTGAACTCCCGCTCGTCGTTTCTGTGATGTCGTGGCCGAGGATGCAGTAGTCGTTGTCGTAGCCTGTGTTTGTTTCTTCCTTTGCAGAATCAATGTCTAATGACAAGGTATTAAGAGCAATCCAACCGTAATCCAAAGGGATGCGTAATTCGTCACCAAATTCAATCAAATCAAAGGTGCAAATGAAGGCCGGGCAAGACCAAAAAGGAGTTCGCTGTGGATACATCTGTACTCCAC
Organism: Macrobrachium nipponense; assembly: GCF_015104395.2. NCBI lineage: Eukaryota > Metazoa > Arthropoda > Malacostraca > Decapoda > Palaemonidae > Macrobrachium > Macrobrachium nipponense. The sequence goes on from NC_087201.1 coordinate 86,434,182, forward strand.
CGCGAACGATAAGTGATTGACGTGAGAGGGCAGGTGTGACCGGCCCGTGAGGCAGGGCTACTAGCGGTGGGCTGGTAACTAGGTAACGAGGGTGTTTGCCAGGGGATTGGCAACACTGATCGTTTATTTTAACCAAAGATTTGGTAAATTTTTAATAAATGATGGTTCGGGCTGGTAAGTGACCAGGGCTAGTTCAGGTGTTCAGGGGGTGTATTGCAATTAGCCCACTAAAGATTCGGAATTAAATCTCAAAATTACAAACGCACAGTATTATAAATAATTTTATCAAGACAAATGTGCCCTGCATTAATTTTCTTAGACCCCCACTGCAATTTCCTGATAGATCCCTTCTTAAATGGGGGGTTGGAAAGCCAGCAAATGATACAAGCCAGAAAGCAATGCAACTAGGATTCATATGAACACTGCAAAGAATATTTCTTACTCCCTACAGTGTAACATGCAAGGCACAACAAAATTCATACTAAATTCATTAACATTTTTAATGCTATACATACCTTTCCAGATTCATCTCGTTGCTTACGTTCCTGAATGGCAAACAATCTCTCTATCCCAAAACTAAACCCCAACACAGGGAACAGTTTTTTTCTTGGGGTCAAACATCCCCACCAGGCCATCATATCGTCCACCACCTGCAACACTTCCTACAGTCCCCTCTTCATTGCTGGTTTGACCCGCAGACAAGACTGCTTCATATATTACGCCAGTGTAGTAATCAAGTCCTCTAGCAAGACCCATGTCAAACACCAAGTATGTGTCAACACCTAAATCCTTACAGTAGTCAAAAAGGAGCTTCAAATCTGCTAACCCAGCCTGCAAGAACAGCGTTCCTTGAATTACATCAGTCAGTAAAGGCATCTTCATAACCAATAGCAGTCACAGAGTGCTGCACAAGGTACATGGTAGATACTGTAATATTTGTTTAGTCTAGGGAACTGTAAATCATAAGCGTTGTTTTGGTTTAAGTTACTGACAAATAACAACTATTAATCATCATCCCAAGTTCATGACAACTGATTTGAGATTTACTTAATTTCAATATGATAATCTTACTACTAACACTGAACAGTTCCATAAGTGCCAAGAACTGTTTAACAACAAGAATTTTTAAAAACTTCCTTACCAGCTTCATTTAGCAAAATAATTAAGTCCTTAAATTTACCTTGATATTATGATATTGGACATATAAGGAACTATGCTAATTTTTTTTAGGTAAAACTGCAAAATACCTGGGACTTCTATCATTCTTCAGGCTCAGATCTTTACTCCTTATCTATACAAATATCTGAATTTCTTAATTTACTTTCACTGTTCATTTGTGCAATCTCAGTTACTTTTCTCATATTTACACTCTTTGTATATGCAAATATCTGAATGATTATTCTTTCGTTTACATTCTTCACCCATGCTAACATCTGAATTATTTTCTTATATTTGATTCATAATCTATGCAAATGTCAAAATCATTTTTATTACATATTAGCATTCTTGATTTACACACTATTTTTCTGATATTTGCATTCTTTGTCTAGCTCCACTCCAGTATCTCAACTTTCTGAGTGTTCCTGATGGGAACATAAAAAATCAGTTATTAAGTTCTGATGAAATAAAAAAAAAAGGTTTATATAATTGGATAGAATAACTAAATTCCAGATCTCACATAAATTACCAACATCTTTCCCTATCAGTTACATAACTTATTCTTTTTTTGTAAATTGGTGGAAAAACAAAAATAGGAAAATCTTGAAGTTTTGCAAATTGTTTTAAGAAGTGCTCTCCAGATTCAATTAAAGAGATTAACCACATGTGGTAAATGGAAACAAGTACTATACAACAAAAAGCAACTGAATCTCCTATGAAGCCCTTTACATATGCTTTCCTGGGTTCCTTCTGATGAAACAAAGGTTTATATAGTTGGATGGAATACCTAAACTCCAGATATCACAGAACTTACCAACATCTTTCCATATCAGTTACAGGACTCTTCCTTTTGTACATTTGGTGGAAAAACGAAAAGGAAAATCACTAAGTTTTACAAATTGTGTTTTTATAAGCGCTCTCCAGATTCAATTAAAGAGATTAACCACGTATGGTGAATGGAAACAAGTATATAGTACTATACAAAAATCAACTGAATCTGCTATGGAGCCCTGAGTCCATATGCTTTCTTTGGTTCCTTCTATGTCTTTACTATTCTAACTTATAATCTATATTTTACTATTAGTGTTCAACTTCTGCCTGGCAGGTGCCCTCTGATCTTTCTATGCCATTTTTTGGAAAAAGATCTGTTACTTACCCTTGGGTATTTCTCCAAAATTTTCAGGTAGTTTTTTCTCATTTTTACTGCCAGCACAATGGAACCAAATGAAATCTAACAAATACGAATCTTAAAGCAAGATCTAATTAATTTGGTGGCCAGCTAAGCATAACAGTCAACAGTAACACTCAAATGTTTTTGCAAAAGTTTGTTCAAATAAAGGAAATATAAACTTTAAAGTAATACAGAATTGAACAAGAAAACCAACTACTAGAAGTACTTTATGTCCTTTCAACAACATAAACATCTTCTTCAGCTCAATCTGTTTCATTTTTAGTTTTACCTGGGATACAGGAGAGTCTTTCAATCTGTCATCATTTTTCAATTTCTCTATAAGCTCTTCTCCACCTGACTGTTGGACATATTCACCAATCAGATCAGCAACATTTTCATCCAATCCTTTCTCTATGACCATTTCTTTCCTGACATCCTCCCATGGTGATTTATCAAGCTTGTCAACAGCTGAACAAATCGGGCGGAATTTTTCTGCTGGTACACCGCATGCACCAAAAACGCCATCAAGAATTTTCCGATGATTGACCTGAAAGTTGTTACAATTCCGTTAAATACATAAAAGAATAGATTCTAATACCCTATTAAAAACACTGAATGTTTCAATCATGTTTTTAAATATAAAAATAAAGCAGTTTTGTTCAATAATAAATTTACCATCACTGAAACACCTAGCTGATTAAATTTCATTAGCAGAACAGAATATTTTTCTTCAAACAACAAGGCAGGAAGCAATTCAAGGCATATTATTACAAAGCTCCAAGATTAACAATTTAGTTTGTTTGCACTGGTAACTTTAAATTATATTCGACAAAATAAAAAAAAGTATAAAGCATTTAATATAAAATTTAACTTTCAATATGACATTTAGCATAAAAGATGTATAAAATCGTATGTAACCGCAGTGACATCACGCACAGCTGACTTGAGACTGAATGAGGGAGTGTTGATATGTTGAGGAAAGGAGAAGAGACAGTTAAAATATTATTGCATGTATGTAAAAGCAATAACAATTCACATAAAAAAGGGAATTTCCCAATAAATTTAATGTAATGATAAAATATGAAAACAATTAAACAAATGTCAGCTACAGAAAAAGAAAAAAAAAGAAAAAAAAGAAAAAAAGAGGAAAAAAAAAATCCTCATGTTTGCACTGGTAACTTTAAATTATATTCGACAAAATAAAAAAAAGTATAAAGCATTTAATATAAAATTTAACTTTCAATATGACATTTAGCATAAAAGATGTATAAAATCGTATGTAACCGCAGTGAAAAAAGAGAGGAAAAAAAAATCCTCATGTTTGCACTGGTAACTTTAAATTATATCGACAAAATAAAAAAAAAGTATAAAGCATTTAATATAAAATTAAACTTTCAATATTACATTTAGCATAAAAGATGTCTAAAATCGTATGTAACCGCAGTGATGTCACGCACAGCTGACTTGAGACTGAATGAGGGAGTGCTGATATGTTGAGGAAAGGAGAAGAGACAGTTAAAATATTATTGCATGTATGTAAAAGCAATAACAATTCACATAAAAAAAGGGAATTTCCCAATAAATTTAATGTAATGATAAAATATGAAAACAATAAATGCAGTACAGAAAAAGAAAAAAAGAAAAAAGAAAAAAAAGAGGAAAAAAAAAGTCTTAACTGAGCCATTGTTCGGTGCGCCAAGTGAGACGGTCTAGTTGAACAATATTAACAAAACAGTAAATGAAAGAACAAGGCTTTTCTCACTTGAGGTAGAGGGAGGGGGCGTTTATATTTCTGAGGAATAATGATAAAACATGGAAACAATCAAATGCAATACAGTAAAAGAAAGAAAGAAAAAAAAAAAAAAAACTTGCTTCCCACTGACTTATCAGTTGGGCTGGGATGATTATTCGCCCATTTCACTCACAATCGATCTGCCCAAATCGCATTTATTTTTGTTATGGTAAAATACCTACCTAGTGACAATTGCTTTTTAGGATTTTTCACTATTGCAAAAGTAACTAAGCTCTGTAATATAGAAACTGGCGCCACTTTCAGCTTCTGCATGCCTTCGATTGTTTGCTTAAGCGGCTTCCTTGTGAAAAGTTATTTCAGCTCTCTTCCCTTTTCTTGCATTCTTGACTTATTGCTTATTTGCAAAATCCTCATGTTTGTTTTAAAAGTCTGCCATTTGCCAACAATAAGTTGATGTATTGAGGCATAATTAATCTCTTTAATGCAATTAAGATCCCAAGTGTAAACAAACCCTGATTACTCCTCATCTTCTCTCTCTCTCTCTCTCTCGTCTCTCTCTCTCTCTCTCTCTCTCTCTCTCCTCTCTCTCTCTCTCTCTCTGAGACACAATCGGATATGCACACTATCGATGCATTTGATTATCCTTGTACCTAATGCGCAAATAAATTGATTTTGTTATCAACCTTTGCATACTGCAACAAATTTAATTTCCTCAAAGGGTTCCCTCTCTCTTTCCTCCAACCACCAACCAGTTGGGTGCCATTTTCACCAAACAGTTCGTAAACCGTACACAGAAAAAATAATATTTAAAAAATGTTACTTCATATAATGTACTATTTCATTACTTTACACTCTTAATTTAACTTTTGAACAAATTAATAATAGAAATAATTTGGATAGGGAGACTTTATGGGTTGGCTGGAACAAATTATCCTGATTTCCTTTATTTCTTATGGGATATTTGTTTCATATTTCGAACAAATCGTACTTCAAACAGCCTTCTGGAACAGATTAAGTTCGAAGTCTGAGGTACTATTGTATATTAAAACCCCTTTGGCAGATCTGAGGGACACCTTTGCTGAATCTAATATAGCACTGTTCTCGTAGTTGGATCCAGTAACTTTGGCAATAGATGCCACACCCCGGAATAGAGACAGCCTAAATAACAACACTTTTCTCCCATTCGGTTCTCTAGATACGTACACATCTTGATGAACCTTTATATTTTTGTGAACAGATTTAACAAATGTGAGCATTCCTTACATAACAAAGAAAGTCTACGCCCAACTCATCCAACCCCAACAACACATAAGTGTAAATAAAAATGGAGGTTTAGGAATTCACAGATATGTTTAAATAAAAATGAAGGTTTAGGAATTCATATTCATCTTCTTTAAATACTATATACAATTTTTATATGCCTGGTGTACTGTGTCAAATCTATAAAATATTCAAATTTATAATGATAAAAATAACACCATGTCATAAAAAATAACACCATGTCTTATAATTACCATTGCTAACAAAAAATACCAGTTCTACTTTCCATTTGAATATCATAATTTGTGTGTAAATACTCATTCAAATAATCTATTTCAAGTACTGTATAGTAATTAATCTAAACGGCACTTGCACAAAGAAAAAAAACTTTTAAATATGTAATCCAAAGTGCTAAACGTACCTTAATGGTAAAGTCACCAAGATCTAGCTTTGATAAAACTTGGTGAACAAGCTGCACACATTCAGCATCTGGAATCATAGCATCATACTGGCCAGCTATATCAAAATCACACTGGTAAAACTCTCGATAACGTCCTGTTGGATACAAAAATTACATACTTCACAAAAGTGTAAAATTAGAAAAAAAAAAAAATCAAAAGCAGGCTTCAATTGATTTTATCCTTCTAAGTACGTCAGCAGCTGATAATTAGCGCAAAATAAATTAATACACAATATAAAAAATATGCAAGAGAAAAGCAAAATATAACTTACTACAAATAGCCTATAAGAAAGATTAAAAAAAATTCTATTAACTACGTACCTCTCGTCATTGCTGGATTATCTCTTCGGTATACTCTTGCAATATGATATCGTTTAATATTTGTAATCTTATTCATGGCCACATAACGAGCAAATGGAACTGTCAAGTCGTAACGCATTGATAAAATCTCTCCACCTTGATCTTCCAAATCATATATGAGTTTGGAATCTTCTCCATATTTGCCAGTCAGAACTTCCTAGGAAAGCAAATAAAAACAGGTTTTGACAAAGGAAAAACCTATTTTTGGTAGTCACTGTTGACTCCTAAAGGATTATCCTTTCCATGATCTACCCATAGCGCCATGGTTACCAGACTAATGTCAAAGAATTCTTTTAACTGGTCTTGTGGCCAGGTATTGTGTCGTAATGATAAACATTATCAATGGACTCTAAGAGGACACTTTCTATTATCCTCAGCAAACACTAATACCCCATTTAATTAAGTCAAAACCGCAAGAAAAAGAAGTGGTTATGCACATACACACTGTCATATTGTTTACATTCGACCAAAATCCAACCATGCCACCATTCCTTTTGGTTCGTTAATGCAGGATGATCCCTTACCAAACCCCATGTCTTTTCGTCAGGGAAGTGGGAAGAGGGTTTTGAGGAGTCAACAGCAACTACCAAAAAATAGGTTTTTCCTCCGTCAAAACCTTTTTTATGATAATGTAGTCACTGTCTTGTCTTCAGGGAGCTTTACAAAGAAATTGACAAGTGACAAAAAGCTCTTGAATTTTAATCCTGACGACCCAAAAAAATTTTTGGTCCAGGGTCAGACCATTTGTTTCAAGGCCCCATTCATTATTCCAAATACCATTTGGTTTGGTAGCAAAAAACAAGAAACTAAGTGCGAACTTACATCTTTTAGGGTGAAGTTCTGTGGTGACTAACCTAAGCATGCTGGATATGATTGCAGTGTTGTCAAATCTTCCCAGCGGTAGTTAGCGTATCCACTTGTTAGGAAAACCTGTGGTTTGCCACTTTAGCGCATATGGTTCAAGACTATCCATGCCACATACTGATACACAGTGTAGTCGAATTTGTTCGAGCTAGTAGCAAGTGTTGCTCGAGTGTAGGAAAAAACAAAGCTTTTGGGATGTCTGTCATGACCTCTAGGTAAACCTTTAAGTGCTTGAACTGGGCACAATGTTTTGTCTACTAATTCTAGTTTACTTAGAACAGGAGATTTCCTTTTTAAAGGAATCCCATTCTTGGCCAGGACTGACAGGCCAGAGGACAATAATAATCGTTTGTCAGCCATTTGAGTTATGTATTGTCCCCATCTAAGAGAGCCCAGTTTGCTAATATAAGTTCCTGATACTAATGCAATCAAGAAGATCGCATATTGTAGCTTGTGAGTTGTGGTTGTATCGTGTCCAATGAATTGTGGGGCTGATCAAAATCTAAGCATCTTGTTCAGGGACCAAGCAATAGGAACCCTTCTATAGCGGTATAGCGGATCTTTGCAGTGCAAAGGACTGTAGAGGGGAAGTGACAACTTATATACTATAGTCAAATCACGAAATCATATAACAAAGGTTCCTTTAATGTTGCCTTGTATTCCATAATTGTTGTAACTGCAAGGTATTTGTCTTCAAAATGGGATAAGAAATTTTAAAATTATTTCCACAAAGTTTTTGTGGAAATAATTTTTGTGGAAATAATTTTGTGGAAATAGTTTTTGACTGGGCTCTCAGTATGGATATAATGTAACTGTATCTTCAATACATACTGGTATTGCCAGATATATGAAGTTTGTAATTTTTGCACTAGGTACCTATCTAACAATGTTGAGGGAGTAATTTTCACGGTATGGGCTATATTTAATCGAAGGTCTTGGCTCAGAAAGGAGGATCCCTAAACGAATTTCCCTCCTACTGACTGGGATAAAACAGTGGACAGTTTTGGAATTTACCTTTTCACCCATTGTTAAAGAAATAGGAACCAATGCCTGTTTGGCCAATTTGGGGCTATTAAGTAAGCTGTTCCTTAGTAGGTTAGGAGGTTGCTCCACACTTTTGAAATCTGGAACAAAGGAGGAAACGGGTATATCGTCCTCCATTTGTTCCAGTCTTGTAGGCAGGCACCTCTTGCTGTTGCTTACCTGGCAGTTTGTGATTTCCATATGTGGCAAACAGGTCCACTTCCATTTGTGAAAGCATGTTGGCTATTTTCCAAAAAGGAGTGGTTGTCTAACACCACTCTGTTGCGGCTGTTGTTTTCCTTGGTAGGGAGTCTACTATTACATTGATAGGCCCCATAAGGTGAATTGCAGACAAGTATACCACTTCCTTGCTTGCCCCATCAAAGGATGGCCAGCATTACAAGAGTACTGAGAGGAGGCAAGTATCATCCCAACCTCTTAATGTAGGGCATTGCAGTTATGTTGTCTCAAACCAACCAAATCTCTCTCTTCTAGAGGTCTGAGTTTTTTTGAGAAACAAAAAGACAATACATCAGCTCCCGGAACTTGATACAATTCCTCAGAGTAGCTGAACACCTCCCTCCCACCTGAAGATCCCCCCAACCTGTCAATAAGGCATCTGTGTGCATTGTTATTCATACTGACTGAGAAGTCGGGGAGGCCTGTATCGCCAGAGATTCCTTCCAGGATAAAGGCCGAAGTATCCCCCAACTTTTTTAATCATTTGATAGGGTCAGTCTCGCATCTTGTTTGTTGCATGCAATTTGTTAGCATTCATTTCTTGTAATCTGAGTATTGGATCTATTATTGGTGCAAATTGCAACAAGCCTGTCAAATGTTCTAATTGCCATTTGGAAACTCTGAGCTGTGCAAGGCAGGTTTTGAGGATATGCCTTATTCTGTTTTGAATATATTGGGGAGAGACAACGAGCCGTGAAAAATATCCCAGCACAGTCCCAGCTACTGGAGGCATCTACTGGGTGTGAGGTGGGATTTTGCCAATTTATCACAAAACCTTTTGACTGTAGTAGTATTAGGTTTTTCAAACACTTTTTGTGGGCCTCCAGATCGATCAGTTGTCTAGTCTAGGTGGGTTATTAGTTGTACAGTGGTCCCCCGCGAATCGTATCAGACCCCCCCGTGAATAGTTAGAACCCGTGAATGTTTGGAACCCCTATAAAAACGCTAAAAACAGCCTATTAAGTTAGTTAAAACTCAAGAAAAACCCACTACAAAAATTTTCATACTTGGTTTTTTATTAGTTTCATCACAAAAAGTGCATTTTATGATGAAATTCATAAAAAAAAACAGGAATTTGTGGATATTTATTATAGAAAAATACCGCAAATGCGTGAATTTTCCGCGAATAATGCAAGGAAACGTTCCCGAGAGAAATCCGTGAATATGTGAGTCCCTGAATATGGAGAACGCGAATACGGGAGGTCCACTGTATTTCTGATTTCTTAAAGAACTACTGTTACTAACTTCGTCAAATCTTTTGGCAATGTTTAGTCCACAGGGCATGGATTTGAACCTGTACATATCTTTTCCTATCTGGACCATTAAGAAGGGACAGAAGAGATGGGCAACAGGGGTGTGCCAGTATGCATCTTTCAGATCTATAGTTGTCTAAATCTCTTTTAGAACAATTGAATACACTAGGCAATGGTAGTTATTCTGAAAATTTGGCAAACCATGTACTTGTTCAATGTTGATAGGTCTAGGATCACTCTTTGTTTAGAGGAATCCTGTTTGGGGACACTTAGAGACGTACTTGGGGAAGAATATCTGAAGTTTCTCTACGGCTCCCATTAATAGGGCCTTTCTGCACGTAGCATTCCAGAGAGGGGTCTGGTTTTTGGAAGATCCCTTTTACCGGAGGGGGAGGGGTGAGAGTGTTTCCACCCCTGCCTTTTTAAAATTAATGCTGTGCCCTCAAAGGAAAGACTTTAATTCCCTGTGGTGTGATTGAAGTCGACCATCAACCTTACCATTCCTATTGGTATCTGCCTCTTTCTCTGCCCCTGCCTTTGACAGGCATTCCATTGTTGTTTTTCTTTTTCCTATAAAAGGGTCTTTGGACCTTGTGAAAAAGATTATCTTGCTGATGTTGTTGTCCTTTTGTAAGGCATCATCCCTTTAGAACACCTACCTGTTCTTTAAGGAAAAAGACTTAAGGGGTGACTGGAGGCTTACCTTTTTAAATGAGCCTTTTTGAGTTGGGTAAGGGGAAGTTTTGGGTTTTTGTTTCCTAAATTCTCTTTTTTCCCAGAAGAGTGTACTCTTGTACAATCCCTGTTGGTGGGCTTGCTTGTTAAGTTTTAAACCACAACAGACTCCTTAAACAGGGTCTCTTACAAAAAGGGTTATCATGTAATAATGAAGTTACATTGGGAAGTGACTAGTTGGAGCCCTTCAATGTTTCAAATCGCACTTTTATGCGCCAAACTAAAAAGTTGTAGAATGTTTTCCAAAGGGTTCTCATAAGATTTTTGATGACAACAGCAACAATTGTTCAGGAACAATTTGGAAGCCTTTTGATGGCAACTTCCAGCAAGGTGGTAGAGGTTATAATACTAAAGAGGTGAATCCTAGTATGAAATTCTGCAGAGGCTGTCACCTCTGAGATTCTTCTCATAAGCTTTTCCCCTTCAGAGGGGAGCTGTACAGTCCCCGGGTTACAACGGGTTCGGCTTACGACGTTCCGAGGCTAAGATGCTTTTTCAATTATATTCATCAGAAATTATTTCCAGGGTTACAACGCATGTCCCAAGGTTATGACGCCTACAACACTGATCTGGCAGAAGAAATATGACACCAAAAATGCAAAATAATCAATATTTGAAGGGGTTTTTTGATTAAAAATGCAATAAGAATGAAGTTTACATAGTTTTTAATGCATCCAAAGCATTAAAAGTAAGGTTTTCTTAGGATTTTTCCCGATGTTCCGGCTTACGACGATTTTCGGGTTACAACGCGTCTCAAGAATGGAACCCCCGTCGTAACCCGGGGACTGCCTGTATACTGAACTAACTTAAATTCTTTTTTGGAATCATGCATCAAGTCCCTCATACATTGCCATTCTGTGTCAGTGACATTTTCTGATGTTATTCACAATCCTTATAGAATTGATCATATGTCGCAAGCTGTGTATCCCATCTGGGGAAGCTTGCACATTTTGACTGAGCTTCAACAATTGATCTGTAGCTGCCTGTTAACCAAAGAGGCAGAAGACTTGGATAAGTTACAATACTCCACCACAAATACAGTAATTTCAGTCAGGGGGGGAAATATCCTCTTCAGCAAAGATAGCTGCAAAGGGGGATAGATTTCCTTCTATAGAAGGTTTCACCCATGGCTACTTGAAAGTTGTGTCCCTGATCCATATGGGTTCAGCAAGGTCATTTCAGTGGCAATGGCCACTTCATATTCCATAGTAAGAACTCTCCATTTAAAAATTCCTTTGCGACATTAACCTGGGATGTAGTGGGGACTGATGTTATGTGGGTTTTTGCCTAAACATAAAATACCTGGAAGATACTGGGAACTGATGTTACTGGGTTTTGACCCAAACATAAATCTTGATCTGAGAAAACAGGGTTGCATATCTGCTGCCGAAGTTTTGCCAGAAAGATACGAGTTCTCTTTTCCTTAGTCCTACTGAACCCTAGGAATCATGGAACAGCTTAAAATGAGCAGTTTCATCCTTAAAACTGCTGCCAGTAGCATACTACAAGTTTGCCATATATGTCGACCAAGCAAATTTTCATATTTTTTATTACGCTATATCCATGGCAGGTGGTATGAGCCATACCCACTGGCACAAAATGAACCAAGCAACTTGATATATAACACTTGAACTGAGGGTCCAGCATAGTGATAGTCCTGTAGTGATATAAAACAAGTTGTTATCGGAAGCTAGTCAGTATTAAATTATTAATGAGGGTCACCTCTGCAGTTCCTCATACAGTTTCCATATATTTGTAAAATATTCTATTAGAAATCTATTTTAACTTAAGCCCTTTGAGGTTTAAGTTAATTTTGACAGCCATATATGGCTGCATTAGTCCTTTTGCAAAGGCTATGTAAAATTTCAATATGAATTGTTATACCATTCGGACTAATGTCCTATGCACTAACTTTAGTTAGTCCCAGCCACTGTTTTAAATGGCTTTAGGTTATCTAATTATCATTAGGATACTGCTTATATCCAGTCCTAGGCTATTTGGGCTAAACTACCACTTAGTACACCAACAATAGTATGTTATGTAAATTGTTCTCTCCTATCCAAGTATAGGGTATTGTATAATCCAGATTATTAGATCAAATGTACCCTCGTAGTTAGGCTTACATCTTTTTTCTAGCCCAAATTGTTTATATCTAACCCTAGATTTATTATATAAAACAGTAACTTTTTAATTTTATAATGTGAAACTCACTAATTTGAAATTTTATAGTTAGGCTATCACCTAGTATATGGTTTATGGCTTTTCACACACAATAAAATCATTGTTTCATATTATAAACTAAAGAATTTTTAACTGAAACTTAAAATTGTACTCTAAGCTTTCAGCTTATATGCTTCCATGAACCTTGGCAATGAAATTAATGAGCAAAGAACAAAATATTCGGAGCTAGCCTAATGATCGTAAACCGTAAGAAGCGCCGATGTGTACTCGTGAAATAAGCTGATTACAACTTTTCATGCACAATAAATCATTGTTCCACAGTCTAAACTAAAAAATTTCTAACTGGAATTTACAATTATGCACTTAGCTGAATCAATAAGCAAAGAACAGACTTTTCTGAGCTCTGGTTTCTTGACCGATCAGAAAAGGAATGGCGGCTTGGTCGGATTTTGGTCATATGTAAATAATATGATGGTGTGCGCGCACATCCACTTTCTTATTCTTGCGGTTTTGACGTAGGTAAACTGGGTACTACACTAGCATTTGCTGAGGATAATAGAAAGTGCCCTCTTATCCTGAGTCCATATATACCATATCACTTATGTTCATCATAACGACAAAAATACCTAGCCCACATGACCAGCTAAGAGAGTTCTTTGACATTAGTCTGGTCACCATGGAGCTATGAACAAGACAGCGACTACACTATCAAAATATCGCATTAGTAGGAAGAGCAAAATCTTGAGATGGGTATATGCTTGTACTACATGGTGCACAAACCAGGGCACTGACAGGGAAAATAGATTTCAAAAAGGTGAGGGTCACAGAAACTGATTCATTGCTAGAGTATGGTGGGAAGATTGTATGACAAATGAATAGTTTGGACACTGATTAGAAAAAATGAGGAACAGCTAGGTTAGAATAGCAGCAGATATGGAAGTAGACGGAAGAAGACCAATATGAAGGTCTAGAAAATCACAGCGAAACAAGATAGATGGCAACCTAGACTTGATGGAAGTTTAAGTAAAATAAGCACCAAACATGGCAACCTAGACTTGATGGAAATTTAAGTAAAAAGAGCACCAAACAAAAGAATGGAGAGAATTCATTTCACATCTAACTCCTGATGGGTAAAGGCTAAGGTAAAAATGTTTTTGATGATGCCCTACAATTTCAGTTTGTACTAATTCAAAATATGTTTGGGATAAGTAAGGATAAGCTCTCCTTTTTTACCCTAAAATTTCCTACCCATTCCACCTTACTTCCCTCTACAGGGGAGTAATAGCTACAGTAGGTCTTAGCAATGCACTAAGGCATTCCAAATATTCCTTTAATCCTTTACATCTCAGCTACACTGCTTTCCCTGTTAAATTTAAAATGTTATTTCTAATCTTTTTCTGCCAAAATATATAGCCTCTCCATTTTCATCTCATTTAAGAGCAAATACAATGGATCAGCTTTACGTGTGTCTAGACATGAGATTCAGTGGTTTGGTTAAAATATCAATAAAAATAATAATCTACCTAACCCTCTTACGCCAACTGGACGTATTTTACGTCGACATTTTTTGTCTCCCGTGTGCCGATTGGACATATTTTACGTCGACTTACAAAAGTTTTTTTTAAAATTCGTGGAAAAATACTTATAGGCCTACCAGCTTAAAACCTTTGAATCACGCGCCTTGGGGGATGCTGGGAGTTCACGGATCAAGGTGTTGTTTTGTTTACAATCGTTACGCAGGCGCGCAAGCGCGAATTTCTTTCTTGCCGCACTAAAAAGTATCTGTGACACATCTCGGAAATTATTTTGTCACGTTGACATAATTTTTGTACCATTGTAAATTACCCGTTACATGAAGTATTATATATGAAAATGTGCGCATTTTTATGTAAAATACAACAATAAAATACTCATGATTGTAGCTTTTATCAGTTTTGAGATATTTTCATATATTAACGATAATTGCCAAAATTTCAACCTTCGGTCAACTTTGACTCTACCGAAATGGTCGAAAAACGCAATTGTAAGCTAAAACGCTTATATTTTAGTAATATTCAATCATTTACCTTAATTTTGCAACTAATTGGAAGTCTCTAGCACAATATTTGCGATTTATGGTGAATTTATGAACAGACTTTTTCCTTACGTCCGCGCGGTAACTCTTCCGAAAAAAATCATACATGCGATTGTGGTAATGTTTGCACCATTTTAAAATTAGCCGTTATATAAAGTTTTATATATGGAAATGTGCGCAATTTCATGCACAATACAACTAAAAACAACCCATGGTTGTAGCTTTTATCAGTTTTTGAGATATTTTCATATAAATAACGATAATTGCCAAAATTTCAACCTTCGTCAACTTTGACTCTACCCGAAATGGTCGAAAAATGCAATTGTAAGCTAAAACTCTTGTATTCTAGTAATATTCAAGCATTTACCTTCATTTTGCAACAAACTGGAAGTCTCTAGCACAATATTTCGATTTATGGTGAATTTATGAAAAAAAAAAAATTTTTCTTTACGTCCACGCGGTAACTCTTCCGAAAAAATCATACGTGCGATTGTGGTAATGTTTGCACCATTTTAAATTAGCCGTTACATAAAGTTTTATATATGAAAATGTGCGCAATTTCATGTAGAATACAACAATAAATAATTGAAGGTTGTAGCTTTTCTCATTTTTGAAATATTTGCATATAAATCACGATAAATAGAAAAAAACCACGTTCGGTCAAATTTGACTCTACCGAAATGGTCGAAAAACGCAATTGTAAGCTAAAAACTCTTACAGTCTAGTAATATTCAGTCATTTATCTTCATCTTGAAACAAATTCGAAGTCTCTAGCAAAATATTTAGATTTATGGTGAATTTAAAAAAAAATCTTTCCTTCCTTTCTCCGCCACAAATCTCCGAAATGCATACGTCCCATTCTCGGAATATTTGCTCCATTTCATATTAGGCATTTCATAGAGTTTTATATATGAAAATGTGCGCAATTTCATGTAGAATAAAACGAAAAATATTTGAAGGTTGTAGCTTTTCTTATTTCCGAAATAATTGCATATAAAAAATATATATATAAAAAAATTCGACATTATGTCAACTTTAACTCGTCAGATATGGTCGAAAACTGCAATTGTAAGCTAATACTCTTACAGTATAGTAATATTCAATCATTTGTCTTCATTATGAAAGAAATTGGAAGTCTCTAGGACAATATTTAGATTTATGGTGAATTTTTTAAAAAAATATTTGTTTACGTCCGCGCGTTACGAATTCATGCATTATTTTGTGATAATATTTTCTCTGTGTTGCTTTTATCGTTTTACAATGTGTTATATACCAAAAGGATCGCAATTTAGTGTACATTACAACGAAAAAAGTAACTTGTTACCTTTACCGTTTTGCGCACAGCGCGATTTGAATACAATTATATATGAAATTTCGTTTTTGTGCTATCATATATCGCATTATTTATATATGATAATGATAATTTTTTTCATTTCTGATGGTTGCATACTAAACTTCAGCCAATGACAAAAAAAAGGAGTAAAAAATGAACTCTTAATCTTGAAAACTAAGCGCGCTGTGATTTTTTGAAAAAAATATTTTTTCCGCTTCCGCGCTCACTCTGAAACACCTCCGGCACACGGGAGACAATTTTTTTTTTACTGCTTCGGCGTAAGAGGGCTAAGTGCAGGATATTTATATCTCAAATTTCAAAATAATTTGTATGTAATTTATTGCATATCTGTAAACTACATACATCATTTACAAAATACATCTGATGTATAAAAGTACTTATAATAATGTAGGTGATAAAATCCCAGGATCAATGGATCCACCTCTTATGCAATAGCTACTAGACAGTCTGATATGGATACTTCTCTCCAAGCACACTTTTTTTTTTTTCTTCACCAACTCATGCAACAATGAATACACCACAATGTTGTCCTCATCAATATTTCCAGCCAGTTGGGTCACACCACTCAGTATAAGATACTGACCCATAAACAACAGCCGCCCAGCCCAACCCAAACCAATAGGGTGGATTGAGTTTGTCAATAAGGGTATTCTGATCTAAAAAAAAAAATACAGATGGAAGTTCCTGAAACCAATAATAAGTCTCCCATACGTAATGGACCCAAGAATCTGATAACCCTTATCCAGGCATGGGATACAAAGCATCACAGAGGAAAATACAAATGATGCAATGTTGTGAAACTGAGAACAATTAATGTTCTAGTGCTAGTATTGTATACAAATGCTAAGTTAATGTAAATACCATAAAATTACCTGGAACCACAGTTTTCATTAAGTATTTTGTCAAAATGTTTAATGCTAAGATGACATTGCTGACACCAGAATCTGAGAAATCTTCCACCTTCTGCTGATAAGGTGGAAGAGCATTATGGAGAGAGAAGACTAAAAATCAACAAGAGAAAATCTGTAGAGAAAGTGTAAATCAACGAGATAAAAACAAAGCTTATGGTGACCGGAAAGGAAGCAAAGAAAAATGAACAGAAAAATGTACACTTAAGACAGGAATAATGAGGTTGTCATGGGGAAGATGAGAGGGTGACCATAGCCAAAAATATTATATACTGCAAATCATATAAAATATAAGGACATTTCACTTCTCATTCAAACCCATCTTAATATCCAAAAAAGCTAACAATTAAATCACCTTGGCTAAATAGTAAATGTAATAATACATACAGTAACTGAAATTCATCACAGAATAGGTTCTCCTCCTCATGTCTTGTTTTATAACAGAGAACAATGCTAAGGATAAATAAACTGAGAGCAAAGATATCTGAAAATCATCATGATACTGTTATGAATGCAGTACATATCATAACATATTTAAATCAATAATAAAATATGGTATTTTTATTTTACATAAAATTAGATTTAGTATATACTTTACCAAGTAATCACATAGCTAAAAGTTGCTAAATACCAGCAACTAAAAAATTTTAAATTCATGGTAGCGATTCTTTTGTTTTAAAGTGTACGTAAATGGCCCCACCCACTTTTGGGAAAGAGAAGAACAACTGAGCAGAGAAAACCAATTTGTTTATGTATACAGTGGGGGCATCGCTTATTCACGGATCAGTATTCACGGATCCAGTTAATCACGGGTTTTTTCTTGGACCGTTTCTCATGTTACATCACTGGTATGAATCGCTGCATCACGGTTGTGTTGCGTATGCGATGTTTTTCGATAGGCTAACCCTCGGCCGTGGTCCGATAACTACCAACATTCATTTAAAGACTCATATAATGATATTAACTGACAATAAAGGTAATAAAACCATTCTCACCTAATATATTATTGTCCTATCTTCGAAATAAATAGCCTATTCAAGGTTTATGTACGACGTTCATTGGTAGGCTAAGCGTAGTTGCAGTGCGATAACCACCAACCACCAACGTACACAAACATTCACATTATGATATTAATTGACAATAAAGGTAATAAAACCATTCTTACCATATATATTATAGTCATATCTTCATAATAAATAGCCTATTCGAAGAATAATTCCACATCATTGCACTCAACTTATCGTCGGAGTGGCCAGCCACAAAATGTAAGCATATACCTTTAAGTACGAAAATGGTTTATGTATACGGTTGCGTTCAAAGCGACATTTTTTGTTTTGATAAACTTTTAGAAATTTTAATAGTAGTGGTAGTGTAATTACAGTAGTAATAACATTAAGGCTAAAATTAATTCGAACTTCATTATTATTTTGGCAGTATTCGTATATAACTTCTCTGAACAATGAAGTCATACAAACGCTATTTGTCATAGATTATCGTAAGTATTGCTGTTTGTTATTGGCGACGAAGCGTAAACGAAATACATAAAAGCATTTTTTACCTTATATATTATCGTCATATCTTCATAATAAAAAGGCTATTCGTGGGAGTAATTCCATATCAGTGAATCAATTTTATCTATGCGAGGCCAGCAGCTGACAAAATGTACGTACGTATATGAAAATCAAATTATGGTAGCGTTCACAGCAAGATTATCTTTCGAAATTTTTATAGTACTATTCATGCTACGTAGTAATAATGTTTGGAATATACGTAACATTAATTTTCAATACAAAATATCATCGTTATTTTGGTAGTGAATAATAGTTTAGAATTATCATACATACACTGCATTGTTATGGGTTTGTGCCAGTGATAAACAACCAAAATAACGTTCTCCTTTAACCTGTTAAGCGTCCTCCCCGGATGAGCTCGCTGCTAACGTACCGTCACGCTTTTTTTGTAATCAGCGATCATAGCACTGATGATAGTTTTTCAAAGTTAATATTGATTTTTATGTTTATTATTCTTACTGTAATTAAGTGTAGGAAACTCTCTCTCTCTACTCTCTCCTCTCGTGTCTCTCATCATCTCTCTTCTCTTCTCTCTCTCGCTCTCTCCTCTCTCTCTCTCCTCTCTCTTCATCTCTCTCTCGGAGTCCAGTCACTCGGCAAAGAAAATTCATCTTCACTCCCGCTATTGGAAGAAAAGTTTGTATCATCACTGGAGGATTCAGAACTAGAGCTCTCATCATCAAATAGGTTATCAATATCAGACTCCTCATCTAGTATTTGAATGATCTCACCTGAAGAAATACGCCTCCTCTTGGGACATTCATTGTGAAAGACGCGAAATCCAATTGTCTCGATAAACGCCCGAAGCGTATTGAAAGAAAACCAACAGGGACAGGCAGTTTTTTAGCATAAGCGACCACCAGGAAAGAGTTGCCAGGCTGGAAATAAGTTCCCCGTGTGCTGAGAGTGTTACCAAATGATGTTCCTACACTTTCTATACGAGTAAACGTATTATTACGGGGCTGACGGCTTGACAAGCACAGTCAAAGTTTTGAACGTAATATCCCGTTGAAGGCGCTACCGAGTAGATCGCGGTAAACGTATTATTACGTGGGTGACGCTTAACAGGTTAAGTCAACGCGTTTAGGAAAAACATGACATAGAATCGACTTTGCGACTTCGTTCACTTTGATATTTTTAACGATACAATAACTATCATTTGTACTACTAAAACCATCTTCACATAAGTAATTTTTCGTAAGATATGTGTTGTTACAAAAGCTAGCTTATACATAAAAGGCTTTTATAATTTAAGTCACCATATACATATGTACCCAAACTCATTGTGGGGAAATTTATACTACTGTTTCCTCGGATATTGAAATACTTTAGCATCATTCAAACACTTTAATAATATAATGCATAAATACTAGGCTATACATATTTACATCGTATACAAATACTACATACAGTTATTATACACATACTTTTATATACAAAGTTAACAGTTATATACACATACTTTTATATACAAAATTAATCATATGAGTAGTGATCAGACGACAGCTGTGCACTGGACTACGTACGTACTATGTACTTGGAAGATAAAACAAAACAAAATTTTTGTTGTTTTGTTAGTCGCCGGGATAGATTAACATTTTTCCAGAGATTAAAGAGCTGAATTTTTCTTTTGAAGGTATGTCAACCGCGTTAGTAAATAGATATCATCTTCTAAGGAATTTTTTTTTTCTCTTCTTTTTGCGGAAGAATCTTCAAGCCATTTTGCATTCAAAGTAATGAGAAGGAATCATTCTATTCTTCATGAATCAGTAAATACTTACAACTAATAATAAAAACTAAAACTACGTACTGTATGCAAAACACATACATCATCGTTAGCTTCGTGTGTGTAAACGTTCATTCTAAGAAATTACAGAGTAGTATAACTAACACCTGATTGGTTGGTTGGTAGCCATGGAGATCTGTTATCCAATGACTGCCCTCTGCTTCTGTTCTATTTATAGACATACGCCATGGATGGCACTAGGTTTTGAACGTTACCATGTTCGTGATTTTCTGACTGCTGACGGCAAAAATTACTCAATAATTTTCTTTATATAATTATTCCTTCGTGAAAACAATAATATAATATCGCGGTTGACATACCTTCAAAACAAAATTCAGCTTTTTAATCTCTGGAAAAATGTTAATCTATCCCGGCGACTAACAACAACAAAATTTTTGTTCGTTTTATCTTCCAAGTAGTACGTACGTAGTCCAGTGCACAGCTGTCGTCTGATCACTATTCATATTATTAACTTTGTATATAAAAGTATGTGTATATAACTGTTAACTTTGTATATAAAAGTATGTGTATATAACTGTTAACTTTGTATATAAAAGTATGTGTATATAACTGTATGTAGTATTTGTATACGATGTAAATATGTATAGCCTAGTATTTATGCAATATATTATTAAAGTGTTTGAATGATGCTAAAGTATTTCAATATCCGAGGAAACAGTAGTAAATTTCCCCACAATGAGTTTGGGTGCATATGTATATCTAAGATGACTTAAATTATAAAAGCCTTTTATGTATAAGCTAGCTTTTGCAACAACACATATCTTACGAAAAATACTTATGTGAAGATGGTTTTAGTAGTACAAATGATAGTTATTGTATCGTTAAAAATATCAAAGTGAAACGAAGTCGCAAAGTCGATTCTATGTCATGTTTTTAACTTTAACGTATAGCGGTATGAAAAACACCAGTGTGTTCCTAGCGATGCGTCATCAATATAGTGGTATGAAAATACCACATGGTGTTGTAGCGATACGTAATCACAAAGTACAAATCCTTTTCCCGGACCATCCTCAGAATTTTACGACTCTTCAACTTCAAGATCGATATGGTAAAATATATTATATAGTCATACTTATTGTTAAAATTCACAAGTTGAACTGCAAAACATTATTATATTTTGATTGTTATGTACATATATTTTTTGTGTTTTACGGAATGTTTGTTTTGAAAATAATACCTATTAGTGAACATATGGTATTAATTGTCCCACTATTTTTATTATAGTGATCTTAATTATCTCACATTCATTTAACAGTATTATATTAATATTTATTTAAATAAACTGTAATTAATAAATTACAATAATGAAAAACATAAAGGGAAAAAATGTTTTTGCTGCAGTAGTGGTGTTTGTTTGATTATGCATCTGACCTCACATTTCCGAAATCTGAAAAAATTCCAAAAACCGAAACATCGGAATGTGTGTGTACTGCACATTTTTTAAAACACGCACACAATGTCTACACATTTACTGCAAATTACAGTACGTACGTATTTATTCCTGAGAGAGAGAGAGAGAGAGAGAGAGAGAGAGAGAGAGAGAGAGAGAGAGAGAGAGAGAGAGAGAGAGAGAGAGAGAGAGAATGATTAAGGACTCCAAGGCGTGTTATTTTTACAATTATTTTATCTTGGGATTTTTTTTTAATCTTGAGATTTTCTATTCAATTCTCGAGATTAATAAGAAAATTACCGTAAATTGACTAGCATCAGCACACATCTGAATGACTCGGCCATTAGCAGGCTAAACCACCAACCTTATGAACTTGCATGATACATGAGATACATGACAAAACACAAAACCACTGTTTATTGGTGAAAATTAGGGGGTTGCACGATATGGGAGATTGCACGTTATTCGAGTATATACGGTATGTGATTTTTTTTAGCCTTTTATGGAACAAAATCTAGCAAGAAATTGCCATTCCCAGTTGGCAACACTGGCCTACAAACGTTTGTTTGGTGTTGTTATGAAATGTGGTGTGCGGCGCGTTCTTTAAATTGTACCCATATAAACGAGTTAATTATGTGGCATCCAAAAGCCCTGATTCTTTTACTCTTATGGGAAAGACGCCTAAAGGTCAGATGAAGGTTTTTACGTGGAATATACTAGTATTAACGTGTTGTGACGAAGGGAAGAGATGTTTCGCTGCATACTGTTGGTAGCATTATCGTTATTATATTACTGGATTGCACTGCAAAATCGTCGCCATCTTTTATCAACATAGATTGTTGGTGAGTACCCATATGATTTACATATTTTGATAGTTCTCTTACCACTCATCCTCTCTTTCCTTGTAAAAAAAAAAAAAAGAGGCCCACCATGCGTATGTAGGCTTCTAGCTGTAATCCCTAGGCTAGTAGGCTACATACCTATGTACAGTAGTACATATACTACATTTATTTTTTAAGGCTAATTTTGTACAATAACTTTAAAACTGTCTTGAATTTAGTTTTAGGTGATAGTTGAAAACATATTTGGTGTTTGAACTAAAGTAGGCAGTTATAAAGATTGGAATAGTGGTCTTGGGTGGGTTAACTATTAAAGTAGGCAGTTTAAGCAATTTTTGAGGGGGGTATCAGGATAACACGGGTATTTACTTATCACGGGGGGGTTCTAGGCCCTATCCCCCGTGGATAACGAGGCCCCACTGTATGTCTCTGTGTGGAGCAAGCCAGCTCTCACTGTAATTACTAGGTAAGTATATACAAAATCTAATTTTATTATAAAAATACAATTTTTGTATATGTAACTTACCAAGTAATTACATAGCTGATTCCCACATTTTACCCCCCCCCAAAGGACGGTGGAATACGTGGACTATTCTACTCCCAAACAATGTTACTACAAACAATGAAATGAGAAAGAAATTTCTGCTAACATACTCAGAGTGCTTGTTGATTCCTTATCTGTTAAGAGAGCACCAGCATGATAGATAATGCCTCTGGTATCACGCTCATCTTAACTAGTACAGATGGGGCGCAGTAAAGTCACGGGTCACCTACTACACAAGTGGGAGCTTTGAATATTTTCCTATCCTAATCTTTCCTATATGCAACAAATGTGCAATCTACCCACCTGTTCATGTTGTTCTGCAACTCTTTACCCTCTACACAATTTCTAATATTTTCCCATAAAACTCATGCTTTAGTTAATACATCAGCTATTTAAGCTTTTTCCTTTTATCCATCTCAACCATCCTTTATTTCCCCAAATATAACTATTTTCATCTTATTGACTTCAATTTTCCCTATTTTTATTCTCTTACTACTTACACCAGTATACTCAATTTAATCGCTGTCATTAGTTTTACTATCAGTATTAACCAATGCTTCTAATTTTCTCCCTCCTGCTATCTCTTCCTACAAATGTTTGAAATATATCAATCCTTCTATGGCCTCTCCCCCCACCACACTCTCCGGGATTTTCTGAACTTCCACCATATGGGACCATCTGTCAAGGATATACCGTATATACTCGCGTATCATGCGACTTTTGTAGCCCTAATTTTGGAGCTAATTTCAAGGGGGTTGCATCTTACATGACATACAAAATAATAATCATATATTAGTATCATATGATAAAATACAAACATAATAGATATGCCTCTTTTCCAGGGATATTTAAAAAAATTTTGTTTTACTTCACTGCAACCAATAATATTATATGTACACACGTGAGATACGTGATAAAATCATTTTTTGTGGGTGAAAATTTGGGGGTCGCATGATATGTGAGATCGCGTGTTATGCAAGTATATACAGTAACATAACCCAATTGTGTATGGCCATCTTCTATACTATTCCCAAATGAAGCATCTGCATAGGCTTCCCAATAAATATTTTCTTCTTCCAACTCACTTATTGTAACTTCTCCAATTATGTTCTCAGTTTTTCTCACAATTTTAATTGGCTTTTTCATATCTTGGAGTCATTCCTTCTTTAAAAGCTTTATTTAATTCACCAACATCATATGATAATTCTTGCATGGTATGTGGCGATACCAAATTCAACTGTCCAATTACTGATCTGTATTCTGTTAACTCCTTTTGTTCTAACACTATTACCTGTAAATCTTCTAGCTTCTGGTTCTCTTATAGAATTTATATACTGCCAGTGATTATGACAAAATCTATTTTCCTTATGCCTACTATTACACCTATATACTTAAAACTTTTACTTCCTTGTTCTCCTACTTGTAATTTCCCTTGCAATTTCCCAATGGTTTCCTTTAAAATTCCTTCAGTTCCTCCGTAGCAAAAATCATCTACATGTGTACACAAAATACCATTCAATTTACAGTATTGTCTTTTCTCCAAAACAATACATTAGCTTCTCGTCTACTTCTCTCGCCTTTAAACTCATCCACTACTTTTACTACCTTACAATACCATGCTGTTGCTGCATCCTTGAGCCCAAAAACATTTTTCTTCAATTTCCATAATCCACTCCAACCATCTTCCTTAGATGGTTTTAAATATATTTCTCTTCCTATTTTGTCACCTTGTAAATATGCAGTTTTTACATCTAATGTATAATAATTCCAATCTTTCAGTTTTATTATTATCAAACAAAATTTTTAAATTTCAGCATTGCACGTAAGTGTCTTTCCCATCCAGCCATCTCTTCTTCAAAACCTCTGGCTACCAATCTTGCTTAACATACCCTTTTCCCTCCTTTTACCTCCACTGTCACTTCATGATCACTCACAACACTTTTATCTTCCATAAAAGCTTTCACAGAAGCCCCAATCTGAGCTACTGTGTTCATGAACATGTCAAACCTCTTCTCAAGAATGACAACAGTACTGGGTTTGGGAGTGTGGGAGCTGGGTCCAGAGTTAGGTGGAAGAGATGCAGGACTATTAATGGGGGATAAAGCAGAGAGAAACAATTGGCAATTAGCAGGAGAATTAGCTGATTCCTGACTAGCTAAATTTTTGTCCCTTGCAATCCCTCTTTCTGTCCTTCTCTAGTTTATTTAAATGAAAATTTAATATTTTCAAATCCTTAATTCCTCAATCCTTATACATACTCATCACAAGGCAAACTTCAAGATGTACACTTAGTGTGTGAATTATACTTTGCTTAAATTAGTCTAGTATTGAAGCCTGTGCTGCAATAGCAAATATTTGTCGAATTTGTATCAGACATTCTGCAAACTAACTATCGGATCAAAATAAGAGAAAATCCTATATAACTAATCACCAAAAGGCTACCAAAACAAAATACTTTATCAATTCGAATCCCACAAGATCAACAAAGAAATTTTGAAAATCGCTGCTGCTCATATTGTTGCCAAAAGCTGGCATAAACAAATTGGTTTTCTCTAAAAGAAAAAATCGCTACTGCGAATTTCAAATTTTTTAGCTGTCAGTACTTAAAAACTTTTAGCTATGTAATTTACTTGGCAAGTTACAAATACAAAATATACAAAGTTACCGGCCCAATAGGACCAAAATAAGAAAGTAAACTGGGAAAATTAAATACTGCATGAACTTTATGGTATCCGTGACTGATCACTAACCTTTAGCTCAAATACTGGAGTTTCAATTTCAACAGCTCCATGCATGTGGAACACAGACTCTATAGCACAGAAAACCTGAAACACAAAATAGTTTTTTATCCACAAGCCAACTACCCCCATGATGAACACTTTCACCACCATGTATACTCTACTATATGCAGACTTTCAATAAAAAACCTCAATAACCACATTATTCCTTTTCTAGGTGTAAAGGAATTCAATAAAATTTATAGAAAAATAAACTCAAAAAAAGGAATTACCCATATAAAATTATACAGTCGACCTCTTTAATCTGGCACTCCCATGATCCAAGGGTGGTGCCACACCATTTCAGTTTTTGGATTTTTTTCATATAGCATTTTAGAACTGAAACTTTCTCCGTAAACATATAAACAAGCAGTTTATTTACTATGAAAACATTCTGTGGAAGTCAAAAGCATTCAGCATATAAAAGAACCACAACTTGTGTATGTAACCTACATCCACTACCCTCCATACAAACGAGTTACACTCCAAACAGCTGTTCATATCTTGAATTGTTCGTGAGTTGGTCTTCACGCACATTTAAGTACAGTATGACAAAGTCATACAGTGTTTTGCATACAGTACGTAGTTTTAGTTTTTAATAGTGTAAGTATTTTACTGATTACATGAAGAATAGAAAGATTCCTTCTCATTACTTAGAATGCAAAACAGTTTGAAGATTTTTCTGCAAAAAGAAAAAAGAAAAAAAATTCTTTAGAAGATGATACCTACAGTGGTACCTCGAGATACGAAAGGCTCAACTTACGAAAAACTCGAGATACGAAAGCTGACACGAAAATTTTTACTGCTCTACATACGAAAAGTTTTCAAGATACGAAAGGTTTCTGAAAGTCCGAGATTCGCCTGATAACAATTTTGAAACTCACACCGCGCCGCGCCCCGCCATCTTAGTTCTAGTAGACTAGCCACCATCCTCCTGCTCTCCCATTGGTTCCTGATGCTAGCCAAGCGATGAGATCCTTCTCTCCTATTGGACAGTATCCCTCCCATCATGCATCTTACGTGGTGGCATGCCTTCGCTTGGCCACTTCGCACCCGAAGCTTTATCGTACGCATGCAGCATTCATTCGGTCCAACGATTTCGTTTAGTATCATAAATTCGTTAGTGATTTCGTTGTGCTACTTTATCGTGTTGTGAGAACCTAATTAGTATACGTACTACATACGTAACTTAATTACGTACAGTACATATAGTCATGGGTCCCAAGAAAGTTGCTGAAGTTCACAGAAAGAAGAGAATGCTTTCTATGGAGACAAAAATTGAGATAATAAAAAAGTATGAAGCTGGCTTGCGGTTGAGTGTGATCGCTAAGGAATACGGCCGAAATCCGTCGACGATAGGCACCATCCTTATTAAGCAGAAGAAGCCATCAAAGCAGCTACACCTTCAAAGGGCTGTGACCTATTTTGTCCAACAAGAGGAGCCATGTGCATAATGAAATGGAAAGACTGCTTCTTGTATGGATCGAGGACAAAGAAATCGATGGCGATACAATAACCGAGACGGCAATCTGCCAGAAGGCCAGCGCTATTTTCGGCGATTTGATTGCCCAAGCCGAAGACGACGGCAGAGAGGGGACATCAACTGCAACCCCAGAGTTCAAGGCTTCTCACGGGTGGTTCAAAAATTTCCATAAATCGGTATGGCATTCATTCGGTGGTGAAGAAATTGAAATTACATAAAGTATAAAAAAGTAAAAAGAAATGTAAAAATAAAAAAAAGACAAAATAAATTTTATTTTAAGTTTTTTGTAAAGTTAAGTGTTACAGTTTTGTTAATGTGTTTTGTAAAGTTTAGTTTGTTTTTCTGACATTTTTTTATGTGTTTCGTAAAGTTAAGTGAACTCTGGGGTTGCCGTTGATGTCCCCTCTCCGCCGTCGTCTTCGGCTTGGGCAATCAAATCGCCGAAAACAGCGCTGGCCTTCTGGCAGATTGCCGTCTCGGTTATCGTATCGCCATCGATTTCTTTGTCCTCAATCCATACAAGAAGCAGCCTTTCCATTTCATTATGCACATGGCTCCTCTTGTTGGACAAAATAGTCACGCCCTTGGAAGGTGTAGCTGCTTTGATGGCTTCCTTCTACTTAAGGATGGTGCCTATCGTCAACGGATTTCGGCCGTATTCCTTAGCGATCACACTCAACCGCAAGCCAGCTTCATACTTTTTTATTATCTCCATCTTTGTCTCCATAGAAAGCATTCTCTTCTTTCTGTGAACTTCAGCAACTTTCTTGGGACCCATGACTATATGTACTGTACGTAATTAAGTTACGTATGTAGTACGTATACTAATTAGGTTCTCACAACACGATAAAGTAGCACAACGAAATCACTAACGAATTTACGTTTCTAAACGAAATCGTTGGACCGAATGAATGCCGCATGCGTACGATAAAGATTCTGGTACGAGGTGGCCGGGGTAGGGACGCCACCACGTACGTACATATAAGATGCATGATGGGAGGGATGCTGTCCAATAGGAGAGAAGGATCTCATCGCTTGGCTAGCATCAGGAACCAATGGGAGAGCAGGATGGTGGTGAGTCTACTAGAACTAAGATGGCGGCGCGAGTTTCAAAATTGTTATCAGGTGAATCTCGGACTTTCAGAAACCTTTCGTATCTTGAAAACCTTTCGTATGTATAGCAGTAAAATTTTTCGTGTCAGCTTTCGTATCTCGAGTTTTTCGTAAGTTGAGCCTTTCGTATCTCGAGGTACCGCAGTAATTTCGTATCTCGAGGTACTACTGTATTTACTAACGCTGTTGACATACCTTCAAAACAAAATCCAGCTCTTTAAGCTCTGGAAAAATGTTAATCTTTCTGTCTGCTGGTCACACCCATTATAGCCCCCCGACTAACACCAACAAAATTTGTTTGTTTGTTTTATCTTCTAAAGATGTAGGTATTACCTGTTGATACAGCACATTTTTAACCAGTATGCCCATACACACACACACACACACACATTCAGTTGCACGTGTGCTAATACCTATTGGTTTCAGAGAGAGAGAGAGAGAGAGAGAGAGAGAGAGAGAGAGAGAGAGAGAGAGAGAGAGAGAGAGAGAGAGGAGAGAGAGAGAGAGAGAGAGAGAGAGAGATTCATCTCTCTAATCTCTCGAGGAATGTTAAAATTTGTTCCCTACTTTATGTAAATTTAGTCCATGCGACTGACAACAAAATTCATATTTATTTTTTTTTGTCTTCCAGATATGAATTACCCGAACTGCACATTTTTTAACAAGCATGAACACACTGCCTGCATATGTACTAATGTCCACTGGTTAAATATACTCAGATTACTCTCACTCTCTCTCTCTCTCAGATTAAATATTTAGGACTTCAAGGCTTGGCATATGTCAATTATTTTATTATCTTGGGATTTTTGGTTAATCTTGGGATTTTCCATGGTCAATTCTTGGGATTAGTAAGAAAAATGCCATAATTTGAGTAGCAGTAGCAACAGCTGCAGTGCATACCCAAATGAATCGTGTAAGCCTATAGCACGCCAAACTATAGTATATTTACAAAATGAGCAGAGCTCTCTGGCTGGGCTGTTTTGGTGGTCCTGCGTGTTTAATCTCCGCATATCTGCCAAATTTATAACAACAGAGATAAAACAATTTCTCCCATTACAGATATCAAAATTATCTTTTCCGTTATGCAGAAATCTAAATAATTATGTAGGTTCACAATTGATAAAGTTTTTTTTATGCAATGACAAGAAACAGAGTCAGATTTTCTATCAACATGACACATCATTTCGGTGCTGTTGCGAATACTTCAACCAATTCCACGTGCATTTAAATCCACACTGTACAGTCTGGAGGCTGTTCTCCCTTCTACTTGATTTCTTAATATCGTAGGTATAGAATAAATTGGTGAGCAAGAAAATATGAAATAAAGCATAACAGAGTAAGTTTGACCAGTGAGAAAATAAACAACCTTATACAGACAGATTCTCTCTCTCTCTGACAAAATAATAGATGGGAAACAATGACTGAATATTGCTTGAATGCGATATGGCAAAGTTTTGGCCTGACTGAAGTGTGGAGTGACTTTGACACCGACTTACAAGTTATTCCTGGTCATCTCACAGCCATGAATAGACATCAACTTCACAGCCAAGAAAGGGCAATCATATACAAAATAAATAGGTATGGAAAATGGGAAATGCGGGCCTATGTTGTCCCATACAAAAGCTCTCCCTCAGACAGCTGTAAGATTTAGGAGAGAGAGAGAGAGAGAGAGAGAGAGAGAGAGAGAGAGAGAGAGAGAGAGAGAGAGAGAGAGAGAGAGAGAGAGAGAGAGAGAGAGAGATAAAAGTACCTGGGAATGAAAATCCCTTATAATCTTATAATTATAGCCTCGGGGTTTGTCTCAAGGACATTCAAAGGTCTGTCACACACGGGCAGTTGTTTTTGTAAAATTAGCATAAGGGCAGATCTTTAAAAGCCACGCCAGTGAGCTCGCCATGGTGACAAGACTATACCTTCTATATGAATTGACGATGTCCTATACGAAGATGCAGGAGATGAAGATGAAATGCTCAAAGATCTGGAAGATGACGAATATGATGACAGCCTTGATGGCGAAGAATTCAGAGCCTTATTTGATGATACGGACACAGAGAGCAACTCTAGAGGATTTTAGTTTATTAATTTCATGCATTTTTTTACTTTAATAAATTTTCACTTGCCTGTGTATCCTAAAATAAAAATAATAGTGCAAGTAACAAATGTTTCTTTTAACGAGTAAAACAAAATGTAAAAAATCCTTCGGTATTGTGCCATAATCAACTGATTTGGAAATTATAGATGGTAAGTCTAGAACAGTTAAACATGTTGTATAAACCAAAATAATGCAAATGGCGCACGATCGCTCTTTTGTATTTTAAAATACAATATGTAGTAATATGAGAATACATACAATATTATTGGATATAGTGAAGTACAAGTAAAGCATAACTTTTTAAAAGATCTACTGTTTTCCTCCGGTAGTAACTATCGCAATCTGCCAATTTGGGAAAGCACAGACGGTACGCTAATTTTAAACCGCGTGTATGATGCAACCCCTTTAAAATTAGCTTCAAAATTAGGTTTCAAAAGTTGCATAATATGCAAGTACAGGCAGTCCCCGCCTTACGACGGGTTCGGCCTACAATGTTCCAAGGTTACAGCGCTTTTCAATTATATTTATCAGAAATTATTTTCAGGTTTACGACGCATGTTCCAGGATTACAACACCTTCAATGCTGATCTGACAGAAGAAATATGACTCCAAAAATGCAAAATAATCAATATTTGAAGGGTTTTTTTTTTTTTTTTTTTTTTTTGTTTTTTTTTTTTTTTTTAAATACAATAAGAATGCAGTTTACATAGTTTTTATTGCACCCAAATCATTAGAAGTATGGTTTTCTCAGGATTTTTTACAATGTTCCGGCTTACAACGATTTTCAGCTTACAATGTGTCTCAAGAATGGAACCCCCGTCGTAACCCGGGGACTGCCTGTATATACTGTACTTATTTTTTAAAATATATTTGTAATAAATATGTAATTTGTAGATGGGTATTATTTATCTTCTCAGCAGTGTTTGTGAATGGTGAAATTGATTTTAGATACAGCATATGTTTAATATTAGAATTTTACCAAATTTTTCTGGGTGCTCAAGTTGAGCTCAACCTACATGGACCTTTCACAGGGTACCAATATAGCAAAACCTATCCAGGGTTAAAGAAAGATTTCTGTCATCTGGAATTTTCTGTGGTCCAGAAGTGGTCTGGTCCCAAAGGTGCCAGTTTACAGAGGTCGGACTGTAGTTCTGTAAACTAATAATATAACAAGATTTCCAATACGATAGTTAATAACAATGTAAGAATAAGATAAATATGCAAATGCACATGGAGGCACAGTTACTTACATTTCTTCGCACCGCCATTTCAGCTGGGCCATAATCCCTTGTGCCCTTTGGAGTTTTGAGGACAAATTTGCCTGGCTTTCCCTTGCCACCTTCACCTTTAGATTTTTTGTTCTGAAGATAAAAGTCAATGTTCTAAAAAAGTCACAAAAAACCTGACTAAATAGTTATACAATGCTACTACTACCAACCAGAACATTCCCTTATTCACACGGAAACAAGCCTTAATATCTATATGAGCATTTCGCAAGTTAGCTCTGCCTGTTCTGTACAGCAATTATTGAATGATTATCAACTAAATGAACACTCATATCACTCATATAATTAGATTTTTCATGATTATACATTAATTTCTACTGAATGAAGAGTTGAATTATTAATATAAAGAAATTTAACTAGTACATCTGGCAATACTGTTCTAATAAAAACATAAATATATTACCTGGGTTGCATTATCCTTTTCTATTTCTTTATCCATTTTCAAATTATTTTGTAAGATATCAGAAAGATGTTCATCAACCTGAAAAGACAAGAAATATTGAAAACTGACAGAGTTAGGGCAATGGATGAACAGAGTGAATATGAAATACATTGAAGTCAATTCACAATGCACTGCTTATAACTACGAGAGAGAGAGAGAGAGAGAGAGAGAGAGAGAGAGAGAGAGAGAGAGAGAGAGAGAGAGAGAGAGAGAGAGGAAATTTTACTGAAATAATACACGAGAGAAATAATTCTCCGAAAATCTAAAAATAATCCCATTAAATTAAATTTGATGTAAATTTGATGGAAAAAAATATAAACTTAAAATGGCTTAATCCTTATCAATTACACTAAAACAGCAGATCTCAAGAAATACATATAGAGGAACAAGAATGAACCACTGTGATAAAGCGTTTAACTATATAGGACCATTTTATAATGGAAAAGCCACTTTAATTTAAAAGTAACAGACAAAAGATATGGTGATCACCCTAAAAAATGTTACTTCCTAACAGCTTAAAGACAAGACATACACAAATTATCTGTACTTTTTCTTATTCAGTTATAGATATATTAACAATACCAACAATTATCGACAACATTAACACCTTCATGATGAATATTAGGAAAACAAATTAATTACTACTAGTTGAAATGTACTACCTGTTACAGTCATTGGCATGCTTGAGAGAGACCTCTTTCACTATAGGTTGTCAACCACACTGCAATGCGGTATCAATGGAGATACAGAGATTTTAACTCATAAACCACTTATTATTTTAATTTTCCTCTAAGTAAATTTTGCTATTAGTATACATCTGTTATACCTATGTAGGCAAATGAAAAAATCAAATATATCATCAAATAAAATGTAAAAAGTATATCACTACTTCAAGACTATATAATACATGCAATACTGCTCAAGTGTTTATTGCTTGATACTGACTATAACTCAAAACTTTTGGCAAATATTTACCCCTTACAAACAGTTCGGCATTACTGTGAAGGAGATTCAGATTATGATGCACGTATGAAAACATTCATTGACTTAAACTATTTCAAATTCTTAAGTACTCTCATATTTTTCATGTCATACTAATCATCACAGAATTACCAGTCACCAACTAGTAATTCCTTTACAAAAAGTTCTTTAAGAAAAATGACTAAGTGCAACTGCAGGTGAAGAGTCTTATTTTATTAACAAACAAAAATGGCTTATACTTTTACAAAATTACCTTTTGTAAAATGTATGTAAAGTTTTATATTCAGATTCCATATTAGATTAACTTAGATTTGGTATGTAAGAAGAGAGATCCCTGTCCAAAAGCAGGATGTACCTGTCAACAGTTAGTAATTGGAAGCGCCCGAACCCTTCGTATTGTTGTGAGAAAACTTATCACATAGCAATAGGAAGGCTTGCTTTTACTCATCTTTTTTGTAAACAGTTAATAATTTAGCCACGTGCAGTACATATTCCGTAAAGTTGCATTAGCCATTCATATCCAAAAGTACGCATGTCGATTGTGTCATGTTAAAAGATTCTAGAAGGTTTGGTAGGTTGTTCAGAACATTTCACATACGTATGACCGGAAGCGATGTCATTATGTTACTTCTAGAATATTCTTCAATTAATTTTTAGTAATTAGAGATTCTTTTATTATGAGACTGTTTGATATTATCTCTCTTGATTTGTTGATATTATCGCTCTTGATTTGTTAAAAGAGAATTTATTAACTTGTCAGTAATTCAATTATGAGATGAAATAGATGTCTCATTCCCAAAACTATTATGCCATTTTTGTAATGGTCATTCTTGATGCTGTTAAAATCCTATAGATTTGTTATTTTTTGTGGAGTCCGAAAATACAGTGTAAAAAAAATGGTAACAGGCCTATCTCAAGTGAATTTGGGGAAATATGAAGCTTCAACTGGTACCTGGTAATGTGTTATACAAGTTTGAGTGCACTTAAACAAATACTTAGGGTATTTAGGTAAATTGGTTATTTAACTTTTTCAGATTTCAATTTTTTGTCTTGAATTAATTTTATTTCTTTGGAAGTTCCCTCTTCTCAAGGACTCCCACTGTATAAAGGGATGCCAACTCTTGGGAGCCATCCCTGATCCCTTTATCGATACAAGAGAGAACCCCTCACTAATTGGAGGAACTATCTATAGGCAACGAGGGGGCAGTCCTTGATCTTGAGTGCAAGTGACCAATCAAGGAAGCTTAAAACCTCAAAATCTTTAAACAAGTTTTTTTTTAGGTGAGAAAATTCTGAAGAACTAAACATAACATTTACAGAAGAGAATGCAGATCTTCGCAAAGTCAATCAACCTGGAAAAATCCCTCTGGGAGAAGGCCGAAACTCCCAGAGAAGGGGCTTCACCTGTGATGTAGGAAAAGTGTCTCATCTTAATAACCTGGAAAGTCACAAGATGGTTTTTACCTTGATCCCACTTCTCCACTAGCCAGCTGTTAACATCACTCAAGGCTTCCTTCGCAGCAGAAGAAAGCACCAACTTGGGGAATGTCGAAGAATCAAATGACTAGGAATCCATACAAAAGCAGAAGTGGGTGAATGGCGAAGGACGAGCATTCTAAACGAGTACATCATCCTCCTTGTCAGAGGAAACAAGACACAAGGCCAGGAAGTTGGGGAGCTAACAAAGCCTTCTTGAAGGAGCTCACAATACTGTCTAGTTTGCTCTGAATCAAATCCACAAAAGTGAGTGCTTGCGTACTAGCAGTAGGAGAGGCATGAAGCAAGGGAGAGAGATACTATACAGAAGCAGGAGATGGGTGGAAAAACAAAAGGGTTCCAACCACTGAAGGAAAAGCTGAGATGTTCACATATGAAGCTAAAAGAGAAAATGAAGAAGGGCACTTGAGTGCCAGTGGACCCCCGTATTCGAGTTCTCTGGATTCGCGGACTCGCACATTCACAGATTTCTCTTGGGGACGTTTCCCCACTGTATTTGCGGAAAATTCCCATATTCGCAGTATTTTTCTATGAAAAATATCCACAAATTCCTGGTGTTTTTATCAATTTCATCATAAAATGCACTTTTTTTTATAAAATTATTAAAAACCAAGTATATTACATTTATTATATATATATATAATATATATATAGATATATAATATAGAATATATATAGATATATATATGTATATATATAGGTTTATATATAATATGTAAGTAGAGTATGTATGTATGTAGGTTAGTATGTATGATATGATATTATGGATATATATATATATATATATATATATATATAATATATATATATATATATAGTATATATATACTTATAATATAATATATATACTATATACACACACATCTATGTATATATTGACTTACAATAATTTACATCAATTTGTTGAGCATAAATGAAACACACACACACACAACATACATATACTATACATACATATATATATATATATAAAATTTACTTTTACTTCTTGCCATATCAAACCACAAATTTTCCCTTTTCTGGGATTTTCTAGAAAAAATAATGTAAGTCTCTCATTAACCCATGAACAAAAAGAATTTTTATCACTTTAATGTCACTCATTAGCCCATGAACAAAGTTTTTATCAGTTTATCATAAAAAAAAAAAAAATTCATATACATCACCAGGCGTAAGGAAAGGTGTATCTGCAAGCGCTGGATTTATCCCTGAAAAATGTTACGAAAGTCTAGCAATATTGTTGGACAATGATCCTATAATATGTTTGTAACATGTGCAAACCCACTTTCCACCTCTCCTTTTCCTACTTCATTATCACTTATTTCATCACTTGACAGCTCATCACCACTCTCATCCTCTTCCTCAGAAGGAACATATTCCTCACTGTTTTCACTCATGTTTTTGCGGTAAAAATGCAAATAAAACAAAGAAAATCATTAAATAAAATGAAGAAAATTATTAAAAAACAAGTGTGTGAACTCTACCATGAATGTGCATCAACTGATGAGAAGGCTGTGACGTCATAGCTAAGAAAGTCCAAGATTGGCTGAAAAAAAAAGTAGGAGCAGCTTAGTGTGTAGGTACGACCTACCCACACCTGCAAAAACCTGTAGAAGACATAACCAAACAATGCAAGCTTTCCTAATGTGCTATGGAGTTATGACGACATATATACGTCACGGGGACCGTCACTACACCCTCCATGACGTTGTAAAAACATCACAGTCCTGAAACGGTTAAGAGATTTCTGGCTAGCTAAAAACTTACTAATGTATCTAACAATCGCCTTCCTCTTCTTATCCCTGGCCGGTTTATTTAAACGTGAATTTACGGTTTTCCACCTTTTAACTTCCCAGTCAGTACATGCTGTACACCTTAAATCTACTGAACAAACTGTACTCTACAGTCTGCGCAGACTGAAAGCGAATCGTAAGATTCCTTAGTTAAACAAGTAGTATTGTAGCCTTTGCTGCAATACCTAAAGCTAGTCAAACTTGAGTCAGACATTTTGAAAACACGTCCACTAAAGTCATAAAAATCGAGAAATGAAGTCTAAATCAATTGACCAATTTGTCAAAATAATAATTAAGCAGAGCAATTGACCAATTTGTCAAAATAATAATTAAACAGAGCCGAACTCTAATAATTAAACAGAGCCTAACTCTATCTATAGTATATGCCATAATGCTATCAAAATGATATTGTTATGATACAATAAAGTTTGTTCATACTTACCTGGCAGATATATATATAGCTGTATTTTCTGAAGTCCGACAGAATTTTAAAAACTTCCGACACACGCAGTGGTCGGCCAGGTGGTTAGTACCCATTCCCGCCGCTGGGAGGCGGGTATCAGGAACCATTCCCATTTTCTATTCATAATTTTTATTTCCACTGTCCCCTGAGGGGAGGTGGGTGGGTACTTGATTATATATATCTGCCAGGTAAGTATGAACAAACTTTATTGTATCATAACAATATCATTTTGTTCATGAAACTTACCTTGTCAGATATATATATAAGCTGAATCCCACCTTTGGAGGTGGGAAGGGACAGAATAGAAGGATTTTAGGAAACAAATGGCATGCAGATGATTTACATCTTGGTTCCACCTGTTAGCATAGCTGGCTTCGTGGTTACTGCCACGTAAGTCTGCTTGTGCTACTAGAGTTGCCAGCGAGGGTAGAGACCTATATAAGCTGGTGCACTCCAGATGATCTGTCAACAGGGGCGAGACCACGACGTGACTAGACCATATTGACCATACCATGAGGGCTAAGAAGTAAAATAAATATATATATATATCACCACCTGACCAACCTAGCCAAAGTTAAGGTGTTTTAACTAAGGCTTAAGAGTTAAGAAGTCGCCGTTGTCGGCGACTCATCAACTAAATTAAGAGCTCTTCCTAACCATTTTCTACAGGATAGGATGAGTGGTACTTCTTGCCCCCAAGATTGTGTCTGCAGACACGTATGGCCCTAGCGAGCAGCAGATCTCATATGCC
Organism: Macrobrachium nipponense; assembly: GCF_015104395.2. Lineage (NCBI taxonomy): Eukaryota > Metazoa > Arthropoda > Malacostraca > Decapoda > Palaemonidae > Macrobrachium > Macrobrachium nipponense. The sequence goes on from NC_087201.1 coordinate 86,471,802, forward strand.
ATCTTCACATCTCGCAGGGAGTGTGAAGTGAACACAGAGTTGCTTCGCTAAAACATGGTACTCAGGATGTTACTGAGTGCCATGCTCTGTTGAAATGCTTCCGAGGCCGCGCCCTCACCTCGTGAGCATTTAGATAAAAAGATTTCAAATCTTTGTGCAAACACAATGAAGGAGCATTTTTTGAAGAACTCCTTAACACTAAAGCCAGGGTGTTCTTCGATATGGGCAAGTCTGGTCTTTTTCGGACACTGCAGATTGCCCGAATGACTTCGACTTTCTTGAGTTCTATGTAGATAAAACTTGAGAGACCCGACAGGGCACAGGACTCTCTCTGGCTCCTGCCCACTAACTTGTGCCATCCTCTTGCTTCCAAGCTTCTGGCCCAAGGACAAAACGGGTTTCCATTCTTAGGCCACAACGGAAGGCTTAGAGAGCACACCGCCTTGTTCTCTAAGCCAAAAACTTGTGACGATGGCTTAAAATTTCACTAACCCTCTTTGTCGTATCTATGGGTGGTTAGAAGAAGGCCTTCCTGATCACATGCAAAAGTTAACAGGTAGGAGAGGTTCGAATGCTTTAACATCAAGAACTTCAGAACTACGTCTAAGTTCCATATTGAAAGCTTCGATTTGGACATGCACAGTCAGTCCGTCTGTACTAAAGTCAGGTGACCGACCAGTTGACAAGTCAGACGAATCAAGGACAGCAAGGCTGTACCCTGAAGACCATAATGGCACTATTCTTCGCTGAAGAATGAGTGTCTGGACTGCCTGGGCGATTCAATCTAAGCAAACCTTGGGGGTGTATCAACGCAACCCAACGTCGTCAGCGAATCAACTGACTCGAGCTTCTGGTGCCAGGAGAAAGGAGCGAGGAGCAAAAAGGCGATTCAGTCCCGAAGGAAGAATGCCTGACAGTCCAACCTGGTCATCTGTTTACACGATCATCGGGGGTGTATAAACGCAACTGACTTCGTCAACAAGAAACTCAGGGCTACTATATGTCGCCTGATCTCGCACGAGTGTCTGACTCCGAGAAAACAGGTGAGACAAAAAGTAGATGGTGAGCGAGTTTCGAGATTCCACAGAACTCACAAAAATCGTGAAGGGCTTTGTTGTTTGACAGACGCAAATCTCTGAGCCCAAAGGCCGTCAACAACATATTTGCATATTCTTTAATAGTTGTGACTGCCAGCTTATCCCATTCTTCAGACGGAAAAGGAAGACGGTAATCTTATTCCTGTCAACCTCTCGCTAGTCTGAACGTAGTCAGACTCAGAGCGGAGAGGTTATAGGTACCTTTCGAGTAGAGTAGACCGACTCTCTCGGAAAAGGTCCTTGGAAAGTGAACTAGGAAATATGTGACCTCTGTGAATCCAGGATTCTGAAGGCCAACATGGGGCGATCAGCGTCATTGTCGCTCCTGTGACGTCATAAATCCTCTTATTACATTTCCTAAGCGATTGAAAAAGGGGAAAAAAGAGACTAAACATCCATCCCCGTTCAATATCATAGGATGGCGTTTAATGGTACCGATCCCGGATCGAGAATAAGGGAGCAGAGAAGAAGCCGCCTCTTCGTCCTCAACTATCGAAGAGAAGAATGAAAGGACGTCCCTAAAGTCTACACAACTCTCAACTTACTTCTAAAGAAAGATTCCACTCGGAAGTGAATAATTGCTGCCGTCGATCGAGACGATTCGTACGGACTTTTGCAATCCTGTAACGAACCTGTAGAGGATCGTTACATTTACGCCTGTTGTTATAATAGGCTCTTTCTCGTAAACTCGAACAAGGACCGAGAGAAGATACTTCTTAAGATATGAGAGAGCTGTGGAATATCAGAGTTTTGATCTGGACCACTGATTCCAAAAACTCGTTTCGAGGACTGGAGGGACTACCGAATCGCTTTTACTTCTTTCAGATTAAGATCCAGGACATCTGAAACCCTATCCAGATGTCCGGCACCTTCTTTCTATCACCTCAGGTGATAGACGCACTGAGAGATGTTCAGAATCATTGCTAGATCTTGAATAATATTTCAGTTTCCCGGTAGGAAAAAACTGTGGTCTGAATTGCAGTCTATTCGGGGAAACAAACTTCTTCAGGAAGGAAATGGTCCCCAGCAAGCTCATCCATTCCCTCCCCGAGTATGCTTACTTCCCTAAATAAGGCTGCGCTTTGCCTAAGCAGGAGAGCAAATAAAAGTGCCATGTTGCGGTAGACTCGTAGTTCCATACCGTGCGGTAACGAGCACCGAAAGGATTAAGAGATAACTCTGTTGAACATAGTAAGGCAAAACGAATGCAACGTTTATTCATTCACGTAAGAAATCCCCTCAATCTTAGGCTAAAGTCCGTGATTGTAGGACAGATACAGTTAGTCAGTCAATCCCGCAGGAGAGACGTACGTCAGACAGAGATACGGTTAGTCAGTCAATCCCGCAGGAGAGAGAGACGTAAACTACGGCGCATGACAGCGCACGATCTGTCACTGAATACTGGCTCGGTTGGACTGAAGGACAGACAGCGTGACAGCAGCAGCAAGCAGCTTACGAACGTCGTCTCTTAACTTTATGTCTGGGTTGCCAGCTACCCTATTCTACGAAGAATAGGTCCGTTATTTTTGAGCAGAAAGACTCTCAAGCTGGTATATTTAAGCGAAACAGAAAACAGCTAAATATATAGATGCGTTTGTGTCGTCAGAACACTACCATACAACGGTAAAAGATAAATCGGAAACTCCTGTTAGGCTGCAGGGAGTAACGATTAAATGTCTTAAAATAGACAACAGACCTCTCGGTTGCCATCCGAAGAGGTAACTACGCAAGCGTATATGACTTGAACCAACCAGAAGTAAAATAACGCAAGGCAAAAAATGAAATTATATCACAATAAAGTTTGTTCCTACCTTACCTGGCAGACATATATATAGCTGAATTCGGAAATACAGCTACATACATATCTACAGGCAAGTTTCATGAACAAAACTTAAGAGAATCGAAGCAGTCGAAGCAGTCAGCTCAAGCTTCTTATGTTATTGGACATAAGCGTTCATTGACGTAGTCTACAAGTCTATTTCTTGTACGAGTCTGCGAATGACGAATGAGAGCTCTTCCGAATCTTGTCAATAAGAGCTTATTCGCTTACGCAATATCAAGTTAATGAGATGGTTTGTCATGAGAACTAACCCATTTACGGGACAAAGAGATATTTTGTCAAAGAGGGCTACCCACTACTTGACAAAACGAAAGTATATTGTCAATGGGGGAAAGTCACTGAATTGACAAAACGTAATCCAGGGAGTCGAGCATTTAATTTTTCCGATTCCCGTCTCAAACGAGGAAGGGGCAAGAATCCTGTTAAGAGACTGGGCTTACGGCAAGTAGGACGACGATGTTCAATTCGGCAGCGTAGTCCCGACTAGAAACTAACGAAATCTATCATCTGAAAAACCCTTTCAGATGGGTAAAAAGCTTGGAAAATTATCCTGGGAAGAGGAAGAAACTCTCCAACCAGCTTCCTCTCCCGTATCACAACTAATGCCTGCTAAAGCTTAAAATTATTGGCAGTATGGCAAAGGAAGTCCTGTCTTGCGCTTTCCTGAAGAGCGTCCTTTTGATGAGTGCCTTTGCAAGAATCCCACTGAACGTTGCCGAGAGTCCTGACGTGCAGGACATCGAGCCTTACATAACCCGTAACTGCCTTAGCGCAAAGTCTTGACTGCGGTAGTGGCAACTTAAATTTATTGGCAGAATGGCAAAGGTTGCGGTAGAGCAAACGAGATCTTCCTTAACTCCATCCACCTATGCGAAAAGCAATATTAATTGACAGAGACCTCTTGAATTCACGAAACCCGATGTCTTGTCTGGGTTCGAGAAGAAGTGTCTGTTCACTTTAAGCTTCCTCCGAAGCACTGCCTAACTTCACATTCTTTGCAGGTGAGGTAGAAGGTATCACCGAAGGTAGAGGTAAAAATTCTTTAGGCCCAAATCTGAAACAAGAGCTTGAAGAGTTCAACAGAAACGTTCAGCCAGGCGACACACCTGGCGTGCGCTGGTGCACGCTCGGCGTCCACTGGAGCGCGCTCGGCGTCCACTGGAGCGCGCTCGGCGTCCACTGGCGCGCACGGAGCGCGCTTGGCGTGCACTCGCGCGCGCCTGGAGTCCATCCGAGCGTCCCAGGCGTCCGCTCTCAAAAGCTTCCTGCTACTATGACTTCTTTTACGTATTTCTCGGTGGAAAGACGGACACGAGTTCAGGCGACGTTCGCCTTCTTACTTCTCACTGAAACGCATAACGAGAGAGAGAGAGGACTGAAGCGTCCTCTTCTATAAAGCTTATATTTAGAAGGGCGCGAGTTCCTTCCAAAAGCTCCAACCCCTGCACGGAGAGGACGCTTCGGAGGACGAGAAGCAAACTTTCAGGATTCGTGCACACGCACGCACTTTGGCAGTCTGGGGATTTTCATCAGTAACTGCCGAAGGCACACCAGATCGTGGGGGTTCCTTGTAACCCTCCTTCGGCTTTCGACATGCTCCCATCCCCAGGTCCTGGGAGCAAGCAGAGGTCCAGGCCTAGAGGCGAAACGAGCCGATCTGACGCACCCTCCACTACACAAGGGGTATCACTGCACTTCTGCACTTCACTTTTACTCTCTAAAGCAAGCACTTCGATTCTAAGTTACGAATCGAAAGAGTATAAGAGAAAGGGCAATTCCTCTACAGACACTGCTTAGGGCCCGAAGGCAATACTGCAGGGTTAGGAGTAACAATTACAGAAGTAGCACTTCACAGCAATGAAGAAGAGCGAGCACCTCTCGTAGACATATTCATAGCCCGTAGGCCATACTACAGGGTTAGGCAAAATAAAGTCTACAGGAAGGTTAGCAGGTTCACTACCCTGACTTTTGTTACTGATTAATTGCGTACATACGAATCATACGTCTTCCTTACGGAATTAGACATTGTTTACTGAATTATTAATTGCGTACATACGAATCATACGTCTTCCTTACGGAATAAGACTTAAACGTAATAGACAAAGTTCACACTCCTTACATGACAAATCTCAACAAAGAAGGAAGACCCATACCCCTCGTACATACCAAGTGCGGATCTACCGAAGCTTTCGGTAGCCACACCCTCTCTTTGCAGACAACCCCGTCTGAAACTAGCCTAACTAGATTCAGATATTTTAAGCAAAAATGAATCAAATTCAAATCAATTAAGATAGCGTATGCCTAGCCACAAATCCAAGTAAATAAATCAAAAGACAATTAGGATACTTAGCGGCAATGAAGTTTCCAAAATCCTAAGACGGACTGGTACTGAAAAACAAGGTGTTTTCAGCACCGGCGACAGAAAAATTATGAATAGAAAATGGGAATGGTTCCTGATACCCGCCTCCCAGCGGCGGGAGGGAATGGGGTACTAACCACCTGGCCGACCACTGGTGTCTTTCACTAGTGTCGGAAGTTTTTAAAATTCTGTCGGACTTCAGAAAATACAGCTATATATATATCTGACAGGTAAGTTTCATGAACAAAACACTAAATACTTCACCAAACGATGAAATAACAATCAGAAAGAGGAATTTCAAATTCAGAGCTGCAGCTAACAACTGGTATACAGCCATCAGCCAGCAGAAACAAACTGAAGCTCTTTTGCTAGTTGTTCCTCTCTTTCCCTAAAAGTAGACGGGGCTAATCACCTAGCCAAAAAAAAAATAGCGACCCACAAATTTTAACATTCTTAGCTGCTGAGCTAGTGAAACTTATAGCAATGTAATTACTTGGTATGTTAATTACATAAAAATGTGGTGTTTTGTCACACATGGGATGACTTTTACTACCACTAAGGTGCTTTAAAGCCTGTACAGTCGATCCCAGTATTCGCGGACTCGCATATTTGCAGATTTTTCTATGAACCATATACTATACGTATATACGTACCCCCTATTCGTGGAAAATTTGCCTATTCACAGTATTTTTCACTGAGAAATATTCACAATTTACTGTATTTTCATATAATTTTTGTGACTAAATACACTTTTTGTGATAAAACTATTAACCCACTTACGCCGATTGGACGTATTAAACGTCGACATAAATTGTCTCCCGGGTGCCGATTGGACATATTAAACGTCGACATAAATGTTTTTTTAAAAATTCACGGAAAAATACTTATAGGCCTACCAACCGAAAACTTTTGAATCACGCGCCTTGGGGATGCTGGGAGCTCACGGATCAAGGAGTTGTTTTGTTTACAATCGTTACACAGGCGTGCAAGCGCGAATTTCTTTCTTATCGCACTAAAAAGTATCAGTGACACATCTCAAAAATTATTTCGTCACTTTGACATAATTTTTGCACCATTTTAAATTAGCTGTTACATGGAGTATTATATATGAAAATGTGCACAATTTCATATAAATACAAAAAAAAATACTCATGATTGTAGCTTTTATCAGTTTTGAAATAATTTCATATAAATAACGATAAGTGCAAAATTTCAACCTTCGGTCAACTTTGACTCTACCGAAATGGTCGAAAAACACAATTGTAAGCTAAAACTCTTATATTCTAGTAATATTCAATCATTTACCTTAATTTTGCAACAAATTGGACGTCTCTAGCACAATATTTCAATTTATGGTGAATTTATGAAAAAAACTTTTTCCTTACGTCCACACGGTAACTCTTCCGAAAAAAATCATACATGCGATTGTGGTAATGTTTGCACCATTTTAAAATTATCCATTATATAAAGTTTTATATATGGAAATGTGCGCAATTTCATGCACAATACAACTAAAAACAACACATGGTTATAGCTTTTATCAGTTTTGAAATATTTTCATATAAATAACGATAAGTGCCAAAATTTCAACCTTTGGTCAACTTTGACTCTACCGAAATGGTCGAAAAATGCAATTGTACGCTAAAACTCTTATATTCTAGTAATATTCAATCATTTACCTTCATTTTGCAACAAATTGGAAGTCTCCAGCACAATATTTCGATTTATGGTGAATTTATGAAAAAAAAACATTTTCCTTACGTCCGCGCGGTAACTCTTCCGAAAAAAATCAGAAATTTTTTTGTCCGATTGTCATAATGTTTACACCATTTTAAATCAGCCGTTACAAAAAGTCTTATATATGAAAATGTGCGCAATTTCATGAAGAATACAACAAAAAATAATTGAAGGTTGTAGCTTTTTTCATTTTTGAAATATTTGCATATAAATCACGATAAATAGAAAAAAAACCAAGTTCGGTCAACTTTGACTCTACCGAAAGTCGAAAAATGCAATTGTTAGCTAAAACTCTTACAGTCTAGTAATATTCAGTCATTTATCTTCATTTCTGGGCTTGGCCGTGTCGCTTCGTGAAATAGGTTCCTTTAGCACTATTTCTAAGATAAAATATTGTTATAATACCAGAGAACCGCTAAATTGGAAATGCCAGAATATTCTGGCTCGCTCACCTTTATTAAAAGGCATCGGTATGGTTTCTGGGGCGAGTGAAACCACTACCATGGGTCCTTCTCCAATTAGCCTCTCCTACATCAAAAAACCTCAAGAGAGGAGTCGACCTACTGCTCACTACCTGCTACCGTGTAGCTAGCGCCTGTGACGTCATTCCTTTGATAGCACTACTACGCTGCACACGCGTTTTCTTTTGCTGTGTTGTGTTTCTCGCTTTTTGGAATTTTATTTCACCATGGATCCTCAATCTGCTTCTGCATCCAAGTTAAGTACTGCTATTACAATTGACACTATTTAGGGAATGCCTTTGGCTTTTTAACCAAATTATTTAGGTTTTTCTGAGTCGACGTCCCATGCGGCTTCGGCCCCGAGCCACCATTACAGCGTGCCCCTTTGTGTCTCCTCATTTCGGGTCTCACGTGGTCTCTCATACCTAGTGAACACGAATTTTTATAGCAGTATTGTGATATCATTGTGTTTTTATTATTATTGGTGATGCTTTTTCGACGATCATGTGTGTACACGGGGGTTTCTATCGAGCACTTATTCCTGTTTCGTATCCTTTCTGGAACCTACCGTTACAGTTTCATGCATGCATGTTCCTTTTGGTTGGGTTACCTTGTTAGGCCTTATGAGTCTATGCTAGTCTTTCTTTTAGTCCTAGCCTACCATGGCTGCCTGTCCTACGTCTATTCGTAACGACACTAGGCCAGCTGCTCGGAGTTGCCAGGTCTTGACCACCCTTACCGGTTGGTCGTACCTGATCCCTCCAGGACGCTCCTCTCTCTCTTCATCTCATTTTTTTTCATTGTTGTGAGTTGGCTTCGGTTGGCCTATATGCCTTCCTTTCGCCTGGCCTTCTTCACCTCGTGGGTGCCCACACCCAACCGTGAGGGGTCCAGGCGATCACGTAGTCGCCACCACGCTACTGCTCTCCCGGACTCTCCTATCTCGCCCGGTACCTGCTTGGACTACTCCTCTCCGGCATATAACAATAGTAGCTACCCCGATTCGGTAGTTGTCTGTTTTCCAGTATCACCGGAAACACAGCTAACTACCTGCTACTTGTTCTACCGGATTCCTCAGCACGGTGCATGGCAAGAGACGGCCGAGTCAGGTATAACCCTACAACACCGGAACACTCCGGTGTTATGACATATCAACCACAGACATTGTCCAGTTGGTTAACAATGGTACTCATGTATCATTCCATTTACAGGCCACCCATGTATGGAGACCGGCTGCAACGCCGTCCTTCAGGATCCCTGTGGGCACGACGTCTGCCGGACCCACGCCACCTGCGCAGTCCAACTACGTAGATGGTTCGGTAGTGTGGCATCATGAGAACTGTTTCTCCTGCTACGATCTCGTGGAATGTGTCTCCTCTGATGTAAGTGCCTCTCCGGCGTGTACATGGAGGAACAGGGTGGATCATTGTAATATATATGTCAAACATATACCTTCTAAGCTCTTACAGGCGGCTCAGTCTGTTCGGGATGCTGCTCTTTCCACCCTCAAGGTATGGGTGGGCGGCTTCGGGCGTAACGCAGGCAAGGCAAAGGCATACATACTCTCTCAAGAGATGGCTACTTTGATCTTCCCTGGGGGGAAGAGTACAGGCTACGTGGACCCCGAAGTAGCAGCTCCCATCATAGCATCTATTCAAGACGCAGTGGCTCAACAATCAGGGGAGGCTTCAGCGCAGGAAGTCACAGAGGAGGTCGCGGCACTCGATCTGGACGTCGAGCCCATGACAGTGGACAGCATGGGCTACGGTAAGGATGTTAATGAGGCAAGCCTTGTAGGTGCTCAAGGCCTCTCCTTGGGCACATCTAGACCTTCTTCTCCTTCCTCTTCTATTTCCTTCCAAGGGTTCTCCGGGGGATTTCCATCATCTAAGTCGAAATCCCTCTCGGCGATCCCTAAAGTCAAGGGTAGGCTTGACTCTAAATTGCTACCAAAGCCCCTTCCCAGAAAATCATATACTAGCCAAGTCCATAAAGCTCCAGCTCACCACCCCGGAGCGGACAAAACCAAACAGGGGTCTCTCTCCAAGGGCTCGAAGACCAAGTCTTCCAAAGGGAGGACCCACCCTTCCACCTCGGATCCTGTAGCATCCACCTCTAAAGGTGCGATACCTAAGGTATTCAAGGAGAGGGCAGAGGCCCCCTCCTTCGACCAGGAAGCATTCGCATCCAATATGATGCAACAAATGGGGAACATGGTCAGGAACATGGTGGGAACTTGGTTAATACCAAGTTCCAAGAAATCCTCGAAAGGCTGGGTACTCAGGAGACCATAGTCGCAGGTCTCCAACAAGGCGTAGCGGAATGCTTACGATTGAGGGCTGCGGAACTCGAAGGATTAAGGACTTCGAGTTCTACCCACCAGGGTTGCAGGCTCCTTTCATAGACTATGTCCGTCTTACGGAATCTGCTTTGATCAAGGAGAACAAGGTCCCGAAAGAGACGGTCATCCTCTCTCGGGACCAAGCTCAACAAGTTTGGATTCGTAACCTTGACGAACGGCAATGTGTTAACACTAAGGTCACAGCCTTCAAGAGTCCATTCACAATTTTTACTGTAGATGAGGACACTCCAATCCCGTTCACATCTAAGTGGCAGAACTCACTCTGCAAGCTGCAATGAGAGATGAGCCTATACCACAGCTCTGGGAGACGGAAGCAACATCTCTGCTACTTCCTGGAACAGATGACCTATGGGTAGACTTACCAGCAACCTTCTCAGTTTGCAAGCTTAAACCTGACTGTGCCATCTCTCTATTCAGTGAGCAGCTACCCAGGCTGTCTGATGCGCTCATCCAGACGGAATTCGACGCTAGGACACGGCTTGCAAGGTCCCTTAACGCTCTAGTCATGACAGAAACAGCAGCTCTTGTGTATTCGCAAGAACCGTTGTTCAAGGTCATTGCTAAGGCACTATTGCTGAGCATGCAATGTGATTTGTATGATTTTGTTGTGGCTAGAAGGAACTGTAGGAAGCACGTCCTAGCAGAATCCACGATCAGGCACGAACCCAACAAACTCCTGGCCTCCTCTATTTGAGGTGGTGATCTTTTTCCAGCCTCAGCAGTCAACGAGGTGCAACATGAGGCTGCCAGGTTGAACCAAAGTCTGCGGGTTCGGTGGGGGTTAGTCTACAAAAGGAAATCGGAGTCTTCCTCTTCGAATCCCAAAGCAAAGAAAAAGCCTAGGAAGTTCCAGCCCTTCTAGGCACCCAGCAACAAGCTTTGGTTCAGTCAGTACCAGTTCCCCAACCTTCTACCTCTAAGAGTCAACCCCAACAGCAGTTTGTGCTGTTGACTCAGCCACAACAGCCGCAGGCATCAACTTCCTTTGCTGTTTCCCCAGCCTTTAACCCAACCTTTGAAAACCAGGCATTTCAGGCATTCAATAGGTTCGGTAGGGGCGGCAGATCTAGAGGCGCCTTTCGTCAACGAGGCGGCGGAAGAGCTACCAGCCGAGGCAGAGGTGCAAGGGGAGGACGTGGAGGCCGTCCATCAGCAACCCAATGAGATCTCCCAGGTAGGAGGGAGGCTGTACCTCTTTTGTCACCGTTGGAGGTTCAGCAATTGGGCACAAAGTATTGTATCCAAAGGTCTGGGCTGGAGTTGGATCGAAGGTCCACCTCCACCCAACACCTTCTATCAGGAACCAACAGCAGAGTTGGTAGAGTATTCCTGCGATCTCCTTCAAAAAGGAGCAGTGTCAAGAGCCAAACATTTAAAATTTCAAGGTTGCTTGTTCAGCGTGCCAAAGAAAGGATCAGAAAAAAGAAGAGTAATCTTAGACTTGTCCCATCTAAACTTAGTCATTCTTTGCGACAAGTTCAAGATATTAACCATTTCACAGGTGCGGACCTTACTTCCCCGTGGGGCCGTCACCACCTCTATAGATCTTACAGACGCCTACTATCATGTCCCGATAGCAAGGCACTTCCGTCCGTTCCTAGGCTTCAAGTTAGGGAACCAAGCCTACTCCTTCAAGGTAATGCCCTTCAGGCTCAACATAGCCCACAGGATATTTACAAAGCTGGCAGACACGGTAGTGCAGGAACTAAGATCTCAGGGTATTATGGTAGTAGCCTATCTGGACGATTGGCTCGTGTGGGCCTCAAGCATCGAAGATTGCCGCAAGGCTACAGCCATAGTTATCCGTTTTCTCGAATACCTAGGATTCAAGATAAACAGGACAAAGTCCCGGCTAACACCGGGGTCCCATTTCCAGTGGCTGGGGATTCATTGGAACTTGGATTCGCATACTCTATCAATCCCGCCGTTGAAAAGAAAAGAAATAGCTAAGGCACCCAGACAATTTCTGAAATGCAAACAGACGTCCCAGAGAAACCAAGAAAGGATCTTAGGTTCTCTCCAATTTGCTTCAGTGACAGAACTCCTATTGAAAGCCAAACTGAAGGATATAAATCGGGTTTGGCGTTCAAAAGCCAACTAAAGATTCCGGGACAGGTTAGCCCCCATCCCGGCAATCTTATGGAAACGTCTCCGCCCCTGGGCGGAGGTCAAGAATTTGTCAAAGACAATTCCACTGCAGTTTCCTTCACCGGCCTTAGTGATCCACACAGACACGTCACTAACAGGTTGGGGAGGATTCTCACAGTACAAGAAGGTACAAGGTACTTGGTCCCTTCAATTCCGCCAGCTTCATATCAATGTCCTGGAAGCCATGGCGGTGTTCCTCACCCTGAAAAAGCTTCGCCCAGCCAAGAAATCTCATATCAAGCTGGTGCTCGATAGCGCAGTGGTAGTACACTGCATCAACAGGGGAGGTTCAAAATCAAGCCATGTGAACCATGTCATGATAGCCATCTTCTCACTAGCAGGCAAGAACAAGTGGCACCTATCGGCTACTCACCTTGCCGGAATTCAGAACGTGGTGGCCGACGCGCTATCACGTTCAGTCCCACTGGAGTCCGAATGGTCTCTGGACAGGAAGTCATTCAGTTGGGTATGTCAGCTAGTACCGGGGCTCCAGGTGGATCTCTTTGCCACAGAATCGAACCACAAACTTCCCTTTTTATGTGGCCCCAACCTGGACCCTCTGGCTTACGCCACGGAGCGTTTTGCTATAGATTGGAATCAATGGAACAGATTTACCTGTTTCCCCAGTAATCTTCTATAAGTTCTGCACAAGCTGAGGAGATTCAATGGTCAGATGGCTCTGATAGCCCCCAATTGGCCCAAGAGCAATTGGTTCCCCCTTCTCCTGGAATTGGGTCTCCGCCCTCAACGGATACCCAACCCCAAGCTGTCACAGCTAGTACAAACGAGGACTGTGTTCGCTTCCTCAGGACTTCAGAAAGCCCTAACTTTATGGACTTCATGAAGTTTGCAGCTCAGAGGGATGCGGATATCGATCCTCAGAACATCATGTTCTTGCAATCAGATAAACGTGAATCAACCCTTCGTCAATACGATTCAGCAGTTAAAAAACTGGCTGGGTTCCTGAACGAGTCTAATGTACGTACCATGACCACAAATCTGGCAATCTCCTTTTTCAGGTCATTATTTGAACATGGTTTGGCAGCTAGTACAATCACTACTACCAAATCAGCCTTGAAAAAGATTTTCCAATTCGGATTCAAGATTGATCTAACGGAATCATACTTTACTTCCATCCCCAGAGCTTGCGCCAGGCTCAGACCTGCTGAAAGGCCCAAGTCAGTGTCATGGTTCTTAAACGATGTCCTTAAGTTGGCCTCAGATACCAACAACACCTCGTGTGATTATCAGTCCCATTAGAGGAAAACTCTATTCCTCATAAGCTTAGCTTCAGGAGCTAGAATTTCAGAACTGTCGGCTTTATCTAGGGACCCAGGTCATATAGAATTTCTCCCTTCAGGGGAAGTGTTACTTTCTCCAGATCGACGGTTTCTTGCCAAAAATGAGGACCCATTAGATAGATGGGCTCCCTGGAAAATCGTTCCGCTTCACAGGCCCATCCTTTGTCCGGTAAACTTATTGAAAGCTTACTTAAATAGAACAACTCTGAAATCTGCTGGGCCTCTATTTATTAGAGAAAAAGGTTGGCACCCATTTCCCTAAAAAGGTATTAGGCAACAATTTTATCAAAAAAGCCAACCCGCAGTCCTTCCCACGGGTACTGATATTAGAGCTATAGCTACCTCAATAAACTTTTTCCAACATATGAATTTTGAAGATCTGAAGAAGTACACTGGCTGGAAATCTCCGACAGTATTCAAACGCCATTACCTTAACCATCTTATGCCGATTGGACATATTAAACGTCGAGTCAAAATGTCTCCCGTATGCCGCTTGGACATTAGACGTCGACTCAAAATGATATTGTTATGTTACAATAAAGTTTCATACATACTTACCTGGCAGATATATACATAGCTAAGACTCCGTCGTCCCCCGACAGAAATTCAAATTTCGCGCCCACTCGCTACAGGTAGGTCAGGTGATCTACCGGCCTGCCCTGGGCGGCAGGACTAGGAACCATCCCCATTTTCTATCATATTTTCTCTTCTTCCACCTCCTCCTGCGGGAGGCTGGGTGGGCCTTTAATTGTATATATCTGCCCAGGTAAGTATGTATGAAACTTTATTGTAACATAACAATATCATTTTCATACAATCAACTTACCTGTCAGATATATACATAGCTGATTGGCACCCTTCGGTGGAGGGTAAGAGACAGCTACTATATGGAATAGACAGGTAAACAACATATGTTGTAGGTATAAATAAAACCTTGTTCCTACCTGATAGGTGGTAGACTTCGTGGGTGTTTGCCCAGTAGTCTGCATCACTCAAGAAACTTTAGCGAGATATATGATCTATGGCCAAGAGTTCTTGTGGGTCTGCCGATGGTCTTATCCGCTTACTCGGCAGAGCCTAAAAGGACTTTGTCAATGGGTGCTGATCCACTTATATGACAATACACCTTATGAAGGAGCACACAACCATCCCGACCACCTGATCCTAACCATATGTTAGAACTAAGGATTGTTACGAGTTTATCCCCGAACTCGTCACAACAACCGTAACTCAAACCACTACGCACACATACATAATTTTCCAAAAAAAAATTATACTCAACTAATTGGATATGACAAGAATTCTCTTACTGAACAACATAGACGGCCGCCCGTGCGAGCCAAATCCTCCATTGTTCGAAGAGACTCTCGACCATATCCAAAAAGAAGAACAGTATATACATTTAAGGATTGGTGTCGGCTCCCGTACCCAGAATCGTATCTGCCGATACGATAGGACCTAGAGAAAAACACTTCTCATACGTCACACGTACGTCTTTCAAGTAATGAGATGCAAATACTGAGTTGCATCTCCAGTATGTCGTATCAATGATGTTTTTAAGCGACATATTCTTATAAAACGAGAGAGACGTCGCAACCGCTCTTACTTCATGAGCTTTTACTCTCAGTAGTTGTAACTGTTCGTCAGGACAGACCTTATGAGCGTCCGTAATGACGTTTCTTACAAAGAACGCCAGAGCATTCTTGGACATCAGTCTTGTGGGTCTTTTACCGCGCACCAAAGACCTTGTCTAGAGCTCCCAACTGACGCTTTCTCTGAAGGTAGAACTTCAGAGCTCTAACAGGGCATAGAGACCTCTCTGCTTCTCTGCCTACGAGACTCGACATTCCTTTGACTTCGATGACTTAGGCCAGGGATTCGTGGATTCTCGTTTTTCGCTAAAAACAGGGTCTTAAACGAGCAAATAGCCGAGTCTCCCTTGAATCCTACTTTATCCTGCAGAGCTTGTAATTCACTAACTTCCTTTTTGCCGTAGCTAAAGATAAAAGGAATAGGCATTTCTAGTTATGTCTCTAAACGATGCCAGATGAGGAGGTTTCGAATCTATCCGAAGACAGATATTTGAGGACTACGTCCAGGTTCCAGTTCGGAGGTACTGGTTCCTTAGACTTTGAAGTCTCAAAAGATCTTATGAGATCGTGGAGATCTTTGTTATTTGCCAGATCTAATCCTCTGTTCCTGAATACAGCCGAGAGCATACTTCTATTCCCTTTATTGTGGGATACGGCTAGATGAGATTTTACTCTCAGGAATAGCAAGAAATCAGCAATTTCCGCTATAGATGTAGAGGAGGAGGACAACTTCTTGTCTCTACACCACCTTCTAAATACCTCCCACTTCGACTGGTATACTTTCGGAGTGGAGGTTCTGCGTGCTCTCGCGATCGCGCTTGCCACTTCGCGAGAAAAGCCTCTCGCTCTGACAAGTCTTTCGATAGTCGAAAGGCAGTCAGAGCGAGAGCGGGGAGGTTTTGATGGTACCTCTTGAAGTGTGGTTGTCTGAGAAGATCCGTCTTTCTTGGTAGGGATCTTGGAAAGTCTACGATCCACTCTACCACCTCCGTGAACCCATTCCTTGGGCCGCCAAAACCAAGGGGGCTATTAACGTCATCCTCGTCTCCTTTGACGCCACAAACTTTTTCATTACTAACCCCAGGATTTTGAATGGGGGAAAAAGCATAAACGTCTACTCGAGACCAGTTTAGCAGGAAGGCGTCTACCATAATTGCTCTTGGATCTTCCACGACCGAGCAAAAACATGGGAGCCTTTTTGAAATGAATGTTGCGAAGAGATCCACATGAGGAGTTCCCCACAGAGACCAGAGATCGAGACACACTTCCTCGTGTAGAGTCCATTCTGTATGAAGGACCCTGGTTCCTCCTGCTGAGCCTGTCCGCCCTCACATTCCTACTCCCTGTACGAACCTTGTCAGCAGGGAGATGTTCCTGTGAGACGTCCAAAGTAATAGGTCTCTCGTGAGCTCGTAAAGGAACGAGGAGTGCGTCCCTCCCTGTTTCCGAATGTAGGCAAGTGCGGTGGTGTTGTCCACGTTTACTTGCACTACCTTGTTTGACACCAGAGGTTCTAGGCTCTTCAAGGCCAGATGTACGGCGAAGAGCTCTTTGCAGTTTATGTGCCAGGACACCTGTGCTGGTTCCCAGGTGCCTGACACTTCCTCTGAGCCTAATGTCGCTCCCCAACCTGTCTCCGACGCGTCGGAGAACAACACTAGGTCTGGGTTCTGTGTTCTTAGAGAGATCCCTTTGTTCTCTTCCAGAGGTAGCAACCACCACTGTAGGTGTGCCTTTATCTCCACTGGAATGGGAAAAACGTCCGACAGTGTCGGTTTTCCAGCTCCAAGACCTCTTGAGGAAGAATTGAAGTGGACGTATATGAGTCTTCCTAGAGGGAAGAATTGTTCTAGCGAGGAAAGCGTCCCCAGAAGGCTCAACCATTTCCCGTCGCCGACGTTTGTTGCTTCTCTAAGAGAGAGAGATTATCCGCAACCTTTTGCGGTTCTCTCTTGCGAAGGAAAAACTCGAAAAAACCCCGAGAATCCATCCGAATCCCCAGATGACTAGGTCTTGTCTGGGGATCAGCTGAGACTTCTCGAGGTTCACAAGCAATCCCAACGCTTTGATCAATCCAGAGTTAACTTTAGGTCCTCCAAGCACTGTCTCCGATCTGCCTGATGAGCCAGTCGTCTAGATACATAGAGACATTCACTCCTTTGAGGTGAAGAAATCTCGCCACATTCTTCATCAGGCTTGTGAAGACCTGAGGAGCTGTGGACAGGCCGAAAAGAAACACAAGGCTCTGAACTGAAAGATCCCTTCCCCCCCCGTCATGTGAAACGGAGGTACTTCTTTCGATGAAGGGTGGATCGGGACGTGAAAGTAGGCGTCCTGGAGATCTAGAGACACCATCCAATCTCCTTGTCGTAATGACGCTAGGACTGAAGCAGAGTCTCCATGGAGAACTTCTCCTTCCGAACAAATTTGTTCAGAGAGCTGACGTCCAGTACTGGTCTCCAGCCTCCCGAGGCTTTCGCCACTAGAAAAAGGCGATTGTAAAACCCCGGGGAGTTTTGATCCAGTACTAGTTCTATCGCTCTCTTGTCCCACATTTGTTCCACCATCGATCGAAGAGTATCCCTCAGCACAGGGTCCTTGTACTTGGCTGATAGTTCCCTTGGTATTGACGTTAGGGGAGGAGTGTTCATGAAAGGGATACGATATCCCTTCCTTATGATAGTCAATGAAGACGCTCTGCGTCTATCAGTGTCCAGGCCTCCACGAATCCCAGGAGCCTGGCACCTACTGGTGCTTGGAGGAGAGATGTTTCATTTTCCCTTTTTTAAAGGACGAAAGGCAGACCTACCTCTCTTCTCCGGAGCCTTCCTTCTTGCGGGAGGTCTGGAGGTCGGACCACCTCGAAAGGGCTGCATTGATGTACTAGGTCCTTTCTTGTCAGATACAGAAACAGGTTTCTTCTTCCTAGCTGACTGCGTCAGAAGATCCTGAGTCGCCTTCTCAGTTAAAGAGTGAGCAACGTCCTTCACTAACTGAGAAGGGAACAAAAAGTCAGAAAGAGGCGAATACAGTAGAGCTGCCCTCTGAGCATGCGAGGACTGCCTTTGTTAAGAAGGCGCCATACACCGTCCTTTTCTTTAAAAGACCTGCTCCAAATAATGAAGAGATTTCAAAAGATCCATCCTGTACCGCTTTGTCAATGCAAGACAAAATGCATAACAGGGCTTCAGGTTCGATTCCTTCCGAATCATGGGCTTTCTTGGACATCACCCCAAGGGACCATCTAAGAGTTGAAGACTTCCAATATGAAAGAGTCCCTTGAGGAGATGATCCAATTCTGAAATCCCCCACGTAATTCGTGCTGAATTGAGACTTTGTCGACGTGAAGCGTCAACTAAAGTCGAAAAATCTGCCTCTGTTGTAGAAGGGAGAGCGATACCCATATTCTCTCCCGTCTTATACCATATGCCTCTTTTCCCAGCTAATCTTGCTGGAGGCATGCAAAAGACTGTCCTGACTAAGTCTTTCTTAGACTTCATCCATGAGTTCTAAGGCGTGTATGCCCTCTTCATCGAGATGGTGGGTTTCATTTGTAGAAAAGACGAAGGCTTCTTCGTCTTAGCACTGGAAAGAGCGAGCGCGGAGAAGGAGGAGCAGCAGGAGTCAACTCGTCTCCATACTCCTCAAGAAGCAGGGTAGTCAAAACCTTATAGTTGGACAGACCCTCTCTTCCATGATAATCATCCTCCGATTTTCCTCCAACTCGGGATCTATCTGAGTCTCCGTTCTCCTTTCTGAACTTTCCTCTTCTGGAGGAGACAAACTCCTAATAGGAGAGGGGCTAAGGGAATGATACTCCTTCCTCTTTCCCGCTCTAAAAGACTTGGAAGGCGTCACAAGCTCCGGCTTCTCTTGAACTTTAGAAGACGCCTTGTATGACGCTTCCCGTTCTCCGAGCGTCCTGGCTGACGTCTCTTGTTGACGTCTTGATGACGCTTCGCGCCTAGAAGACGCTCCGCTCTCTAAAGGCGTCCTACTTGGCGTCATAATATTGGACGGAACGTCACGTCTAAGATCCGCTTTCAATGACGCTTCACTTCTGAAAGACGTCTTGCGTTTCTCTGGCTTTACGAAACTCTCGTAAGCCCCCGTTCTAGCTCTCGAACTCGAAGCTTCTGCAAGACGTTTAGCAGTGTCACGTCTGTCTGACGCTTCTCTTTGAGCAGGTGAGAGAGGACGAGACTTCTTAATTGGAAGCGTCACGTCCTTCCGACGGGGCGCTAAAACTCCCACAAGAGATGACAGTTGTTCCTGCACTGCCAAAATTATCTTTCTTGACGCTTCTCCCACGTCTAGTGCATGACGCCTTTCGTCATCACTCGGGGAAGAAGATGAAGGGGTACTTCCTCGAAAGCGTCAGGTGACGCTGACGCCACCTTCGCTTTCTTCAATAGCAGACGGAGCGTCATCTGAGAAGCGCTCTGGGCTCGAATCTATGTCAGGCTTCATATGACGCTTCAGCGGTCTCGACAAGTTCGACTCCTTCCACCCTCGTTTAGGTGAGGGAGAGGGAGAGGACGAGAAACACTCGCGAAAGACGCTTTTTCTATAGCGCCCTTGAGCCGCCTGCCATGAAGCAGAGCTAGCTGAAGGGACGTCTGACCGTTGGGGATTCCCCACGACCTCCTTAAGGCTTTCGACTTTCCTTCTCCTCTGGGCATGGGAGCTTGGAAGAGGTCTAGGCCTGGGAGCGTCGCAGGGACGATCAAACGCCCCCTCCACAACACTGGGAGAACTCACTTCACTGAAATGTTCACCTATCACTAGCCTTACCTTTCCGAGTCAGCCATCTTGGACTTCATGTCTCTAATAGTAGCTTTCAGATTGGTCGATTTCCGATGCCGAATCCGAAAAAAGCCACTGAGAATGAGATATATAGGGAGAATCTACATCAGTAGGATTAGAATTATCCGTGAAAGGCTCAATAGGCCTTGAACTCACACCTTTCAGCCGTCTAACTCTATCCCTCTCTAACTTCTTCAAATAAGAAGTCAAAGTCTTCCACTCTTCTGCATTCATCCCTCGCATTCCTTACAAGTATTAATAGCAGAACACTGAACCCACCCTACATTTACGGCATACAGTGTGAGGATCAACCGAAGCTTTCGGTATCCTCACACTGCAGCCTACATTCACACACATTCTCACACTCACATTAGAATCAGACATACTGAGAAAAATCCAAAAGAGTTATTCCAAAAACAGTCCACAGTAGCGAATGCCAAACACGTCCAAATACGTCACCAAAAAGCCGAAAAACGTTGATCAAAGGTTGAAAAATGAATCTAAGTCAGGAGGTAATAACAACAATGTTGATACCACCGGCGACAGAGAAAATATGATAGAAAACGGGGATGGTTCCTAGTCCTGCCGCCCAGGGCAGGCCGGTAGATCACCTGACCTACCTGTACGAGTGGCGCGAAATTTGAATTTCTGTCGGGGACGACGGAGTCTTAGCTATGTATATATCTGACAGGTAAGTTGATTGTATGAAAAAAGTTTTTTTTAAATTCGCGGAAAAATACTTATAGGCCTACCAGCCTAAAACTTTTGAATCACGTGCCTTGGGGGATGCTGGGAGTTCACGGATCAAGGCATTGTTTTGTTTACAATCGTTACGCAGGCGCGCAAGCGCGAATTTCTTTCTTATCGCACTAAAAAGTATCAGTGACACATCTCAGAAATTATTTCGTCTCTTTGACATAATTTTTGCACCGTTTTAAATTATGCGTTACATAAAGTATTATATATGAAAATGTGCGCAATTTCATGTAGAATACAACAAAAAAATACTCATGATTGTAGCTTTTATCAGTTTTGAAATATTTTTATATAAATAACGATAAGTGCCAAAATTTCAACCTTCGGTCAACTTTGACTACCGAAATGGTCGAAAAACGCAATTGTAAGCTACAACTCTTATATTCTAGTAATAATCAATCATTTGCCTTCATTTTGCAACAAATTGGACGTCTCTAGCACAATATTTCGATTTATGGTGAATTTATGAAAAAACTTTTTCCTTACGTCCGCGCGGTAACTCTTCCGATAAATTTTTTTCATGCGATTGTCCTAATGTTTGCACCATTTTGAGTTTGCCGTTACATAAAGTTTTATATATGGAAATGTGCGCAATTTCATGCACAATACAACTAAAAACAACACATGGTTGTAGCTTTTATCAGTTTTGTAATATTTTCATATAAATAACGATAAGTGCCCAAATTTCAACCTTCGGTCAAATTTGACTCTACCGAAATGGTCGAAAAACGCAATTGTAAGCTAAAACTCTTATATTCTAGTAATATTCAATCATTTACCTTCATTTTGCAATGAATTGGAAGTCTCTAACACAATATTTCGATTTATGGTGAATTTATGAAAACAAAAATATTTTCCTTACGTCCGCGCGGTAACTCTTCCAAAAAAATCAGACATTTTTTTGTCCGATTGTCGAAATGTTTGCACCATTTAAAAGTAGCCGTTACATAAAGTTTTTTTATATGAAAATGTGGCGGCAATTTCAAGTAGAATACACAAAAAATGATTGAAGGTTGTAGCTTTTCTCTTTTTCGAAATATTTGCATATAAATCACGATAAATAGAAAAAAAATACGTTCGGTCAACTTTGACTCTACCGAAATAGTTGAAAAACGCAATTTTAAGTTAAAACTCTTACAATCTAGTAATATACAGTCCTTTTTCTTCATTTTGAAACAAATTTGAAGTGTCTAGCACAATACAGCCCAGACCTTGACTCACGAACGCATTGACCCACGTACACTCGATCCCCCGACCAAAATTATAGGTAAATTTCACCCTTGACCTACGAACTAACTTTGAGATACGAACAAAAAAAATGCGGAAAATAAAAATTCTGTTTGGGTCATGAACTAATTTTTGAGACATGAACATTTGAAAAATGCTGGAAATTTGCTGGAAAATAACAATTCACTTTGTTTCACAAACTAATTTTTAGACACAAACATTTGAAAAATGCGCGAATCGCCCAGCACACGTGAGAGCGTTTGAGTTGCCATGGGAACAGCCATCCTCCAGCCGCCCACGCACGGCGTCACCCACGCATCGCTCTTTGTCTCATCTCATTGTGTACAAGACATTCGTCAATTCGCTTAGCATTTTTTGCGCTAAAACTTGTGATTTTCTTCATAATGGGCCCTAAGAAAGTGAAGAGTGGTGGTGAAAGTAAGAAAGTGAAGAGTGATGGTGAGAAGAGGGTGCAGAGGAAGATAACCATTGAAATAAAGAAAGAAATTATAGAAAAGTTTGAACGTGGTGTTCGCGTGACCGATATCGCAAGTGAGTACAAGATGGCCAAGTCGACAATTTCGACAATTTTTGAAAAACAAGGATGCCATTAAAGAAGCAAATGTTGCGAAGGGAGTGACAGTACTAACCAAGATGAGATCGCAAACCCTCGAAAGAGGCAGAAAAAATAATTTTGAAGTGGGTACATGAGAAACAGATGGCGGAGGTTGATAGTGTAAACGAGCCGATCATCTGCGAGAAAGCTCGGCAAGTGTATCAGAGTTGCTGAAGGAAACTCCTTCTACTATGCCACGCCAGATGATTTTAAGGCTAGTAAAGGTGGTTTGATAACTTCAAGAAAAGAACTGGAATTCACTCTGTAATTAGGCATGGTGAGGCTGCTAGCGCAGACAAGGCTGCTGCTGAGGCATTCGTGACTGAGTTTGCCGAGTTCGTGGAGGCCGAAGGATACGTCGCTCAACAGATTTTCAATTGTGATGAAACGGGCCTCTTCTGGAAGAAGATGCCCAACAGGACATTTTATCACCCAGAAGAGAAGGCGTCTCCCAGGCCACAAGCCAATGAAGGATAGGCTACGCTTTTGTTATGCTCAAACGCAAGTGGCGACTTGAAATCTAAAGCCGCTACTTGTCTACCATTCAAATAACCCGCGTGCCTTTAAGCAGCACAACGTAAATAAGGCCAGACTGCCTGAATAATGGAGGGCCAATACAAAAGCATGGGTGACACGGAACTTGTTTATGGAGTGATTGAGAAGTGTTTTGCGCCGACCGTGAGTCAGTACCTAACAGAGACAAGCTACCCCTGCGGTGCCTTCTGATCATGGTAATGCCCCGCACACCCTTCGTTCTACTTGGCTGACTGCAGTGAACATGACTTCATTCAGTTCAAGTTCCTTCCACCCAACACGACCTCTGTTCTCCAGCCCTGACCAACAAGTCATTAGCAATTTTAAGAAATTATATACGAAGGCACTCTTCTCCGAGATGCTTCCTGTAACTGAAGAGACAAAATTAACCTTAAAAGAATTTTGGAAGAAGCACTTTAATGTTTTTTCACTGCATAAGCCCTCATTGATAACGCATGGACTGAAGTTTACGTCGTACCGCACATTAAATTTCTGCGTGGCGGAAACTTTGGCCCCAGTGCGTAACTGTCCGTGAACTTTTGAGGGCTTCGATGCAGAGATTGTGCAAGAAATTGTGTCCATGGGCAACAGTAATGGGTCTACAAGTCAACGACGAAGATGTTGAAGAATTGGTCGCTGAACATTCAGAAGATTTGACTGCGGACGAACTTGTTCAACTCTCCACAAAGAGCAGCAGGAGCAACTTGCTCGGGAGCAATCAACTGACGAAGAGGAGGCTGGGGAGGAAGTTACAGATGTCAGCAGTGATGTGATAAAAGCCGCATTGGAAAAGTGGAATGATGTCCAGTGCTTCCTTGAATTGTATCATCCGGACAAATTGTTACGAACAGGATCGTGAATATGCTCAATGAAAATTTAATGAGCCATTTCAGAAAAGTTATGCAAGGAAGGAAAAGGCAACAGACATTGGATAAGTTTGTGATTAAACGTTCACCAAAAAAACCTAGAAGAGTTGAATCTCCGGAACGAGATCTCCCCGACCTGGATGGGGGAGGGTCTCCTTCCACCACAATAACCTCCTCCCCACCCACCACCCTCCTCTTCTCTTGTCCATCAAGCCAGAAGTCTTGCCAGTCATAGTAAGTGTTCACTTTACAAACGTTTTTTATAGTGTTAGTTTACCATTTTAAATTATTTATTATTATTGATATTAAGGTTTTTAACACTGACTTTTACATTATCTGTGTAAATAAGGCAAAATATACATATATATATTGGTTCGTAGGGGTCGAGAACCAATTAATATTATTCCCATTAAACCTTATGGGGAAAATTAGCTCCGAGTCACGACAATTTGGAACACGACCAAGGTCTAGGAACGGATTGTGTTCGTGAGTCAAGGGTCTACTGTATTTAGATTTATGGTGAATTAATTAAAAAAAAAAACTTTCTTTCTATCCGCGCGCCGATTCCGCCGCACAAATCTCCGAAATGCGTATGTCGCATTCTCCTAATATTTGCTTCTTTTCATATTAGGCGTTTTATAGAGTTTCATATATGAAAATGTGTGCAAATTCATGAATAATACAAACAAAAATATTTGAAGGTTGTAGCTTTTCTCATTTTTGCAATATTTGCATATAAAAAAATATATATATAAAAATTTCGACATTCGGTCAAATTTAACTCGTCCGAAATGGTCAAAAACTGCAATTCTACATTTTTTTTACGTCCGCGCATTATGAATTCATGCATCATTTTGTGATAATATTTTTTCTGTGTTGCTTTGATTGTTTTACAATGTGTTATATATCAAAATGATCGCAATTTAGTGTAAAATACAACAATAAAAAAGTAACTTGTTAGCTTTAACCGTTTTTCACACAGCTCGATTTGAATACAATTATGTATGAATTTTTTTTTTGTCGCTACCATATACGTATTGCATTATTTATATATGATAATATTTTTTTCATTTCTGATGGTTGCATACTAAACTTCAGGCAATGACAAAAAAAGGAGCCAAAAATGAACTCTTAATCTTGAAAACTAAGGGGGCTGTGATTTTTTGAAAAAATTATTTTTTCTGCTACCGCGCTCACTCCAAACCCGCCTCGGCATAAGGGAGATGTTTTGGTTTTTAGGGCTTCGGCGTAAGAGGGATAAGTCCTTGGAAGCCCTTAAGTACCCGGTGGTAGCGGCAGGAAACACAGTTTTCCCCGATACCGATGGTGATAGTAGTCAGTAGTTCAGCTTATGTCTCCCCTTGCCTTCTCCTTCCTACCGGCCTCATTAGCATTCTTGCCTTAGTCCCAGTTACGTCACTGTCGTACTGGTCCTCAGATGTAACATATTGTACATAATGTCTAGTTCATAAGGAGCTTCTTTTTCAAATTTTTGTTTGCTATGGTCATTAATGTTGTTTGATAGTTTTAAGGTTACTTAATTTTTATGTTACGTACTAATTTGTAACTTGATCTAGATTATATGAACTAACCTTAATTGTTTTTCATTGGAATCCTTTTGGAAAGTAATTTGTGTTCTTCCTTTTTTCCAAGCTTGGTATTTTCTCTGGTACTATTTCAATGAGCGACACGGCCAAGCCCAGAAAAGGAATTTTGACGTAGGAAAAATCTATTTCTGGGCGAAGGGCCCATGTCGCCCAGTGAAATCCCACCCTTGTCTTTCCACCTCCAACTGTGCACCAAGCTTGGGTGCTATCTGCAGGTATGACGTCACAGGCGCTAGCTACACAGTAGCAGGTAGTGAGCCGTAGGTCGGCTCCTCTCTTCTTGAGGTTTTTTGATGTAGGAGAGGCTAATTGGAGAAGGACCCATGGTAGTGTTTCACTCGCGCCCAGAAACCATACCGAACGCCTTTTTATTAAAGGTGAGCGACGCCAGAATATTCTGGCATTTCCAATTTAGCGGTTCTCTGGTATTATAACAATATTTTACCTTAGAAATAGTGCTAAAGGAACCTATTTCACTGGGCGACACGGGCCCTTCGCCCAGAAATAGATTTTTCCTACATCAAAATCCCTTTTTGAAACAAATTCGAAGTCGCTAGCACAATACTTAGATTATGGTGAATTTTAAAAAAAACTTTTCCTTTCCTCCGCGCGCGATTCTCCGCCTCAAATCTCCGAAATGCGTATGTTGCATTATCGTTATATTTGCTCCATTTCATATTAGGCTTTTCACAGAGTTTTATATATGAAAATGTTGCATAATTTCATGTAGAATACAACAATAAATAATTGAAGGTTGTAGCTTTTTTCTCTCATTTTCCAATATTTGCATATAAAAAAAATATATAAAAAATTCTACATTCGGTCAACTTTAACTCGTCCGAAATGGCTGAAAACTGCAATTGTAAGCTAAAACTCTTACAGTATAGTAATATTCAATTATTTATCTTCATTTTGATACAAATTTAAATTGGAAGTCTCTAGAACAATATTTAGATTTATGATGAATTTTTGAAAAAAACATTTTTTTACGTCCATGCGTTACGAATTCATGCATCATTTGTGATAATATTTTCTCTGTGTTTGCTTGTTTGATCGTTTTACAATGTGTTATATACCAAAATGATTGCAATTTAGTGTACAATACAACGAAAAAAAAAATTAACTCGTTAACTTTAACCATTTTGCTCACAGCACGATTTGAATACAATTATATATGAAATTTTGTTTTTGCGCTATCATATATTGCATATTATATATGATATTTTATTTTTTTCATTTCTGATGGTTGCATACTAAACTTCAGGCAATAACAAAAAAGGAGCCAAAAATGAACTCTTAATCTTGAAAACTAAGCACGCTGTGATTTTTTGAAAAAAAATATTTTTTCCACTCGGCGCTCACTCCGAGGCCGCCTTGGCACACGGAGACAATTTTTTATTATACCCCTTCGGCGTAAGAGTGTTTAAAATACTCAAGTATAAGCATTATAGGGAGTTGTGTGTTTTTCTTTTAACTATCAAAATTAGGTTAATTCAAAGTGTTTATAGAGGAATTTTAAGTATTCATGGATTTTAGCTATTCGTGGGGTTGTAGTACCCATCCCCCGCGAATACAGGGGGTCCAATGTATGCACATATAACTAGATGGGACCTCATCTTGAGCTTGCCTGAAAATCAAGCTCTAGAGACAATCACAAGCTACCATAAAGTGGTGGGTTTTTGGAAAAGCAAATCCTCCCAGAAAGATTTTCACACTACAAAAAATTTCAACAAGCATCTGAATCTATAGTAAAATTCAACTTCCATAATTAATTCTCAACCTTAAGTAAATAAACCCAATGAACTTTGTAGTAAAAATTAAAACTTTATTAACCTTAAATTTACGGATGTAGTACATCACATCGGATTTTGATATAAAAAGCATTACTACAGTAGTATACCTTAACTAGAAATTTCACAAATGCCTAAAGGATTTGTTATTGAACTTGACGAAAAAAAAAAATACAGTTAAGGAAGGTTAAAGCTCAACTGCCAGCCAATGAGAACAGCAAAGCAAAAGCAAATGGATGAAACGTAAAGTACACATTGCAAAACAGCTGGGGCTGGAGGTTAAAATTTAAAAAAAATAAGCAAATTACTTTCAGTACTAGTATTCATGTGGCTTTGCACCATGAAGCAATGATACTGATGTATGAAAATAATATGCCAGTAGAAAAGGAATATACAAAAATTAAGTGTATTGCTTCTTCTCTATCTGCATTAAAACAATGCAGGTGCATTCTTAAGAGAAAAAAACAAGAGGTACAAAAACATAAAACATCCACTGTACTGATAGATTCTATTACACAGTTCAAGCAATGTAGGAATAAGACAAAAAGGCTATTACCATGGTGCAATTCCAAGTCAATCTTCAACATCACAAGTGACTTTTGACTTTTTCTAAAATGTTATTCTTATGAGACAAAATTTGACAAACTGCTAAGTACGTAGCTACCTGGACTAAAACAACATGCTGGAGCCTTCCCGCACATCTCTACTTATCTGTATCATAATCGTAAATGTGCACTGTAAGCTCTTACCTAACCTACAATTAGTGATTAAGAAGTATTTGCAGAAAGATGGAGCCATTGTTCCTACCTTACATGCTACACCACGAACCCCAGGGATCAACTTTGAATGAGAAGCAGTCAACTGGGAGAAGGCAGTTCTGCTGGTAATGAGAGGAAATATACATCTCTTGATGCTCCCATTCATAAACCCCATGAATGCCATACTGCTCTAGTATTCTAAGCCTTTCCACATCTGACACATTTTTCACAAAAGCAAGCTTACTTGAGATGAGGTCATCTTGCAAGTGATATCAGATACACTAACTGCAAAAGACAAAAATTCATAAATAAAGTAGCACAATACCTACGGTGCTTTACTCCCTAAGTAAATTAAGTACTGTATATATTTTTAAACTACAAATGGCACTACATACTGTATAACACTTCCACTAAAAGTCTGAGTACAGATTGACTGAAACTATAACTCTGTGCACATACAACAGCCATTTAAGCAACATTTAGCATACCATAATGGTAACACCTTCACATCATTTTTCTAAAAGTATGTGGTATCAAATTTTCTGAAAAAATATGTACCTAACATGACTTTTGACAGAATCAATACTTTATCACAAAATGAATCAAGTATGCATGAGAGTTATACATACATACAATTGTTGTGTATAAATAGATTCCATACTGATATATGACCTTGGTTAACTGAAAAGACTGGAAATTACTTGAAAAAACTCCAAGCTTACTTTTGATAACAAATTGCAACATGGTAATTAGCCTTCATATCTATGCTATCCACATTAAATTCACACCTTATATTCTGCTGATAAGGAAGGGAATGCACTGCATTCACTTGACGAGAAAGATGCCATGTGTTTTGCCCACCGTCTTAGGTGAGGGAGTGAACTGGGAGGACTGGAGGGAACATGTCCTGAAGCTAAAACAGTTGTATCTAGCTTTGATGGCTTGTATCCTCCAACATAGCTGAATTTTGAAAGGTGGGCATCAAGGACTGGCAGCTCCTGCATAGGTGGAACTATTCATTTACAAGTGTCTTTAAAAAGTACTTATGGTATGAACTTTTTTACCTCAAATTCTGCACAGTAAAATGAAAGCCATATGCAATAAAAAACAGTATACAGTATGTAAAACCTACTAAACAAGTACTTATATTTCTTTAATAGATCCCAACATTTAAAATATTTTCATTTTGTTATAACAATATACAATGTATTCATTTGTCAAGAGAATAACATAATTTAATATTAAGAGATATCACAGTATGTATAAAAACACACTGAACACTACCCTATTAAAACCAGATTTTCAAAATTAAGATGACATTAAAAAAAACTAGGTTTTATATACACACAGTACAGCCCCCAATTATGCAAGAATTTGGTCCATCCACGGCCTCGCAGAATTGAAAATTCGCATATTTCAAAACACATATCTTATGGGAATAATTCAATTAGGGCCAAGGCAAATGGCAACTTACCCAGTCAAACTTTTTTATACTACCCATTTTCAATACTTTTTATGTACTATACTGTAATTTTTTCTAATATGAAATTTTCTTGTGGATAAATAAAACGTTAAAAAGGTTTTAATAACTTGAACAAGTTTAAAATTACACACAGGATAGTGAAAACTCCCACATGTAAACAAAGCCACCATTGGGTGCAATGTACTGTACGATACAGTCATTTCCTTTAAAAAAAAAACCTATTGGATGGAATTTCCTCTACCTATCCTCTGCCAAAAAATCCTTCAAACTCCTCGTTCTCATCCTCCGTGAAGAGTTCTTCAGCCGAAGGAAGGCTTTGTGAACCGTTTCAGGTACGGACGGATCATGCATGTCTTTACTCCCGTTACGCCTAACAAACTTGGTTATGAGCGCCTGTCTCAGTTTCTTTGTCCACCACATTCACTATGTAATTGTTTTCATATACGTAAATTTATTCTATGATAAAAAAAGAACTAATGAAAAGTCAAAATTTGATATGAAATTACAATTTCTTAAAAAGAAACGATAAAATTAAAAATTCAACATGACATGACAGTTTCTTGAAAAGTTTAGATTTGATATGAAATTACAATTTCTTAAAAAGAAATTATAAAAAATTCAACAGGAAATGACAGTTTCTTGAAAAGTTTAGATATCTCTCTATGGTGTTATTCTACTTATTGCCGCAAAGTCAATGAAAAAACAAAGTTGGGGCGGATAGCTGTAGTCTCTGACGTCACGGCAGAATTTCAAATTTCGCGGCAGTGCTAATTGACTGGTCAGGTGATTCCCGTACCCCTCCCTCTACTGGGGAATGTAGAACTACCACAACTAAACCTCAGAATTTTGATGCCTACCTGTCCATGTGAGGGGAGGTGGGTGCTCTAATGATGTAACTACCAGGTAAGTATATACGTACATTATTTTACCATAAAAATATCATCATTTTTACGTATGCAACTTACCTGGTAATTACATATAGCTGATTGGCACATTTTGGAGGTGGGGCCATGGCAGCTAACCATATTTAATGAGGAATTTTCTATTGGAATTTAGTAGTTCTCTTTTAGTCCTTACCTTTTAAGATAGCTGACTTGAAGGTTACTGCCTCTTAAGTCTGCCAAGCTATATATACGTACCAGCATTGGCGGGGTATATGGAGCCGCACACTAAGCTATAGAAGTGTACCAGCATTGGCATGA
>NC_087201.1:86507843-86565372 GCF_015104395.2 Macrobrachium nipponense
ATGTTGCCTCGGGCCCTAAACAGTGTCTGTAGAGGTTATTGCCCTTTCTCTAATACTCTTTCGATTCGTATCTTAGAATCGAAAGTGCTTGCTTTAGAGAGCAAATAGCGAAGTGGCTAAGTGCAGTGACAGTGCCCTTGTGTAGTGGAGGGTGCGTCAGATCGGCCCTTATTTCGCCTCTAGGCCGGGACCTCTGCTTGACTCCCAGGACCCGGGGAGAGAGCATGTCGAAAGCCGAAGGAGGGTTACGAGGAACCCCCACCGATCTGGCGTGCCTTCGGCAGTTTCTGATGAAAATCCCCAGACTGCCTAAGTGGGTGCACGTGCACGAATCCTGAAGGATTGCTTCTCGTCCTCCGAAGCGTCCTCCCCGCGCAGGGGTTGGAGCTTTCGGAAGGACTCGCGCCCTCTAAATAGAAGCTTTATAGAAGAGGACGCTTCACGTCCTCTCTCTCTCGTTATGCGTTCCAGTGAGAAGTAAGAAGGCGAACGTCGCCTGATCACGTGTACCTCTTTCCACCGAGAAATATGAAATAGAAGTCTTAGTAGCAGGACGCTTTTGAGAGCGGACGTCCGAGCTTTGTTACTGTGAGAATAAGAAGGCGTTCCCTCGCCAGTCACCCCTCGTATTCTCACACGATCAACCCTTTCTCCTGAGACTGTTTCGTGCAGTCGGATTTCTCTCCGAGATGTATCTCGCTTGTTTTGACGCCTGTCAGGAGCGTGACGCTTTTCTGCACGCTTCTTTTGACGCTCGGCTTGGGACGCCAGCGCGCGCGGGTGCACGCCAAGCGCGCACCAAGTGGACGCCGAGCGCACGCAGTGGATACCGAGCGCACTCCGCGTGCGCCAGTGGACGCCGAGCGTGCTCGCTGCTCGCCAGTGGACGCCGAGCGCGCGCGTCAGCGCACGCCAGGTGTGTCGCCTGGCTGAACGTTTCTATTGAACTCTTCAAGCTCTTGTTTACGATTTGGGCCTCAAGAATTTTTACCTCTACCTTCGGTGATACCTTATACCTCACATGCAAAGAATGTGAAGTAAGCAGTGCTTCGGAGGAAGCTTAAAGTGAACAGACAACTTCGTCTTCGAAACCCAGCAAGATCTCGGGTTTCGTTGAATTCAAGAGGTCTCTGTCAATATTATATTGCTTTTCGCAAAGGTGGATGGAGTTAAGGAAAGCTCTAGGGAAGATCTCGTTTTCTCTACCGCAGTCAAGACTTTGCGATAAGGCAGTTACGGGTTAGGTAAAGGCTCAATGTCCTGCACGTCAGGACTCTCGGCAAAGTTCAGTAGGATTCTTGCAAAGGTACTCATCAAAAGGACGCTCTTCAGGAAAGCGCAAGATAGGACTTCTTTTGCCATACTGCCAATAAATTTTCAAGCTTTAGCAGGCTTTAGTTGTGATACGGGAGAGGAAGCTGGTTGGAGAATTTCTTCCTCTTCCCAGGATAATTTTTGCAAGCTTTTTAAGCCCATCTGAAAGGGTTTTTCAGATGATAGGTTTTGTTAGTTTCTAGTCGGGACTACGCTGCCGAATTGAACATCGTCGTTCTACCTGCCGTAAGCCTAGTCTCTTAACAGGATTCTTGCCCCTTCCTCGTTTGAGACGGGAATCGGAAAAATAAAATGCTCGACTTCCTGGATTACGTTTTGTCAATTCAGTGACTTTCCCCCATTGACAATATACTATCGTTTTGTCAAGTAAGTGGGTATCCCCTCATTGACAAAATATCTCTTTGTCCCGTAAATGGGTTAGTTCTCATTGACAAACATCTCATTAACTTGATATTGCGTAAGCGAATAAGCTCTTGTTGACAAGATTCGGAAGAGCTCTCATTCGTCATTCGCAGACTCGTTACAAGAAATAGACTTGTAGACTACGTCAATGAACGCTTATGTCCAATAACATAAGAAGCTTGAGCTGACTGCTTCGATTCTCTTAAGTTTTGTTCATGAAACTTGCCTGTCAGATATGTATGTAGCTGTATTTCCGAATTCAGCTATATATAATATATATCTGCCAGGTAAGTATGAACAAACTTTTTATTTGATCATAACAATATCATTTTTGCCTTGCGTTATTTTATTTCTGGTTGGTTCAAGTCATATACGCTTGCGTAGTTACCTCTTCGGATGGCAACCGAGAGGTCTATTGTCTATTTTAAGGACATTTAATCGTTACTCCCTGCAGCCTTCCAGGAGTTTTCCGATTTATCTTTTACCGTTGTATGGTAGTGTTCTGACGACACAAACGCATCTATAATATTAGCGTTTTCTGTTTCGCTTAAATATACCAGCTTGAGAGTCTATCTGCTCAAAAAATAACGGACCTATTTCTTCGTAGAATAGGGTAGCTGCAACCCAGACATAAAGTTAAGAGACGACATTCGTAAGCTGCTGGCTGCTGCTGTCACGCTGTGTCTGTCCTCCAGTCCAACCGGGGTTACCGAGCCACCAGTAACAGATCGTGCGCTGTCATGCGCGGTAGGTTACGTCTCTCTCTCTTGCGGGATTGACTGACTAACCGTATCTCTGTGCTGGCGGTTTACGTCTCTCCTGCGGGATTGACTGACTAACTGTATCTCTGTCCTACAATCACGGACTTTAGCCTAAGATTGAAGGGATTTCTTACGTGAATGAATAAACGTTGCATTTGTTTTTGCCTTACTATGTTCAACAGAGTTATCTCTTCAATCCTTTCGGTGCTCGTTACCGCGACGGTATAGAACTACGAGTCTACTGCAACATTGCACTTTTATATGCTCTCCTGCTTAGGCAAAACGCAGCCTTATTAGGGAAGTAAGCATACTCAGGGAGGGAATGGATGAGCTTGCTGGGGACCATTTCCTTCCTGAAGAAGTTTGTTTCCCCGAATAGACTGCAATTAAGATCACAGTTTTTTCCTACCGGGAAACAAATATTATTCAAGATCTAGGAATGATTCTGAACATCTCTCAGTGCGTCTATCACCTGAGGTGATAGAAAGAAGGTGCCGGACATCTGGATAGGGTTTCAAATGTCCTGGATTTTAATCTGAAAGAAGTAAAGCGATTCGGTAGTCCCTCCAGTCCTCGAAACGAGTTTTTGGGAACCAGTGGTCCAGATCAACTCTGATATTCCACAGCTCTCTCATATCTTAAGAAGTATCTTCTCTCGGTCCCTGTTCGAGTTTACGAGAAAGAGCCTATTATAACAACAGGCGTAGAATGTAACGATCCTCTAGAGGTTCGTTACAGGATTGCAAAAGTCCGTACGAATCGTCTCGATCGACGGCAGCAACTATTGACTTCCGAGTGGAATATTTTATTTAGAAGTAAGTTGAGAGTTGTGGAGACTTTAGGGACGCCCTTTCATTCTTTCTCTTCGATATGTTGAGTAGCGAAGAGGCTTCCTTCTTCTCTGCGCCCTTATTCTCGTATTGTTTTTCCCCGGGATTCGGTAGCCATTAAATGCCCATCCTATGCATAATATTGGAACGGGGATGGATTTTATGTTTATCTTTTTCTTTTTTCCCCTTTTTGCAATCAGTTTAGGAAATGGAAATTAAATAAAGATGGATTTATGACGTCACAGGGAAGCGACAAAATTGACGCTGATCGGGCCCCATGTTGGCCTTCAGGATCCTGGGATTCACAAGAGGGTCAGCATACTTCCTAGTTCACTTTCCAACGGACCTTTTTTCCCGAGAGAGTCTGGTTCTACTCTTAACGTGTCGAAAGGTAACGACCTAATAACCTCTCTCCCTCCGACTCTGAGTCTGAACTACGTTTCACAGCTAATCGAGATGTTTGATCTAGGAATAAGGATTACGCCGTCTTCCATTTCCGTCTGAAGAATGGGATAAGCTGGCAGTTCCACAACTATTAAAGAATACTCCAATAAATGTTGTTTTTGACGGCCTTTGGGCTCAGAGATTTGCGGTCTGTCCAAACAACAAACCCCTTCACGATCTTTGGGTTTCTGTGGAATACTCGAATCTCGCTCACCATCATCATCTTTTTGTCTCACCTGTTTTTTCTATCGGAGTCAAGACACTCGTCGGGCGAGATCCAGGCGAACATATGAGTAGCCCTGAGTTTTCTTGTTGACAAGAAGTCGGGTTTGCGTTTATACCACCCCCGATGAATCCGTTGTTTAACATGAGACCAGGTTGGACTGGTCAGGGGCATTCCATTCCTTCGAAGGGACTGAATCCGCCTTTTTGGCTCCTCGCCCTTTCTCCTTTCTCCTGGCAGCCAATGAAGCCTCGAGTCAGGAAGTTTGATTCGCTGGACGACGTTTGGGGGTTGCGTTGATACCACCCCGCCCCCAGGTTTTTGGCTTAGATTGAGAAATCACCGCCAACAGGCAGTCCAGACACCTCATTGCCCTTTGCAGCGAAGGAATAGTGCCTTATTATGGTCTTCAGGGTACTAGCCTTGCTGTCCTTTATTTCGTCTGAACTGGTTCAACTGGTCCGGGATCACCTGACTGTTAAGTATCAGACGGAGCTGACTGTGCATGTCCAGATCGAAGCTTTCAATATGGAACTTTAGACGTAAGTCTGGAAGTTCTTGATGTTAAAGTCATCGAACCCTCTCGCCTACCTGTTTAACTTCTTTGCATGCTGAAATCAGGAAGGCCTTCTTCCTGACGCAACCACCCTAGGATACGACAAAGAGGTATTAGGTGAAATTTTAAGCCATCGGTCACAAGTTTTGGCTTTAGAGAACAACAAAGGCGGTGTGCTCTCTAAGCGCCTTCCGTTGTGGCCTAAGAATGGTAAACCCATTTTGTCCTTGGGCCCAGTAGCTTGGTAAGGCAAGGATGGGCACCGAAGTTTTAGTGGGCAGGAGGGCCAGAGAGAGTCCTGTGGGCCCCTGTCCGGAGGGGTCTTCTCAGTTTTATCTACATAAAAACTTCAAGAAAGTCGAAGTCATCATTCGGGAGGGCAACTCTGCAGTGTTTGCCGAAAAAGACCAGGACTTGGCCCGATATTGAAGAACACCCTGGCGGCTTTAGTGTTAAGGAGTTCTTTCAAAGAAAAATGGTCTCCTTCATTTTGGTGTTTTGGCACAAAGGATTTTGAAATCTTTTATTTTTATCTGAATGGCTCACGAGGTGAGGGGCGGCGGTTCCCTCGGAAGGCATTTCAACAAGACATGGCATCCTCAGCAACATCCTGAGTACCGATGCGTTTTAGGGGCGAATGCAACCTCTGTTGTTCTACTTCCCACACTAGCGTCCCCTGCGGAGATGTGAAAGATTGGCATATGAGGATCTTGGGCTGCTTCTGGCTAGGGCCGATACGTGTCCTTGCAGACACAAATCATTGAGGGGCAAGAAAGTAAACACTCATCCATAATTCCTGTAGAAAAATGGTAGTTTCAAGAGGCTCTTTAATTTAGGTGATGAGAATCGCCGACAACGGCGGAACTTTTCCTTAACTCTTCAAGCCTTATTTAACAAAAACCTTCAACTTTGGCTAGGGTTGGTCAGTGGTGGTGATATAATATATATATATATATATTTATTTTACTTTACTTACTTAGCCCTCATGGTATGGTCCAATATGGTCTAGTCACGTCCGTGGTCTCGCCCCTGTTTTTGACAGATCATCTGGAGTGGGGCACCAGCTATATAGGTTCTCTACACCTCGCTGGCAACTCTAGTAGCACAAGCCAGACTTACTTCGGTCAGTAACGCCACGAAGCCAGTCTAAAAAAAAAAAAAAAAAAGTGCTAACGAAGGTGGAACCAAAGGATGTAAAGTCATCTGCATGCATTTGTTTCCCAAAATCCTTCTATTCTGTCCCTTCCCGTTCCCACCCCCTCCAAAGGTGGGATTCAGCTATATTATATTTCTGGACCAGGTAAGTTTCATGAACAACAAAATGATATTGTTATTGATACAATAAAGTTTTGTTCATACTTACGCCTGGCAGATATATATAATCAAAGATACCCAACCCACCACCCCTCCCCCACAGTGGGACAGTGGAAAGGAAACAAAATTATTGAAATAGAAAATGGGAATGGTTTCCTGATACCATTGCCTCCCAGCGGCGGGAATGGTGGTTAACTAAGCCAACCCCTGGCCGACCACTGTCGTGTGGTCTGGAAGTTTTTAAAATTCTGTCGGACGTTCAGAAAATACAGCTATAATATTATATAATGCCGAGGTAAGTATGCAAACAACTTTATTAGTATCATAATCAAATATCATTTTATTTATTTATTTTATTTTTTTTTTGAATATTGCTTACGTTTCCCTTTTTTTATGCTTGTACATTTACTTTGGGCTTTTATTATTAGATACAATGTTAACCTGTTTGTGTAACCATTTCTTCACATTCGAATTTGATCGCAGCGTAATTTTAGGGTGATATTTTAATTTTCTGTTTCTTTTTCTTTCTGTGTTTTTGTATAGACCTGATGATGGAGACAGTTACTACCGAAACCGGTAGTTCCCATAAGAAAAACAAAGGATGTTTTTTATGATACAAGTGGCTTGTTTTACTGCTTTTCCTATCTAGAGTTTCTCCGTTTTCCAAGGGATAGAATCAGTTGGCAGATATATATATATATATACATTAATATAATATATATATATATATATATACTAATATATATATATATAATATATTATTATAATATATATATATATAATATAATATACAAAAGTGTGCCATTTTAATGATGAAATTGATTCAAAAAGCCAGTGGAATTTGTGGATGTTTCTGCATAGAACAAAATACTGCTGAATATGGGAATTTTCCCGCAAAGAATCAGTGGGGAAATCCGTTCGCCCACAAAAAGAGGAATCTGGAGAATGGCGATTCGTTCCGCGAATCCAGAGAACTTCGAATACGGGGGTCCACTGGCACTATCCTCAAGTGCCGGTCCTTCTTCATTTATTTCCGCTTTTAGCTTCATAATGTGACATCTCAGCTTTTTCGTCTTCAGTGGTTGGAACCCTTTTGTTTTTTCCACCGATCCCATCCTGGCCTTGGGCTTCTTCTGTATAAGTATCTCTCCCTCCCTTGTTGCTTCATGGCCATCTCCTACATGCTCAGTACGCAAGCACGTACAACTTTTGTGGATTTGATTCAGAGCAAACTAAGCAGTATTGTGAGCTTCCTTCCAAGAAAGGCTTTGTTAGCTCTCCAACTTCCTGGCCTTGTGTCCCCTGTTTCCTCTGGACAAGGAAGGATGATGTACTTCGTTTAGAAAATTGCTCCGTCCTTCGCCATTCACCCACTTCTGTTCTGCTTTTGTATGGATTCTTCCCTAGTCATTTGTGTCTTGAGACATTCTCCCCAAGTTGGTGCTTTCTTTCCTGCCTGCGAAGGAAGCCCTTGAGTGATGTTAACAGCTGGCTAGTGGAGAAGTGGGATCAAGGTAAAAACCTCCATATTGTTGACTTTCCAGGTTAAAAGACGAGAACACTTTTCTTTTCCTAGCATCACAGGTGAATGCCCCTTCTCTGGGAGTTTCGGCCTTCCTTCTCGCCCCAGAGGGATTTTTCACCAGGTTGATTGGACTTTGCGAAGATCTTGCATTCCTCTTCTGTAAACAGGTTTATTTTGGTTCATAGGCAACTTACCTGTCCAGATATATATATAGGCTGAATAATGTTTCCAACACCCGCATGCAGAATTTAAAATTGATAACGACACCCACGGTAGTGGGAGTCAGGTGGTGTTAGTACGCGCAATTCGCCCAATCCCTTCCCGCCGGGGGGGGTCCTGGGAGGCGGGTATCACAGGAATCATTCCCATTTTCCTATTCATAAGTTTTTTCTGTCGCCGCGGGGTTGTGAACATCTTGTTTACCAGGCACCTCCGTCTTGGATTTTGGCAAACGTTATTGCTTACTTGAGT
This sequence comes from Macrobrachium nipponense, assembly GCF_015104395.2. Classification (NCBI taxonomy): domain Eukaryota; kingdom Metazoa; phylum Arthropoda; class Malacostraca; order Decapoda; family Palaemonidae; genus Macrobrachium; species Macrobrachium nipponense. Next base: position 86,515,705 of record NC_087201.1, read on the forward strand.
ATCCCTGTTTTGGTTGCGTTTTTTTTTTGGGAAGGGATTAATTGATTGGATCGGTGGCTAGGCATGCACGTTATTAGTGGATTTATTTGATTTTGATTTTTTGGGTTGGACTTTTTCTTGGAATAACTATTGTCCCAGGGTCTAGTAACGAGTCAGCTAGCGGCCTAGTTCATGCTTCTAGGAACTGATTGTAGGGGGGTAGGCTACTGAAAGCTTTCAGTAGAACCCACATACGGTATGTTAAGAGTTGCAGGGAGGGGATGAATGAATGGGTGTATGAAAGGCCGTTGCCAATGGAGTGCCGAAAGACTAACCAGTATTCTGAGTGGAAGGTGTAAATTAGCGCCTATCTTAACGGAAACTTGAAAAGGATAGGTTAACGGAGGATCTTCCACCGCCAGGAGTGTTTCATGGGCGTTCACGATATTAATGGTTTCTCCTGTTAACCCTCCTTCTGTTTAATGGCTCTTCAAACCCTGTAGTTTTTGCCTTCCAGGGCCCCTCCGGAACCCTGAAACCAGTGTCCCTGTAGAGAGTAATAAACTTTATCCTTAATATTGGAGTCGTATTCGTAATGCTAGAATCAAAGTGTTGGGCTGCTTGAGGAGCAAAAAGTTAACCGTGACAAAAAGTGCAGATGATACCCCCTTTGTGTAGTGGAGGGTGCGTCAGATCGGCCATCGTTTCGCCTCTAGGCCTGGACCTCCTGCTTGACTTCGCCCAGGACCTGAGGATGGAGCATGTCGAAAGCCGAAGGAGGGTTACAAGGAAACCGCCCACCCCCGATCTGCGACCTTGCCTTCGGCAGTTTACTGATGAAAATCCCTCCCCAGACTGGCCATGGGAGCGGGCGGCGGCTGGCCACGCTTCCTCCCAAGGAGTGTTTTTCCGTCATCCGGAGGCTTCATCCCGCCCCACGTAAAGTGGGTGGAGTTCTCAAGGTGCTTCAAACGTACCGCGTGAAAAGGACGGCCGCGGGTAATTGTTGACTGGCTTTCACCTTCCCTAGTTCTTGCGCTCCGCTTTTTGCGATCTTCGCCTGCACAGTGGCGTTCGCTGCTTTTTTCCGCTCCGCAGAAAAGGCGTAGAGGAAGTCTTCGGACTTGGATTCAGTGTTAGCTCGTGTGAGCGATACTGGTCCGCTCCAAGAGGCTCGGGAAGGAGGCCGTACCATGGGAGGAGGAGGGGGGCGGTCCCCTCGCCGCTCTCACCCTGCTCCACAGGATGCAGTCCCTCCCCAGAGTCAGGAACGATTCGCCTAAGGCAAGAGAATGATTCATTCACTGCAGCCAGGCAACCTTCCAGGTAGCGTGCTCTTTGCTGCTAGAGAAGGCTCTTTCCGGCGTCGTAGAAGGATGAGGAAGGCTTCCCTGTGGAAGAAGTCAAGACCCGCTCTTTTTTCTCCTCGCTCGCCTCCTCTCTTCATTCGTTCGAAGTCTGCCCGCTAGAGTTCGTTCCTGCCTCGGCCCCGAGGCAGCTCTTCTAGGGAGGAGGTGAGAAGTTCGCTTCTCGCTCGTCACATGATAGAAAATCTCCCGCTCCGCAACGTCTTCGCATGTTCGCAAGCGAGTTGATCGACGTCTGAGCGCGCTTCTGTGCAAGTGGAGCGGCGGCTTACCATGGTGGCCGCCAGACGAGCACCTGTTGTGGTAAAAAAACCCCCCCCCAAACCCGTGCAAACCCAGTGAGCTGGACAGCTGCTCCGGAACATGAACTGGGGAACGCATCGGCGCGCACGAACCCAGTGGAAAGCAAAGGCGTGGCACTCTTATGGACGGCTCGGTTCGCGCGGCCAAGTGGACGTCCAAGGCCGTGTGGTTGGTAAGAAGTCGAGAGCGCACGCTTACTCCTGTCAGGCGCCAGCCAAACGTGGCGGATTTCGGGACGGCCTAAGGTCGCGCGCTGGTATACACCAGTCCCTCACCGATGCGAAGTTCAGGTGGATGACAAGAAGCCCTTCATGTTCGTCAGTGTTTTTCTTCAGAGTTTCCTCCTACGTTCTCCAGTTTCTGAGGAAGGAGTTAGCGACGATTTAAGTAGAAAGCAGAGGAACGAACAGAACAAACAGCTACCGGTCCTCATCGGACTATAAAGTTTTTTTTTTTTTTTTTGATGCGTCTGTTCTAGGCAGTCGGAGTTGTTCGGAGAAACGTTTCAAACCGGAAACGCCCCTTCGTACTCCTCCTTCTCAATTTTCGTTCTTTTAAGGTTAAACAACGAAAGGCATCGGGGTTCCATTAAAATGAAGAAGTCGACATTTCCACGAAGGGCGAAGCCGTTCCGGAAAGTCAATGAATGAGGATGGAGAAGCACAGGAAACCGTCAGGAAAGTCCTCTTTAAGCTTTACTTTACCCAGCCTTCAACAACTCTGTCGGTGAAAGGAGGCATGTTGGTACGAGACAGGAGAGGACAATAGGCGTTAAACTACTGCCAGCCCTCGTGCTCCAAGTGGTTGACCTTTTGGGAGCATCGTAGAACGCCCCATCCAGACGAAGCCCTTCTTGGCCTCTTTCATCAAAAGTCACGTGGACGCACCCATAACGAGTTCGACTTTCCATCCTAAAAGGCCTGCTTCAGGACGTCTTAGTAGGGTCTTCAACTCTTTCTTGACTGGTGTCTTGGAGTTTTAGATTGGCAAGGTCCAAGGAAGGGTTCTGATAACTAATTAGTCTGGGGGAGCTGTCCCAGTCGTACTTTCTTGTATGGACGACCAAGGCCGAATGCAGGGATGGTTCTGAGGAGTTGGTCCTACGCACTTTTAGCTCGGGGATTCTTAAGAAAGCAGCGCATCTTTTGTAAGCTTTTAGCGGGCCAAATCCGTCTCTACTCTCGGCCAACGCAAAAGGCTGGACCTTGCATTGGCTTCGCTTCGCTTTCCTTTCTCAGACCATCTCCTTTTCCCCCATGGCTATGGTTAAGGACATAAGGCTTCAAGCCTTCATGGAAAACGGCAACGCAACGATCTTCTGGTCTCGGCAGGTAAAGAGGGGTATCAGAAGTTCTCTTCTAGAAGGCCAGGCAGCTTCTTTTTCATCTTCTGGATGCTTCCGTTTGCCAAGAAATCGAAAGCCGCCCTGTTTCGTGCTGGACTTTTCCTCAAAAAGAAAGCAGCCTCCCCGGATGGAAGAGGCTCGTTCCAGAGGGAAAACAAACCCCCTGCTCCCCGTCAAAGAGTATGGAAGTTGAGTCGGAGGAAGTCTCTTCAGACCCGCCGGTAGGAGCTCCAGGCTTTCTTCGATTCGGCGAGGAGCCTGGGAAAGAGAGAGATGTCCGACCCTGTTGGTCCGTCTGGATGTTTGTGGAGGCAAAGGGTACAGGATCCCGTTCTTGAAGTCGCCCCCGCTTATTCCTCAACACCAAAAGGGATTTGTGCTGCCCTCTTATCGAGGAGAGAGAATCAGACAAAGTTGCTTTTCCGATCTGCTGGAGGAACAAATGATCGAAGGAAGTCCGAAGGCGGTAGAACAGGTCTTGCAAACGGCCTGGAATCACCAGGGTTGGGTTTTACCAATCCGCCTGTTCCTGGTCGGGTCCGGAAACCATTCGGGGGGGTGGCGACCCGCTTTTCCTCAGATGTCAGCAGTCTAAATCTCTTTGTTTTTGAGAAGAAAAAGAAGAAATTCCAAGATGGAGTACGAACTCAATCAGGTTGCTGGTCAGCTTTGAGACGCCGGGGGATTTGGATGGTCTCACTGGACCTCCAAAGACCGCGTCATTTTCACGTCCGCCCCATTCCCATCCCCAATCAAAGGGAAATACCTGCGATATTTGTCCCTGAACGAAGGAAGGTTATTCCCAATTCAGGGCAACTTTTGCTTCGGTCTGACCCCAGCAGCGCCGATGGTTTTTCACGCCCATTCTAATGAAGAAAGAACGTGGCAAAGGCTGCTTCATTTGGAGAATATACGGATCTCCCTCTTCTCTCTATACCTAGACGACTGGCTTAATTCGAGCCTCATCGCGCGAAAACGGTGTCCTGGAGGAGGACCTGCACACGGACGACCATAGACGGTTAGCAAAGTCCCTGGGGCTTCTTGGTAAACGCCACCCGAAAGGTCCGCATTTGACGCCGTCTCAAATCTTTAGTCTATCTGGGGATTCAGATGGAACTCCAGTGGCTTTGTTTTCGGGCTTTTTGCTTTTCCGGTCGCCCAGGGGTGGGGCGACAACTTCAATGCTTGGAGCAAAGTGGGCGAACGCCTTTCTGGGGAAGGAACAAAACATGCTCAGGTGGAGGGAATTGGATGAGTTTGCTGGGGACCAGTTTCCTTTCCTCACTGGAGAAGTTTGTTTTCTCTGGGAAGGCTCCACCTCAACCACCCTTCAATTCTTTCCTAGCCAACGGGGGGAGTTGGAAGAACAAGCAAGATCTGCTGGAGGCGAATCTTGTGGCTTAACGCGAGAGAGGTGAAAGGATCAACCTAAGTTGTTGGATCCCAGATCCTCAGGAAGCTCGCAGAAGAAGGGGCTCCTCCCCCTCAAACTTCGGAAAGCCCTCCCCGACCTAGTGTTGTTTTCGCCGACGGCCGTACGTTCCACTGGTTTGGGGAGCAACACTATGGAGGGAAAGAAAGTGTCGGGCACCCTGGAAAGGAGGGGAACAGGTGGTTCCGTTGGCACATCAATCTGAAAGGAGCTGTTTCAGCCCTTTATTTATTGGCCTCTCCTCAGGTTTTTTCGCCAGGAAGGAAAGTATCCGTCGGCAAAGTTCGTTTCAGATCCAATGCGGGACCTAACACCCACAAGCGGCTGGCATAGCCTAAGAAATCAAAGGGGGAACTCACCCATCGCCTTCTCTGTTTGTCCATCGCAAAGAGGAACTCCGTGTTGTGGGCATAAAAAAAAAAAAAAAGGCGCAAGAAGTCACGATCCTGACGAAGGGTTTCGTGTCCAGGAGATACAGAATGGCTGTTCGTAGGGCGGGAACCTATTCTCAGTCGAGCGAGGACAGCTGTTTGCCAGACAGAGTGGACCCTTCACCAAGAGGGTTTGGTTGCCAGGTCGCTGTGGAACCATGTGAGGGGCTTGTCCATGCAGGTTGATGTCTTCGCTAGAACGTCCAAGGACGAGAAGACTTCCACTCTATTGCTCACCCCAGTTCTGGTACCCGGGAGGGGGCAGTCGTCAGTTAGAACGCCCTACTGTTTGGATTGGTCGTCTAGCGGGGCCTAAGACATATACGCTTTTTCCCCCGCCCCCCCTCAAGATTCCTCGGGGAAGTGGTATGAGGGAAAGTTTTGCGGCACGATCGGAAAGGAGGCGAGGATACTCTCTATCGCCCCCTTCTGGCCTGGCAGCCGCCTGGTTTCACCAGAGGTTGATGTCCCTTTCCTGGTAGAACTTTTCCGAGGACTCTAACGCCCTTAAGGAAAGATCTACTGCAGAACAGCCCGCCCCAACATTCGAGAGGGGTACCACGGGGTCCAAAAAAACCTCCCCGCTCTGAGTCTGACTTGCGTTCCAGACATATCAAAGAAGTTGGGCCGAGAGGCGAGGGGTTTTTCAAGACCTGCCTGTGGCGAAGGCAGATTTGCCACCGGCAATTGGCAAGGAGGCCCTCCTCGATCGCTAAAATGTACCATCGAAGTGGGCCGTCTTCAGATCCCTGGGTGGCAGGAAGAAGGGTCATTTCTTTCCTCCACCACAACCTCTGTGAGGGCCAGATAGCTGAACTTCCTTCGTTTCCATCTGAGAGAAGAAGTGAAGTTGGCTGTGTTTCCAACTATTAAAGGCTACAGGAGCGTTGCTTTCTGTAGTCTTTTAGAGCACAGAAGGGACGCGATTTGTCCTAATAATGAGGGACATTCAACGATCTCATTAGATCGTATTCGATAAAACTAGGCAATGGTAGTCCATGCCTAAAGTAACCCTCGTCGGAAGCTTTGGATGTAAGTAGCTCAAATATTTTGAATGTCGAGTTAACTTCGAACCCGCCTTTCATTCAGTTTCTTTACTATCAAGGAATCTGGACGAAGAAAACGATCTTCCCTAACCGCTCTGGCGCAGCGGGCGAAGAGGCTTAGCTGAAATTCAGATGCCATTAGGTTCAAGCAGAATCGGCTTTTTTGCAGCAAGTAGTCGCGGTGTGTTCTTTAAGTTCCATGTTCTTAGGCAAAACGAACGATAATCCTTCCCAACGGCCCGTTGGGCGAGGAGGTCCTTGCGAAATCAAAGGGTTGGCAGATATAGTTGGGAACGAACGTGAGAGATTCCTGTGTCCTGTCAGGGCTCTAAAGTTCTATCTGCAGAGAACTAAAGCTTGCAGAGGTTCATCGGACAATTTGTGGTGTTCAGTGAGGAAACCTGATCTTCCTATGTCGAAAAACGCACTGGCGTTCTTCATCAGGAATACGATTCAAGAAGCGCATAATAAGTGTAGTGACAGTGATTTAAGCTTCTGAAAGTAAAAGCTCACGAAGTGAGAGCTATTGCTACTTCGGTAGCCTTTCACAAAAATATGGCTCTCAAGATATTTTGAATGCCACATTTTGGAGAAGCAATTCGGTGTTCGCTTCACACTACCTGCGGGAGGTGAAAGTGACATACGAAAATTGCTTCTCCCTCGGACCATACATTGCTGCAGACACTGTTTTGGGGGCAGGAGGTAACACTCCATCTATCCTTTAGGGATTAGGGGGTTTTTAATTTGTGTTTATGGTTGTGGGGTGAGCCGCCTGGGGCGGGTCTCCCTTCCCACCCTTAGCTTAGTTAAGTGGGATACCTTTGGTAAACTAAGCCAGGTGGTGGTATTTTTGTCTCGTTGCCCTCATTAGTATGGTCCATGGTCTAGTCACGTCGTGGTCTCGCCCCTGTTGACAGATCATCTGGAGTGCACCAGCTTCATAGGTCTCTACCTTGCTGGCAACTCTAGTAGCACAGCAGACTTACGTGGCAGTAATCACGAAGCCACTATGCTAACAGGTAAGGAATCAAGATATCAATTATCTGCACATATGTGTTTCCTAAATCCTCTATTCTGTCTCTCCCACCACCAAAGGTGGGATTCAGCTATATATATATCTGACAGGTAAGTTGCATGAACAAATGATATTGTAATGATCAATTAAGTTTGTTTCATACTTACCTTGGCAGATATATATAATTAAGTACCCCCCACCGCCACCTCCCCTCAGGAGACAGTGGAAATAAAAATTATGAATAGAAAATGGAATGATTCCTGTATACCCGCCTCCCAGCGGCTGGAATGGTACTAACCACCTGACTCCCACTACGTGTGTCGTAAGTTTTAAATTCTGTCGGTGTCGGAAATTATCAGCTATATATATATCTGCCAGGTAAGTATGAACAAACTTAATTGTATCATTACAATATCATGTTTAGTTCTTCAGAATTTTCTCACCTAAAAAAAACTTGCTTAAAGATTTTGAGGTTTTAAGCTTCCTTGATTGGTCACTTGCACTCAAGATCAAGGACTGCCCCCTCATTGCCTATAGATAGTTCCTCCAATTAGTGAGGGGTTCTCTCTTGTATCGATAAAGGGATCGGGGATGGCTCCCAAGAGTTGGCCTCCCTTGTTGAAGAGGGAACTTCCAAAGAAATAAAATTAATTCAAGACAAAAAATTGAAATCTGAAAAAGTTAAATAACCAATTTACCTAAATACCCTAAGTATTTGTTTAAGTGCACTCAAACTTGTATAACACATTACCAGGTACCAGTTGAAGCTTCATATTTCCCCAGATTCACTTGAGATAGGCCTGTTACCATTTTTTTACACTGTATTTTCGGACTCCACAAAAAATAACAAATCAATAGGATTTTAACAACATCAAGAATGACCATTACAATTCTTTACTTGAAGAATTAAACTCGTTCGTGTATGATGTGAAGAGAGACAATATGTGGATGATAAGGTGAGAGAGAATACGGGAGGGCGTTTAGCACCTCTACACAACACTAATATCAGTCTTGGAATGACAAAACCCCCTCTCTTTGTGTGTGAACTTCTGGTTAACAAGGTCCCAAAATGGCTGAGTGATGTCATAATAGTTTTGGGAATGAGACATCTATTTCATCTCATAATTGAATTACTGACAAGTTAATAAATTCTCTTTTAACAAATCAAGAGCGATAATATCAACAAATCAAGAGAGATAATATCAAACAGTCTCATAATAAAAGAATCTCCTAATTACTAAAAATAAATTGAAGAATATTCTAGAAGTAACATAATGACATCGCTTCCGGTCATATGTATGTGAAATGTTTTGAACAACCTACCAAACCTTCTAGAATCTTTTAACATGACACAATTGACATGCGTACTTTTGGATATGAATGGCTAATGCAACTTTACGAAATATGTACTGCACGTGGCTAAATTATTAACTGTTTACAAAAAAGATGAGTAAAAGCAAGCCTTCCTGTTGCTATGTGATAAGTTTTCTCACAACAATACGAAGGGTTCGGTCGCTTCCAATTACTAACTGTTTACAGGTACATCCTGCTTTTGGACAGGGATCTCTCTTCTTACATACCAAATCTAAGTTAATCTAATATGGAATCTGAATATAAAACTTTACATACATTTTACAAAAGGCAATTTCATAAAAGTATAAGCCATTTTTGTTTGTTAATAAAATAAGACTCTTCACCTGCAGTTGCACTTAGTCATTTTTCTTAAAGAACTTTTTGTAAAGGAATTACTAGTTGGTGACTGGTAATTCTGTGATGATTAGTATGTGAAATAGTTTGAGTCAATGAATGTTTTCATACGTGCATCATAATCTGAATCTCCGTCACAGTAATGCCAAACTGTTTGTAAGGGGTAAATATTTGCCAAAAGTTTTGAGTTATAGTCAGTATCAAGCAATAAACACTTGAGCAGTATTGCATGTGTTATATAGTCTTGAAGTAGTGATATACTTTTTACATTTTATTTGATGATATATTTTATTTTTTCATTTGCCTACATAGGTATAACAGATGTATACTAATAGCAAAATTTACTTAGAGGAAAATTAAAATAATAAGTGGTTTATGAGTTAAAATCTCTGTATCTCCATTGATACCGCATTGCAGTGTGGTTGACAACCTATAGTGAAAGAGGTCTCTCTCAAGCATGCCATTGACTGTAACAGATAGTACATTTCAACTAGTAATTAATTTGTTTTCCTAATGTTCATCATGAAGGTGTTAATGTTGTCTATAATTGTTGGTATTGTTAATATATCTATAACTGAATTTTAGAAAGAGAAAGTACAGATAATTTGTGTATGTCTTGTCTTTAAGCTGTTAGGAAGTAACATTTTTTAGGTTGATCACCATATCTTTTGTCTGTTACTTTTAAATTAAAGTGGCTTTTCCATTATAAAATGGTCCTATATAGTTAAATGCTTTATCACAGTGGTTCATTCTTGTTCCCCTATATGTATTTCTTGAGATCTGTTGTTTTAGTGTTATTGATAAGGATTAAGCCATTTTAAGTTTATATTTTTTTCCATCAAATTTACATAAAATTTAATTTAATGGGATTATTTTTAGATTTTCGGAGAATTATTTCTCTCATGTATTATTTCTGTAAAATTTCCTCTCTCTCTCTCTCTCTCTCTCTCTCTCTCTCTCTCTCTCTCTCGTCTCTCATCTCTCGTCCTCTCCTCATCTCCTCTTCCTCTTCCCTTCATTCCTCCTCTCTTTCTCTCTCTTCTCTCTCTTTCTCTCTCTTTTGTAGGTATAAGCAGTGCATTGTGAATTGACTTCAATGGTAATTTCATATTCACTCTGTTCATCCATTGCCCTAACTCTGTCAGTTTTCAATATTTCTTGTCTTTTCAGGTTGATGAACATCTTTCTGATATCTTACAAAATAATTTGAAAATGGATAAAGAAATAGAAAAAGATAATGCAACCCAGGTAATATATTTATGTTTTTATTAGAACAGTATTGCCAGATGTACTAGTTAAATTTCTTTATATTAATAATTCAACTTTTCATTCAGTAGAAATTAATGTATAATCATGAAAAATCTAATTATATGAGTGATATGAGTGTTCATTTAGTTGATAATCATTCAATAATTGCTGTACAGAACAGGCAGAGCTAACTTGCGAAATGCTCATATAGATATTAAGGCTTGTTTCCGTGTGAATAAGGGAATGTTCCTGGTTGGTAGTAGTATCATTGTATAACTATTTAGTCAGTTTTTTTTGTGACTTTTTTTAGAACATTGACTTTTATCTTCAGAGAAAAAACAAAAAAATCCCCTAAAGGTGAAGGTGGCAAGGGAAAGGCCAGGCAAAATTTGTCCTCAAAAACTCCAAAGGGCAAGGGATTATGGCCCAGCTGAAATGGCGGTGCGAAGAAATGTAAGTAACTATGCCTCCATGTGCATTTGCATATTTTCTTATTCTTGCATTGTTATTATCTATCGTATTGGAAATCTTGTTATATTATTAGTTTACAGAACTACAGTCCGACCTCTGTAAACTGGCATCTTTGGGACCAGACCACTTCTGGACCACAGAAAATTCCAGATGACAGAAATCTTTCTTTAACCCTGGATAGGTTTTGCTATATTGGTACCCCGTGAAAGGTGCATGTAGGTTGACCTCAACCTGAGCACCCAGAAAAATTTGGTAAAATTCTAATATTAAACATATGCTGTACATTTTAATTTCTAAAATCAATTTCACCATTCACAAACGCTGCTGAGAAGATAAATAATACCCATCTACAAATTACATATTTATTACAAATATATTAACCCTCTTACGCCGAAGCGGTAAAAAAAAAATTGTCTCCCGTGTGCCGGAGGTGTTTCAGAGTGAGCACGGAAGCGGAAAAATATTTTTTTCAAAAAATCACAGCGCGCTTAGTTTTCAAGATTAAGAGTTCATATTGCAATACACCCCCTGAACACCTGAACTAGCCCTGGTCACTTACCAGCCCGAACCATCATTTATTAAAAATTTACCAAATCTTTGGTTAAAATAAACGATCAGTGTTGCCAATCTCCTGGCAAACACCCTCGTTACCTAGTTACCAGCCCACCGCTAGTAGCCCTGCCTCACGGGCCGGTCACACCTGCCCTCTCACGTCAATCACTTATCGTTCGCGGTGGAGTACAGATGTAGCCACAGCGAACTCCTTTTGGTCTTGCCCGGCCTTCACTTGCACCTTTGATTTGATTGAATTTGGTGACGAATTACGCATCCCTTTGGATTACGGTTGGATTGCTCTTAATACCTTGTCATTAGACATTGATTCTGCAAAGGAAGAAACAACACAGGCTACGACAACGACTACTGCATCCTCGGCCACGACATCACAGAAAACGACGAGCGGAAGTTCAACAACGTATCGTCTTTGCCAACAATGCAAGAAAAGGATGAGTAGTACCCTATGACACGATAGTCATTCCTTATGCGTAAATTGTAGGCCTGTTTCAATATAATGTAAAGAGCCATGTTTGGAATGTCAGGAGTGTCTTTGGACCAGATGTTAGGGTATCTCAAACATAGGAAGGTCTCGTATTAAGAAGTAACTGTAGGCAGAAGAGACTAACGTAGATCAAGATAAAGACTTAGAGACAGTGCTCTTTAAGAGACTTGAGAGTACGCTGACATCGAGTATGACATCTCTGTTACCGATTTTATGTCAAGATTATGTGAGGATAGATCGAGCAATAGGATACTGAAATTACTAATCGTTCTGTTCCAGCTCCCCTGCCTGTTCCAGAAATCAGCCCTAACCGGTGCTGGGGTTTATGGGGATCCGCAAGCCCACGGCAGGATCCGCCGTCCCCCCCCCTGGCGCGGAGCAGGCAGTGTTGGCAGCAGATTCCCCTTCCCTCGATGACATCTCTGTTAGCGATTTAGGTCAAGATTATGTGAGGATAGATCGAGCAATAGGGATACTGAAATTACTAATCGTTCTTTTCCAGCTCCCCTGCCTGTTCCAGAATCAGCCCTAACCGGTGCTGGGGGTTATGGGGATCCGCAAGCCCACGGGCGGATCCGCCGTCCCCCCTGGCGCGGAGCAGGCAGCGTTGCAGCAGATTCCCCTTCCCCTCGATGTGTAAGTTCTCAGGATGATAAAAACTTAGGTCAGATATAGACGAGTAGGGATAATAGGCTACATAGTGTTTAGGTTAGGAAGAGAAGTGCAGGCTTCTTCGGGTCGTTTTTCTATTAAAAGTAGTAGTTTTTAGAGGCACACGTGTCCTTAGAGCATCTTTAGGCTTTTCCTGCTTCGAGTTCCTTGCATCAGAAGCTTTTAGGCCAGGGTTGGTCTTTCAGATATGCTCCCCTTCGTCTTTAAGGTTGACTTTCCTCTACGTAATACGATACGATAATTGTTAATATCAACTAATTCTCCGTTCATGCCTAATTGCATTACGACTATTCTATGATTCATATGAAGAGAAAATCGAATAAAATTAACTACGGTTAGCCTAGTGTTCACGATGATATATCGTATGCATATTCAGTAGCCTAGCCTAACCTAAAGTATTCGCTGTACAACATATCCGTAGTTATTTTTATATGGCTAACGCTGTAGGCTTAAGGCATTCTTGACTTCGGATAATTCAATACAGGTGTAATTGAAAACGAACGAGAAATCCGATCTGAGGATAATTAATATGAATGTAATCGAACAGAAATGAAGATCGGATTCTGTCCGACTAAGCATTATAATTGTATTATGTGTATCATCATATTGGCGTAGTATAAACACTAACTCGGCAGTCATTCACGCTGGAATCAGCGGATGACGAATACGGGTTTGCGTCGCCGTATCCATCTCATTCTCTCCTGATTGACTAAAATGACTAACGTAACAACACTCTCACTATGCCAAGTTTGTACAAACGTCTTAAAGGAGACGTCTTCAACTATGTGACATTTAATATAGTCAATGAGGTATCTATCTTGGGGCATATAATCAGATGTCAGATATAAGAAATTTGTATGTATGACGTCTTCATACGTTTAACAGACTATTGCCGTCAGTATTTTACATTGAGCTTATGTCAATTACAGTTACAAATTATTACCAGTCGTATTATCAAATTACAATGACAACTGAAATTAATATTAGGCCTAATAAAGTTTAATTTAATTGACCTTTAAATATTATTTTTATTACTTTAAAATTAAATTATTACTACTTACACTAGCTTGTCGTCAACAGCACTATTGTAAGAAGGTGTGGTTTGGAGAACAGACAAGGATGCCGGCTAGTCCTTAGTTTTTTTTTTCTCCTTGGCTTCAGATTCACCATAATCACTTGGTCTCGGCTAATGTTTTTGTCCTTAGTTAGCATATTAATGAATATCTGGATACTTAACTTATGTAACGAGTCATACTGTTCGTCTTACGATGTAATTTAAGACCAAAATTTGACTGATACGTCTCATTGGGAGCTATTTTTGTTTTTCCCTCGGGTTAGATGGCGTTAAATTTAGGATTCCGTTCGTTTTTCACTCGTTTTCATAGGTATTACGAACCTTACACTTTATATACGTTATTAATCCTTTGTCTGTGTGAAAACAACAGTAATGAGCTCTTTCATGCTATTAGTTTCTTTTACCACGGCTGCGTTGGAATTCATACATAAGCTCGGGACTTCTGTCCAGGTTGCTGATGAACGTAATTTTGCCTTATTAGCTTCAGCTGCATTTATAACATGAATACAGTAATTACCGTCCCACGCGGATGAATACAATACGGATGTTGCTATCGGATTCGATTACTGTCACACGCTGATCAATACAATAAAGTGATGTTGTTATAGGAGTCGATCGCATTAGCAACAAGTTCTCGTTCGGTTGTTCATAGCTGTACGGAGTTATACGAGTATTATCGTTAAGATAATACCCTTTTAACTTGCTGCAATTTGCGGAGGTGGAGATATTAGACGATCGTAATTTCTCTCTCTCTCTCTCTCTCTCTCTCTCTCTCTCTCTCTCTCTCTCTCTTTTCCCTGATTTTATCTCTCTCTCTCTTTTCCCTGATTTTATATCCTCCTCTTTTTGTTTTATATCTCTTTATCCTAGACGATGTGTTTCTCTCTCTCTCTCTCTCTCTCTCTCTCTCTCTCTCACTTTTCTGATTTCTATTCTCTCCATTATCTCATCCTATTTTCCACGCTCTCCTAACACTGGACTCAAATTGGATTGTCAACAGAGGTTTTCTTCCTTTCACACCTTTTCAAACTTTCTCAATTTCCCTTCAGCGCTGACTGACCTCCATAGTCATACTCGGCCTTTGGCCTAATGGACTCTTGTGCAACCAATTTGGTTTTTCTTCCTTTCACCTTTTCAAACTTTCTCAAATTTCCCTTCAGCGCGACTGGACCTCATAGGTCAATATCGGCCTTGGCCTAAATTCTACTTGCAACAGAGGTTTTTCTTCCTTTCACACCTTTTCAAACTTTCTCAATTTCCCTTCAGCGCTGACTGACCTCATAGGTCCCAATACTCGGCCTTTGGCCTAAATTCTACTCATTGTGCAACAGAGGTTTTTCTTCCTTCACACCTTTCAAACTTTCTCAATTTCCCTTCAGCGCTGAGGACCTCATAGTCCCAATACTCGGCCTTTGGCCTAAATTCTATTTTTAAACCCAACAATCTTGCTGTCTGAGTTAGTATTAGAGTAGGGAGCGAATATTCGGAATATGTATAAGGTATTCATGATATGATATATCACAAGAGGATTTTAAGTATTAGGAAAGATAGGAAAGAACATGTCTGGGTCTATCTGAGGGTATTCTTCCAAGTGCCAACCAGGCAGAGTACAGACAGGCAGGTACAACACTACAAGAGAGGACATCACTACGATCGACGACACCGTTGTCTCCTCCGTACATGAGAGGCCTAAGGCCACATGGGAGGTCTTCAGTTTTCCATACCATGAGAGCCGAGAGCCACATGAGGTCTCAGATTCCTCCATCTGAGAGGCCGAGAGCCACATGGAGGTCTTCAGATTCCCTCCATTACATGAGAGGGCCGAGAGCCACATGGGAAGGTCCTTCAGATTGGCCCTCCATACATAGAGCCCGAGAGCCACATGGAGTCTTCAGTTTTTCCTCTACTCAGGTGAGGCACATAGCCAGCTGAGAGGAAACAGGTTTGTATCCCTTCCGCACTCAATGAGTTTTGACCTTAGGGTAGAGGTTGCAGGGAGTTTTTTCCCTCCACATATGGCAGGCCCTAGAAGGCCACACATGGGAGATTAGCTTGGACGAGTGACAAATGAACTTGAGACTGACTCGCGTACTCAATTATATTGACTGACAACTAGTACAGTGGAGGGCCGGGCAGATTTGATTCCCCACCTCCAAATTAATGTTGTTAATCGGGCTAGTTCAGGTGTTCAGGGGGTGTATTGCAATATGAAGTTTTTATTGTAAAACTAATATTGTAATACCTACCTGAACACCTGAATGATTCCCACCCTCCTCCCCTCTCATACAGAGTTATTGAGTTATGATTGACGTGAGAGGCAGGTGTGACCGGCCCGTGAGGCAGGGCTACTAGCGGTGGGCTGGTAACTAGGTAACGAGGGTGTTTGCCAGGAGATTGGCAACACTGATCGTTTATTTTAACCAAAGATTTGGTAAATTTTTAATAAATGATGGTTCGGCTGGTAAGTGACCAGGGCTAGTTCAGGTGTTCAGGTAGGTATTACAATATTAGTTTTACAATAAAAACTTCATTTTTGGCTCCTTTTTTTGTCATTGGCTGAAGTTTACTATGCAATCATCAGAAATGAAAAAAAATTATTATCATATATAAATAATGCGATATATGATAGCGCAAAAACGGAATTTCATATATAATTGTATTCAAATCGAGTTGTGCGCAAAACGGTCAAAGGTAACGAGTTACTTTTTTTCGTTGTAATGTACACTAAATTGCGATCATTTTGGTATATAACACATTGTAAAATGATAAAAGCAACAACGAGAAAATATTATCACAAAATAATGCATGAATTCGGTTAACTGCGCGGATGTAAACAAATATTTTTTCAATATTCACCATAAATCTAAATATTGTCCTAGAGACTTCCAATTTCTTTCAAAATGAAGAAAATGATTGAATATTACTATACTGTAAGAGTATTAGCTTACAATTGCAGTTTTCGACCATATCTGACGAGTTAAAGTTGACCGAATGTCGGATTTTTTTTATATATATTTTTTATATGCAATTCTTTCAAAAATAAGAAAAGCTACAACCTTCAAATATTTTTCGTTTTATTCTACATGAAATTGCTCACATTTTCATATATAAAACTCTATGAAATGCCTAATATGAAACGGAGCAAATATTCCGAGAATGGAACGTACGCATTTCGGAGATTTGTGGCGGAGAATCCGCGCCCGGAGGGAAGGAAAGATTTTTTTTAAAATTCACCATAAATCTAAATATTTTGATAGAGACTTCAAATTTGTTTCAAGATGAAGATAAATGACTGAATATTACTAGAATATTTTCTATTTATCGTGATTTATATGCAAATATTTCAAAAATGAGAAAAGCTACAGCCTTCAATTATTTTTCGTTGTATTCTACATGAAATTGCGCACATTTTCATATATAACACTTTATGTAACGGCTAATTTAAAATGGTGCAAACGTTACCACAATCGCACGTATGATTTTTTCGGAAGAGTTACTGCGCGGACGTAAAGAAAATGTTATTTTTTTCATAAATTCACCATAAATCGAAATATTGTGCTAGAGACTTCCAATTTGTTGCAAAATGAAGGTAAATGCTTGAATATTACTAGAATATAAGAGTTTTAGCTTACAATTGCGTTTTTTGACCATTTCGGTAGAGTCAAAGTTGACCAAAGGTTGAAATTTTGGCAATTATCGTTATTTATATGAAAATATCTCAAAACTTATAAAAGCTACAACCATGGGTTGATTTTAGTTGTATTGTGCATGAAATTGCACACGTTTCCATATATAAAACTTTATATAACGGCTAATTTTAAATTGGTGCAAACATTACCACAATCGCATGTATGATTTTTTTTGGAAGAGTTACCGCGTGGACGTAAGGAAAAAGTTTTTTCATAAATTCACCATAAATCAAAATATTGTGCTAGAGACTTCCAATTAGTTGCAAAATTAAGGTAAATGATTGAATATTACTAAAATATAAGAGTTTTAGCTTACAATTGCGTTTTTCGACCATTTTGGTAGAGTCAAAGTTGACCAAAGGTTGAAATTTTGGCAATTATCGTTATTTATATGAAAATATCTCAAAACTGATAAAAGCTACAATCATGAGTATTTTATTGTTGTATTCTACATGAAAATGCGCACATTTTCATATATAATACTTCATGTAACGGCTAATTTACAATGATACAAAAATTATGTCAAAGTGACAAAATAATTTCCGAGATGTGTCACAGATACTTTTTAGTGCGGCAAGAAAGAAATTCGCGCTTGCGCGCCTGCGTAACCGATTGTAAAACAAACAACACCTTGATCCGTGAACTCCCAGCATCCCCCAAGGCGCGTGATTCAAAAGTTTTAGGCTGGTAGGCCTATAAGTATTTTTCCGCAAATTTAAAAAAAAACTTTTGTAAGTCGACGTAAAATACGTCCAGTTGGCACACGGGAGACAAAAAATGTTGACGTAAAATACGTCCAGTCGGCTAAGAGGGTTAAAAAAAATAAGTACAGGATATACTTGCATATTATGCAACTTTTGAAACCTGATTTTGAAGCTAATTTTAAAGGGGTCGCATCATACACGCGGTTTAAAATTAGCGTACCGTCTATGCTTTCCCAAATTGGCAGATTGCGATAGTTACTACCGGAGGAAAACAGTAGATCTTTTAAAAAGTTATGCTTTACTTGTACTTCACTATATCCAATAATATTGTATGTATTCTCATATTACTACATATTGTATTTTAAAATACAAAAGAGCGATCGTGCGCCATTTGCATTATTTTGGTTTATACAACATGTTTAACTGTTCTAGACTTACCATTTATAATTTCCAAATCAGTTGATTAAGGCACAATACCGAAGGATTTTTTACATTTTGTTTTACTCGTTAAAAGAAACATTTGTTACTTGCACTATTATTTTTATTTTAGGATACACAGGCAAGTGAAAATTTATTAAAGTAAAAAAATACATAAAATTAATAAACTAAAATCCTCTAAAGTTGCTCTCCGTGTCCTTATCATCAAATAAGGCTCTGAATTCTTTGCCATCAAGGCTGTCATCATATTCATCATCTTCCAGATCTTTGATCATTTCATCTTCATCTCCTGCATCTTCGTATAGGACATCGTCAATTCATATGGAAGGTATAGTCTTGTCACCATGGCAAGCTCACTGGCGTGCTTTTAAAGATCTGCCCTTATGCTAATTTTACAAAAACAACTGCCTGTGTGTGACAGACCTTTGAATGTCCTTGAGACAAACCCCAGAGGCTATAAATTGTAAGATTATAATGGATTTTCATTTCCCAGGTACTTTTATCTCCTTCCTATTCGCCCTGCTCTCCCTCTCTCTCATCTGCTCTCTCTCTCTCTCTCTCTCTCTCTCTCTCTCTCTCTCTCTCTCTCTCTCTCTCTCCTAAATCTTACAGCTGTCTGAGCGAGAGCTTTTTTTATGGGACAACATAGGCCCGCATTTACCATTTTCCATACCTATTTATTTTGTATATGATTGCCCTTTCTCGGCTGTGAAGTTGTTGTCTATCCATGGCTGTGAGATGACCAGGAATAACTTTTATGTCGGTGTCAAAGTCACTCCACACTTCAGTCAGGCCAAAACTTTGCCATATAGCATTCAAGCAATATTCAGTCATTGTTTCCCATCTATTATTTTGTCAGAGAGAGAGAGAGAGAGAGAGAGAGAGAGAGAGAGAGAGAAGAGAGCGAGAGAGAGAGAGAGAGAGAGAAGAGAAGAGAGAAGAGAGAGAGGAGAAGAGAGAGAGGAGGAGAGAGAATCTATCTGTCTGTATACATTGTTTATTTTCTCACTCGTCAAACAAACTTACTCTGTTATGCTTTATTTCATATTTTCTTGCTCACCAATTTATTCTATACCTACGATATTAAGAAATCAAGTAGAAGGGAGAACTGCCTCCAGACTGTACAGTGTGGATTTAAATGCACGTGGAACTGGTTGAAGTATTCACAACAGAACCAAAATGATGTGCCATGTTGATAGAAAATCTGACTCTGTTTCTTGTCATTGCATAAAAAAAAATTTATCAACTGTGAACCTATGTAATTATTTAGATTTCTGCATAACGGGAAAGATAATTTTGGTATCTGTAAGGGGAGAAATTGTTTTATCTCTGTTGTTATAAATTTGGCAGATATGCGGAGATTAAACACGCGGGAGAACCAAAACAGCCCAGCCAGAGAGCTCTGCTCATTTTGTAAATATACTATAGTTTGGCGTGCTATAGGCTTACCCGATTCATTTGGGTGTGCACTGCAGCTTGTGCTACTGCTACTCAAATTATGGCATTTTTCTTACTAATCCCAAGAATTGACCATGGAAAATCCCAAGATTAACCAAAAATCCCAAGATAATAAAATAATTGACATATGCCAAGCCTTGAAGTCCTAAATATTTAATCTGTCTGTCCGTCTGTCTATCAGGAAAAGATACTGATAATTTGAATTGACAGTATCTTTCCTGAGAGAGAGAGAGAGAGAGAGAGAGAGAGAGAGAGAGAGAGAGAGAGAGTAATCTTAACCAGTGGACATTAGTACATATGCAGGCAGTGTGTTCATGCTTGTTAAAAAATGTGCAGTATGGGTAATTCATATGAGGGCCTCAGAACCAGAAAGTCGTATATGCCACTTTTTAAAAAAATGAGTAAATTGGCCTCAAAGTTTATCATTCATTACTCTGGTTCTAAAAAGATATCGATTTTAAACTTAGTTTCATATGAAAGCTATACTCTTTATAAGTTTTTTGTGAAAACATTTGAATAAAAAAATTGTTGGGTGCGCTGGCGCGCTAGCATTCAAAATTTCTTCCTGCCAAACTCCCATTTTTTTTAATATTGAGTCATAACAAGCACTTAAACCATAATTGAATGTGTTAAACGATAATAAAGTGTTATCATATTGTTGTAATAATGATGATGATATTAATAAGAGTAATAGTAATAATACTGGTAATAATAATGATAATAATACTATTAATAATAATATTGATAAGTAATAATAGTGTGCTGAAAAGACGATACATTTTTG
This sequence comes from Macrobrachium nipponense, assembly GCF_015104395.2. Classification (NCBI taxonomy): domain Eukaryota; kingdom Metazoa; phylum Arthropoda; class Malacostraca; order Decapoda; family Palaemonidae; genus Macrobrachium; species Macrobrachium nipponense. The sequence goes on from NC_087201.1 coordinate 86,535,926, forward strand.
TGATAAGAAAACCGAGAATTGCTATGATAATAATGATAATAATAATAGTTAATAAATAATAACAATGGGAATAATAATACTAATACTAATAATAATGATAATGAGATTAATCATAGTATAAGAATAATGATGATAGTACAATAATAATTATTCGTAACTAATAATGACACTGATGATGATGAACCTTTCATCATCATAATACATCGATACTTATAATCAATCACAAGAAAAATACTATAATAGAATAGTAATACTATTGTCATAATAATAATGATAAATAATAATAATAATAATGATAATAATAATAATGATAGAATAATAATATTATGATGGTTGTAATAATGATGTTGACGATGATAACCTTGAATCACCATGATGTTTAACCATCAATAATACACAATAATGTGAAGGGGACTTAACTCGATCAGATTGCAGTCTGTTAGCTCCAAACATCGCTACCAGCTGTGACCCTCATCCACTACTACTACTACTACTAGTACTACGACTATTATTACTGCCAGAGAAGACATAATGTACTCAAATAAAGAGTAATTTAGACAAAATAACAGCACAACACAACGGATAATCGTAATCTCCCGCTATGATCACTGAAGTGAGATGTAAACATTGGCGGGAGATTGTAAGCTGCGCGGTGATTGGTCGATGCTTACACGCGCCTTATGGGGAAAAAACGCTCATTGGCCTAGAATTCGCTACCCGCAAAGTGACGCGCGCTCTCATTGGCTTAATCAGCGCTAGTGATATGCGTCTATCTGGTCCTCATGAACCGTCCGAGCGGCTGCCAGCACCGCTCGAAGTCATGTTCTTTCCTGTAGCTAAAATCGATAATTCCGACTGTCCCAGTAGGAATTTCGACCGTATGTAAATGGTGGAATGGCCTAGAATGCCTCAAATACACAGAGAAAGTTGCCAAATCTACCAGTATGCATAACTCCAAATCCATGGAAGTGGCATATACGACTTTCTGGTTCTGGGGCCCTCATATCTGGAAGACAAAAAAAAAATAAATATGAATTTTGTTGTCAGTCGCATGGACTAAATTTACATAAAGCAGGGTACAAATTTTAACATTCCTCGAGAGATGAATCTCTCTCTCTCTCTCTCTCTCTCTCTCTCTCTCTCTCTCTCTCTCTCTCTCTCTCTCTCTCTCTCTCTCTCTGAAACCAATAGGTATTAGCACATGTGCAACTGAATGTGTGTGTGTGTGTGTGTGTGTATGGACATACTGTTAAAAAATGTGCTGTATCAACAGGTAATACCTACATCTTTAAAAGATAAAACAAACAAACAAATTTTGTTGGTGTTAGTCGCGGGGGCTATAATGGGTGTGACCAGCAGACAGAAAGATTAACATTTTTCCATCTTTAAAAGATAAAAAACAAACAAACAAATGTGTTGGGAGTAGTCGCGGGGGCTATAATGGGTGTGACCCCAGCAGACAGAAAGATTAACATTTTTCCAGAGCTTAAAGAGCTGGATTTTGTTTTGAAGGTATGTCCACAGCGTTAGTAAATACAGTAGTACCTCGAGATACGAAATTACAGTGGTACCTCGAGATTCGAAAGGCTCAACTTACGAAAAACTCGAGATACGAAAGCTGACACGAAAAATTTTACTGCTCTACATACGAAAAGTTTTCAAGATACGAAAGGTTTCTGAAAGTCTGAGATTTGCCCGATAACAATTTTGAAACTCGCGCCGCCATCTTAATTCTAGTAGACTAGCCACCATCCTCCTGCTCTCCCATTGGTTCCTGATGCTAGCCAAGCCATGAGATCCTTTTCTCCTATTGGACAGCATCCCTCCCATCATGCATCTTATACGTACGTACGTGGTGGCGTCCCTACCGTGGCCACCTCGTACCAGAATCTTTATCGTACGCATGCAGCATTCGTTCGGTCCAACGATTTCATTTAGAAATGTAAATTCGTTAGTGATTTCGTTGTGCTACTTTATCGTGTTGTGAGAACCTAATTAGTATACGTACTACATACGTAACTTAATTACGTACAGTACATATAGTCATGGGTCCCAAGAAAGTTGCTGAAGTTCACAGAAAGAAGAGAATGCTTTCTATGGAGACAAAGATGGAGATAATAAAAAAGTATGAAGCTGGCTTGCGGTTGAGTGCGATCGCTAAGGATACGGGCCGAATCTGTCGATGATAGGCACCATCCTTAAGAGGAAGAAGCCATCAAAACAAGCTACACCTTCCAAGGGGTGACTATTTTGTCCACAAGAGGAGCCATGTGCATAATGAAATGGAAAGGCTGCTTCTTGTATGGATCGAGGGCAAAGAATCGATGGCGATACGATAACTGAGACGGCAATCTGCCAGAAGGCCAGCGCAGCGCTATTTCGGCGATTTGATTGCCCAAGCCGAAGACGACGCGGAGAGGGGACATCAACTGCAACCCCAGAGTTCAAGGCTTCTCATGGGTGGTTTCGAAAAATTCCGTAAAAACGGACTGGCATCCATTTCGTGGGTTTGAAGAAATTGAAATTACGTAAAGTATAAAAAGTAAAAAGAAATGTAAAACAAAAATAAAAAAAAGACAAATTAAAATTTATTTTAAGTTTTGTAAAGTTAAGTGTTACAGTTTTGTTAATGTGTTTTGTAAAGTTTAGTTTGTTTGTTTTTTTCTGACATTTTTTTTATGTTTCGTAAAGTTAAGTGTACGTATCTGCTGTTTGTCCTCCTCCTCTGCCGCCACTTTCGGAGATAGCCTCACTCGAAAGGTAAGCTTCCATATTTTACGTTGCGTAATAATATTTCTTGTACACTATATACACTTTATTTACAGGTTTTGCATTTTTTATTCTTAATTTAGGTATGGAATGGTCAAATTGTTGTAGTATTTCATTGTTTATAGGTCATTTAGCTTTATTATGAAATTTACTGGGGTGTTTTTGGAGGGCTTGGAACGGATTAGCCACTTTACATGTAAAATGTGGTCCAAGATACGAAAAACAAAAAAAATCATGATACGAAAGGCGCCTCGGAACGGATTAATTTCGTATCTCGAGGTACTAATGTAATCCGTTCCGAGGCGCCTTTCGTATCATGAGGTTTTCGTATCTTGGACCACATTTTACATATAAAATGGCTAATCCGTTCCAAGCCCTCCAAAAACACCCCACAGTAAATTTCATAATAAAGCTAAATTGACCTATAAACAATGAAATACTACAACAATTTGGACCATTCAATATGTAACTTAATAATAAAAATGCAAAACCTGTAAATATAGTGTACATATATTAGTGTATACAAGAAATATTATTACTGTAACGTAAAATGTGGAAGCTTACCTTTCGATTGAGGCTATCGAAAGTGGCGGCAGAGGAGGAGGAGGACAAACGGCAGATTAGTACACTTAACTTTACGAAACACATAAAAAAATGTCAGAAAAACAAACTAAACTTTACAAAACACATTAACAAAACTGTAACACTTAACTTTACAAAAAACTTAAAATAAAATTTATTTTGTCTCTTTTGATTTTTACATTTCTTTTTACTTTTTTATACTTTACGTAATTTCAATTTCTTCACCACCGAATGGATGCCAGTCCGTTCATGGAATTTTTCGAACTCTGGGGTTGCAGTTGATGTCCCCTCTCCGCCGTCGTCTTCGGCTTGGGCAATCAAATCGCCGAAAATAGCGCTGGCCTTCTGGCAGATTGCCGTCTCGGTTATCATATCGCCATCGATTTCTTTGTCCTCGATCCATACAAGAACTAGCCTTTCCATTTCATTATGCACATGGGTCCTCTTGTTGGACAAAATAGTCACAGCCCTTGGGAAGGTGTGCTGTTTTGATGGGCTTCCTTCTGCTTAATGGATGGTGCCTATTGTCGACGGATTTTGGCCGTATTCCTTAGCGATCACACTCAACCGCAAGCCGGCTTCATACTTTTTTATTATCTCCATTTTTATCTCCATAGAAAGCATTCTCTTCTTTCTGTGAACTTCAGCAACTTTCTTGGGACCCATGACTATATGCACTGTACGTAATTAAGTTACGTATGTAGTACGTATACTAATTAGGTTCTCACAACACGATAAAGTAGCACAACGAAATCACTAACGAATTTACGTTTCTAAACGAAATCGTTGGACCGAACGAATGCTGCATGCGTACGATAAAGATTCTGGTACGAGGTGGCCAGGGTAGGGACGCCACCACGTACGTACGTATAAGATGCATGATGGGAGGGATGCTGTCCAATAGGAGAGAAGGATCTCATGGCTTGGCTAGCATCAGGAACCAATGGGAGAGCAAGAGGATGGTGGCTAGTCTACTAGAACTAAGATGGCGGGGCGAGGCGCGAGTTTCAAAATTGTTATCAGGCGAATCTCGGACTTTCAGAAACATTTCGTATCATGAAAACTTTTCGTATGTAGAGCAGTAAAATTTTTCGTGTCAGCTTTCGTATCTCGAGTTTTTCGTAAGTTGAGCCTTTCGTATCTCGAGGTACCACTGTAGGTATCATCTTCTAAAGAATTTTTTTTCTTTTTTCTTTTTGCGGAAAAATCTTCAAACCATTTTGCATCCTAAGTAATTAGAAGGAATCATTCTATTCTTCATGTAATCAGTAAAATACTTACACTATTAAAAACTAAAACTACGTACTGTATGCAAAACACACACATCATCGTCAGCTTCGCGTGTGTAAACGTTCATTCTAAGAAATTCACAGAGTAGTATAACCAACTCCTGATTGGCTGGTTGGTACAGTGCTGTATTGACTTTATGTCATACTGTACTTAAACAATTGAAGACATGAACAGCTGTTTGGAATGTAACTCGTTTGTATGGAGGGTAGTGGATGTAGGTTACGTACACAAGTTGTGGTTCTTTTATATGCTGAATGCTTTTGACTTCCACTGCTTGTGTATATGTTATATGTTCACGGAGAAAGTTTCAGTTCTAAAATGCTATATGAAAAAAATCCAAAAACTGAAATGGTGTGGCACCACCCTTGGATCATGGGAGTGCCAGATTAAAGAGGTCGACTGTATAATTTTATATGGGTAATTCCATTTTTTGAGTTTATTTTTCTATAAATTTTATTGAATTCCTTTACACCTAGAAAAGGAATAATGTGGTTATTGAGGTTTTTTATTGAAAGTCTGCATATAGTAGAGTATGCATGGTGGTGAAAGTGTTCATCGTGGGGGTAGTTGGCTTGTGGATAAAAAACTATTTTGTGTTTCAGGTTTTCTGTGCTATAGAGTCTGTGTTCCACATGCATGGAGCTGTTGAAATTGAAACTCCAGTATTTGAGCTAAAGGTTAGTGATTAGTCACAGATACCATAGAGTTCATGCAGTATTTTCTTATTCTGGTCCTATTGGGCCGGTAACTTTGTATATTTTGTATTTGTAACTTGCCAAGTAAATTACATAGCTAAAAGTTTTTAAGTACTGACAGCTAAAAAATTTGAAATTCGCAGTAGCGATTTTTTCTTTTAGAGAAAACCAATTTGTTTATGCCAGTTTTTGGCAACAATATGAGCAGCAGCAATTTTCAAAATTCTTTCTTTGTTGATCTTGTGGGATTCGAATTGATAAAGTATTTTGTTTTGGTAGCCTTTTGGTGATTAGTTATATAGGATTTTCTCTTATTTTGATCTGATAGTTAGTTTGCAGAATGTCTGATACAAATTCGACAAATATTTGCTATTGCAGCACAGGCTTCAATGCTAGACTAATTTAAGCAAAGTATAATTCACACACTAAGTGTACATCTTGAAGTTTGCCTTGTGATGAGTATGTATAAGGATTGAGGAATTAAGGATTTGAAAATATTAAATTTTCATTTAAATAAACTAGAGAAGGACAGAAAGAGGGATTGCAAGGGACAAAAATTTAGCTAGTCAGGAATCAGCTAATTCTCCTGCTAATTGCCAATTGTTTCTCTGCTTTATCCCCCATTAATAGTCCTGCATCTCTTCCACCTAACTCTGGACCCAGTACTGTTGTCATTCTTGAGAAGAAGTTTGACATGTTCCTGAACACAGTAGCTCAGATTGGGGCTTCTGTGAAAGCTTTTATGGAAGATAAAAGTGTTGTGAGTTATCATGAAGTGACAGTGGAGGTAAAAGGAGGGAAAAGGATATGTAAAGCAAGATTGGCAGCCAGAGGTTTTGAAGAAGAGATGGCTGGATGGGAAAGACACTTGCGTGCAATGCTGAAATTTAAAAATTTTGTTTGATAATAATAAAACTGAAAGATTGGAATTATTATACATTAGATGTAAAAACTGCATATTTACAAGGTGACAAAATACAAAGAGAAATATATTTAAAACCATCTAAGGAAGATGGTTGGAGTGGATTATGGAAATTGAAGAAAAATGTTTTTGGGCTCAAGGATGCAGCAACAGCATGGTATTGTAAGGTGGTGAAAGTAGTGGATGAGTTTAAAGGCGAGAGAAGTAGATGAGAAGCTAATGTATTGTTTTGGAGAAAAGACAATACTGTAAATTGAATGGTATTTTGTGTACACATGTAGATGATTTTTGCTACGGAGGAACTGAAGGAATTTTAAAGGAAACCATTGGGAAATTGCAAGGGAAATTACAAGTAGGAGAACAAGGAAGTAAAAGTTTTAAGTATATAGGTGTAATAGTAGGCATAAGGAAAATAGATTTTGTCATAATCACTGGCAGTATATAAATTTTATAAGAGAACCAGAAGCTAGAAGATTTACAGGTAATAGTGTTAGAACAAAAGGAGTTAACACAATACAGATCAGTAATTGGACAGTTGAATTTGGTATCGCCACATACCATGCAAGAATTATCATATGATGTTAGTGAATTAAATAAAGCTTTTAAAGAAGGAATGACTCCAAGATATGAAAAAGCCAATTAAAATTGTGAGAAAAACTGAGAACATAATGGGAGAAGTTACAATAAGTGAGTTGGAAGAAGAAAATATTTATTGGGAAGCCTATGCAGATGCTTCATTTGGGAATAGTATAGAAGATGGCCATACACAATTGGGTTATGTTACTGTATATACTTGCATAACACGCGATCTCACATATCATGCGACCCCCAAATTTTCACCCACAAAAAATGATTTTATCACGTATCTCACGTGTGTACATATAATATTATTGGATGCAGTGAAGTAAAACAAAATTTTTTTAAATATCCCTGGAAAAGATGCATGTCTATTATGTTTGTACAGTAACCTCCCCGTTAACACGAGTTCTGTTAACACGATTTCGATCTTACACGAGTTCAAAATCATACAGAAAAATTCTTCTAACACGTAATATTCGATGTTACACGATTTGAATTTTCCGCTGAGAGCAAGAGCGCGGGAGGTGTGGCGAGAGTCTGACTCACCCCACCTTTCCCGTGCTCTCTCTCTCTTGCCTGCTGGCTCAGTGTGAAGCCAGCCCTCGCAGTGAGAAGAGCCAATATATTCTAGCATTGGTTAACATAATAGTGCGTACTTTACTACAGGTAGTCGTCTACTTACGACGGCATTAGGTTCTGGCAGAGCTGTCGTAAATTGTCTTTCAGCATATTGAGTAAATTGAATCATGTTTGTGCTGTCTTTTTATCCTTTTTACCATATTCAAACACATGCGTGTACATGTACGTATTTGTTCGTTTGCATTTTCATTGACAACTTACTAGCCTACATATACATTTTATATCATCCCAAAAATGTGCATGTATAGTACCTATTATTACGTTTAGCATATGAAATCTTATCATGCTCGAACTCCTTGATTAATACTTACTTTTATTACTGTATTTAACATTTTTATTGCTGGCATTCAGACCATCTGTCTGGTCTGTTTACATTTTCTTATCCGCCATTTGCATTGACAATCGGCTACACGTATTATATACATACTTTTATTTATTTATAGGTTTGAATTAAATGCATAATTTGTTATTATATTTGATTTATTTGCAAAACAGAAATACAAAATGAATTACTAAAATACGAATCTTACCATTTTCGAACAAAATTTTACTTCTGAAAATATAAAACAAAACATCGTCTGCTGTTTTCTCTAGTGACCGTTTGTACTGTTGCCAACACGTCTATGTACGTACGTAGTAATACACAAAGTTTTATTTAACACTATGTAAATTATTTTTTCTTTATAAATTTCAGGCAAACTACAGTAATGCATAGATAGAATTGATTTACAGTACAGAAAAATCATGAACATACAGAAAAAATAAAAATTATGAAACATTTGAAATTTGAAAAAAAAAAAAAAAAGAAATTAATTGTCTGCTGGGGATCGTCCGGGTCATCCGATTCCGTGGTAGTACTACTGGTAGTGGGGACAGGGGTAGACTGAGATGTTGGTTTAAACATAAACATGCTTAGTTTTGTTTGAATGGTCCGTTTTTTTCTTCTCTTCATAAATTTCTCGGAGAGATGACGCGCCTGACGGTAACGGGAAAAACTATCGTACGCGCGCTCGACGTATTTTAGCCAAATATAAAATTAAATATTATTGTATATTATTATATTGTCGTAGCTGTCGTAAAGTCGGTATGTCATAAGTTGCATAGTTCGTAAGTAGACGACTACCTGTATATAAAAATATATAAATAAAGTGGTTTTTTTTCTGGCAAAATCCCAAAATAGATTAAGTTTCCCATTGCCCTGGAACGTTAATCCCCTTATTTCCATTATTTCTTATGGAGAAATACTTCCCTGTTAACACGAATTCGGCTAACACGACATCTCCAGGAACGTAACCCTCGTGTTAACGGGGAGGTTACTGTATTTTATCATATGATACTAATATATGATTATTATTTTGTATGTCATGTAAGATGCGACCCCCTTGAAATTAGCTCCAAAATTAGGGCTTCAAAAGTCGCATGATACGCGAGTATATACGGTATATCCTTGACAGATGGTCCCATATGGTGGAAGTCCAGAAAATCCCGGAGAGTGTGGTGGGGGGGGAGGCCATAGAAGGATTGATATATTTCAAACATTTGTGGGAAGAGATAGCAGGAGGGAGAAAATTAGAAGCGTTGGTTAATACTGATAGTAAAACTAATGACAGCGATTAAATTGAGTATACTGGTGTAAGTAGTAAGAGAATAAAAATAGAAATTGAAGTAATAAGATGAATAGTATATTTGGGGAAATAAAGGAGGTGAGATGGATAAAAGGAAAAGCTTAAATAGCTGATGTATTAACTAAAGCATGAGTTTTATGGGAAAATATTAGAAATTGTGTAGAGGGTAAAGAGTTGCAGAACAACATGAACAGGTGGGTAGATTGCACATTTGTTGCATATAGGAAAGATTAGGATAGGAAAATATTCAAAGCTCCCACTTATGTAGTAGGTGACCTGTGACTTTACTGCGCCCCATCTGTACTAGTTAAGATGAGCGTGATACCAGAGGCATTAGCTATCATGCTGGTGCTCTCTTAACAGATAAGGAATCAACAAGCACTCTGAGTATGTTAGCAGAAATTTCGTTCTCATTTCATTGTTTGTATTAACATTGTTTGGGAGTAGAATAGTCCACGTATTCCACCTCCTGTAAATGTGGGAATCAGCTATGTAATTACTTGGTAAGTTACATATACAAAAATTGTATTTTTATAATAAAATTAGATTTTGTATATACTTACCTAGTAATTACAGTGAGAGCTGGCTTGCTCCACACAGAGACATATACATAAACAAATTGGTTTTCTCTGCTCAGTTGTTCTTCTCTTTCCCAAAAGTGGGTGGGGCCATTTACGTACACTTTAAAACAAAAGAATCGCTACCATGAATTTAAAATTTTTTAGTTGCTGGTATTTAGCAACTTTTAGCTATGTGATTACTTGGTAAAGTATATACTAAATCTAATTTTATTGTAAAAATACCATATTTTATTATTGATTTAAATATGTTATGATATGTACTGCATTCATAACAGTATCATGATGATTTTCAGATTTCTTTGCTCTCAGTTTATTTATCCTTAGCATTGTTCTCTGTTATAAAACAAGACATGAGGAGGAGAACCTATTCTGTGATGAATTTCAGGTTAAACTGGTAATGTATTTATTACATTTACTATTTAGCCAAGGTGATTTAATTGTTAGCTTTTTTGGATATTAAGATGGGTTTGAATGAGAAGTGAAATGTCCTTATATTTTATATGATTTGCAGTATATAATATTTTTGGCTATGGTCACCCTCTCATTTTCCCCATGACAACCTCATTATTCCTGTCTTAAGTGTACATTTTTCTGTTCATTTTTCTTTGCTTCCTTTCCGGTCACCATAAGCTTTGTTTTTATCTCGTTGATTTACACTTTCTCTCCAGGTTTTCTCTTGTTGATTTTTAGTTTTCCCTCTCCATAATGCTCTTCCACCTTATCAGCAGAAGGTGGAAGATTTCTCAGATTCTGGTGTCAGCAATGTCATCTTAGCATTAAACATTTTGACAAAATACTTAATGAAAACTGTGGTTCCAGGTAATTTTATGGTATTTACATTAACTTAGCATTTGTATACAATACTAGCACTAGAACATTAATTGTTCTCAGTTTCACAACATTGCATCATTTGTATTTTCCTCTGTGATGCTTTGTATCCCATGCCTGGATAAGGGTTATCAGATTCTTGGGTCCATTACGTATGGGAGACTTATTATTGGTTTCAGGAACTTCCATCTGTATTTTTTTTTTTTAGATCAGAATACCCTTATTGACAAACTCAATCCACCCTATTGGTTTGGGTTGGGCTGGGCTGGCTGTTTATGGGTCAGTATCTTATACTGAGTGGTGTGACCCAACTGGCTGGAAATATTGATGAGGACAACATTGTGGTGTATTCATTGTTGCATGAGTTGGTAAAGAAAAAAAAAAGTGTGCTTGGAGAGAAGTATCCATATCAGACTGTCTAGTAGCTATTGCATAAGAGGTGGATCCATTAATCCTGGGATTTTATCACTTACATTATTATAAGTACTTTTATACACATCAGATGTATTTTGTAAATGATGTATGTAGTTTACAGATATGCAATAAATTACATACAAATTATTTTGAAATTTGAGATATAAATATCCTGCACTTAGGTAGATTATTATTTTTATTGATATTTTAACCAAACCACTGAATCTCATGTCTAGACACATGTAAAGTTGATCCATTGTATTTGCTCTTAAATGAGATGAAAATGGAGAGGCTATATATTTTGGCAGGAAAAGATTAGAAATAACATTTTAAATTTAACAGGGAAAGCAGTGTAGCTGAGATGTAAAGGATTAATGGAATATTTGGAATGCCTTGGTGCATTGCTAAGACCTACTGTAGCTATTACTCCCCCGTAGTGGGAAGTAAGATGGAATGGGTAGGAAATTTTAGGGGTAAAGAAGGAGAGCTTATCCTTACTTATCCCAAACATATTTTGAATTAGTACAAACTGAAATTGTAGTGCATCATCAAAAACATTTTTACCTTAGCCTTTACCCATCAGGAGTTAGATGTGAAATGAATTCTCTCCATTCTTTTGTTTGGTGCTCTTTTTACTTAAATTTCCATCAAGTCTAGGTTGCCATGCTTGGTGCTCATTTTACTTAAACTTCCATCAAGTCTAGGTTGCCATCTATCTTGTTTCGCTGTGATTTTCTAGACCTTCATATTGGTCTTCTTCCGCCTACTTCCATATCTGCTGCTATTCTAACCTATCTGTTCCTCATTTTTTCTAATCACGTGTCCAAACTATTCATTTGTCATACAATCTTCCCACCATACTCTAGCCATGAATCAGCTTTCTGTGACCACACCTTTTTGAAATTATTTTCCCTGTCAGTGCCCTGGTTTGTGCACCATGTAGTACAAGCATATACCCATCTCAAGATTTTGCTCTTCCTACTAGTGCGATATTTTGATAGTGTAGTCGCTGTCTTGTCCAGAGCTCCATGGTGACCAGACTAATGTCAAAGAATTCTCTTTGCTGGTCATGTGGGCTAGGTATTTTGTCGTTATGATGAACATAAGTGATATGGTATATATGGACTCAGGATAAGAGGGCACTTTCTATTATCCTCAGCGAATGCTAGTAGTACCCAGTTTACCTACGTCAAAACCGCAAGAATAAGAAAGTGGATGTGCGCACACACACCATCATATTATTTACATATGACCAAAATCCGACCAAGCCGCCATTCCTTTTCTGATTGGTCAAGAAACCAGAGCTCAGAAAAGTCTGTTCTTTGCTTATTGATTCAGCTAAGTGCATAATTGTAAATTCCAGTTAGAAATTTCTTAGTTTAGACTGTGGAACAATGATTTATTGTGCATGAAAAGCTGTAATCAGCTTATTTCACCGGTACACATCGGCGCTTCTTACGGTTTACGATCATTAGGCTAGCTCCGAATATTTTGTTCTTTGCTCATTAATTTCATTGCCAAGGTTCATGGAAACATATAAGCTGAAAGCTTAGAGTACAATTTTAAGTTTCAGTTAAAAATTCTTTAGTTTATAATGTGAAACAATGATTTTATTAGGGAAAAACTCTCTATCATGAGAGTATATATAAAGTTCTAAAGGGTCCACAATAATACAAAGTGTAAAAATTCCGTGTATAATTTTGAAGACTTTACAGATCTGTAAAGTCTTCAAAATTATACATGGAATTATTACACTTTGTATTATTGTGGACCCTTTAGAAATGATTTTATTGTGTGTGAAAAGCCATAAACCATTGTTTTTTTGCCCAAAACAGTACTTAGGCCAAATGGGCTATGAGGTAGTAGCCTATCTTGGAGGCTACAAATTACACCTGGTTAATCCCATACCTTTAAAGGTAAATTAATTAATCAGAATTAGACAATAAATTATACTAGGTGATAGCCTAACTATAAAATTTAAAATTAGTGAGTTTCACATTATAAAATTGAAAAGTTACTGTTTTATATAATAGATCTAGGGTTAGATATAAACAATTTGGGCTAGAAAAAAGATGTAAGCCTAACTATGAGTGTACATTTGATCTAATAATCTGGATTAAACAATACCCTATACTTGGATAGGAGAGAACAATTTACATAACATACTATTGTTGGTGTACTAAGTGGTAGTTTAGCCCAAATAGCCTAGGACTGGATATAAGCAGTATCCTAATGATAATTAGATAACCTAAAGCCATTTAAAACAATGGCTGAGACTAACTAAAGTTAGTGCATAGGACATTAGTCCGAATGGTATAACAATTCATATTGAAATTTTGCATAGCCAGTGCAGAAGGACTAATGCAGCCATATATGGCTGTCAAAATTAACTTAAACCTCAAAGGGCTTAAGTTAAAATAGATTTCTAATAGAATATTTTACAAATATGGAAACTGTATGTGGAACTGCAGAGGTGACCCTCATTAATAATTTAATACTGACTAGCTTCCGATAACAACTTGTTTTATATCACTACAGGGCTATCACTATGCAGGACCTTCAGTTCAAGTGTTATATATCAAGTTGCTTGGTTCATTTTGTGCCAGTGGGTATGGCTCATACCATCTGCCATGGATATAGCCTAATAAAAAATATGAAAATTTGCTTGGTCGACATATATGGCAAACTTGTAGTATGCTACTGGCAGCAACTTTTAAGGATGAAACTGCTAATTTTTAGCTGTTCCATGATTCCTAGGGTTCAGTAGGACTAAGGAAAAGAGAACTCGTATCTTTCTGGCAAAACTCCGGCAGCAGATATCCAACACTTTTTTCTCAGATGAAGATTTATGTTTGGGTCAAAACCCAGTAACATCAGTTCCCAGTATCTTCCAGGTATTTTATGTTTAGGCAAAAACCCACTAACATCAGTCCCCACTACCTCCCAGGTTAATGTCGCAGAGGAATTTTTAAATGGAGACGTTCTTACTATGGAATATGAAGTGGCCATTGCCACTGAAATGACCTTGCTGAACCCATATGGATCAGGGACACAACTTTCAAGTAGCCATGGGTGAAACCTTCTATAGAAGGAAATCTATCCCCCTTTGCAGCTATCTTTGCTGAAGAGGATATTTCCCCCCCTGACTGAAATTACTGTATTTATGGTGGAGTATTGTAACTTATCCAAGTCCTCTGCCTCTTTGGTTAACAGGCAGTTACAGATCAATTGTTGAAGCTCAGTCAAAATGTGCAAGCTTCCCCAGATGGGATACACAGCTTGCGACATATGATCAATTTTATAAGGATTGTGAATAACATCAGAAAATGTCACTGACACAGAATGGCAATGTATGAGGGACTTGATGCATGATTCCAAAAAAGAATTTAAGTTAGTTCAGTATACAGGCAGTCCCCGGGTTACGAGGGGGGTTCCGTTCTTGAGACACTTTGTAACCCGAAAATCGTCGTAAGCCGGAACATCGTGAAAAATCCTAAGAAAACCTTACTTTTAATGCTTTGGGTGCATTAAAAACTATGTAAACTTCATTCTTATTGCATTTTTTATAATGAAAAACCTTCAAATATTGATTATATTGCATTTTTGTGTCATATTTCTTCTGCCAGATCAGCGTTGTAGGCGTCATAACCTTGGGACATGCGTTGTAACCCTGGAAATAATTTCTGATGAATATAATTGAAAAGCGTCTCAGCCTCGGAACGTCGTAAGCCGAACCCGTTGTAACCCGGGGACTCTACAGCTCCCTTCTGAAGGGGAAAAGCCTATGAGAAGAATCTCAGAGGTGACAGCCTCTGCAGAATTTCATACTAGGATTCACCTCTTTAGTATTATAACCTCTACCACCTTGCTGGAAGTTGCCATCAAAAGGCTTCCAAATTGTTCCTGAACAATTGTTGCTGTTGTCGTCAAAAATCGTATGAGAACCCTTTGGAAAACATTCTACAACTTTTTAGTTTGGCGCATAAAAGTGCGATTTGAAACATTACAGGGCTCCAACTAGTCACTTCCCAATGTAACTTCATTATTACATGATAACCCTTTTTGTAAGGACCTGTTTAAGGAGTCTGTTGGGGTTTAAAACTTAAGCAAGCCCACCAACAGGATTGTACAAGAGTACTCTCTTCTGTGAAAAAAGAGAATTTAGGAAACAAAACCCCAAAACTTCCCCTTACCCAACTCAAAAAGGCTCATTTAAAAAGGTAAGCCTCCAGTCACCCCTTAAGTCTTTTTCCTTAAAGAACAGGTAGGTGTTCTAAAGGGATGATGCCTTACAAAAGGACAACAACATCAGCAAGATAATCTTTTTCACAAGGTCCAAAGACCCTTTTATAGGAAAAAGAAAAACAACAATGGAATGCCTGTCAAAGGCAGGGGCAGAGAAAGAGGCAGATACCAATAGGAATGGTAAGGTTGATGGTCGACTTCAATCACACCACAGGGAATTAAAGTCTTTCCTTTGAGGACACAGCATTAATTTTAAAAAGGCAGGGGTGGAAACACTTTCACCCCTCCCCCTCCTGTAAAAGGGATCTTCTAAAAACCAGACCCCTCTCTGGAATGCTACGTGAAGAAAGGCCCTATTAATGGGAGCCGTAGAGAAACTTCAGATATTCTTCCCCAAGTACATCTCTAAGTGTCCCCAAACAGGATTCCTCTAAACAAAGAGTGATCCTAGACCTATCAACATTGAACAAGTACATTGTTTGCCAAATTTTCTGAATAACTACCATTGCCTAGTGTATTCAATTGTTCTAAAAGAGATTTAGACAACTATAGATCTGAAAGATGCATACTGGCACACCCCTGTTGCCCATCTCTTCTGTCCCTTCCTAATGGTCCGGATAGGAAAAGATATGTACAGGTTCAAAGCCATGCCCTGTGGACTAAACATTGCCAAAAAATTTGACGAAGTTAGTAACAGTAGTTCTTTAAGAAATCAGAAATACAGTGGACCTCCTGTATTCGCGTTCTCCATATTCAGGGACTCACACATTCACGGATTTCTCTCGGGAACGTTTCCTTGCATTATTTGCGGAAAATTCATGCATTTGCGGTATATTTCTATAATAAATATCCACAAATTTGTTTTTTTTTGATGAATTTCATCATAAAATGCACTTTTTGTGATGAAACTCTTTAAAAACCAAGTATGAAAATTTTTAGTGGGTTTTTCTTGAGTTTTAACTAACAAAATAGGCTGTTTTTAGTGTTTTTATAGGGGTTTCAAACATTCACGGGTTCTAACTATTCACGGGGGGGTCTGGTACACATCCCCCGCGAATACGGGGGGACCACTGTACAACTAATAACCCACCTAGACGACTGATCGATCTGGGGGCCCACAAAAAAGTGTTTGAAAAACCTAATACTACAGTCAAAAGGTTTTGTGATAAATTGGCAAAATCCCACCTCACACCCAGTAGATGCCTCCAGTAGCTGGGACTGTGCTGGGATATTTTTCACGGCTCGTTGTCTCTCCCCAGTATATTCAAAACAATAAGGCATATCCTCAAAACGTGCCTTGCACAGCTCAGAGTTTCCAAATGGCAATTAGAACATTTGACAGGCTTGTTGCAATTTGCACCAATAATAGATCCAATACTCAGATTACAAGAAATGAATGCTAACAAATTGCATGCAACAAACAAGATGCGAGACTGACCCTATCAAATGATTAAAAAAGTTGGGGGATACTTCGGCCTTTATCCTGGAAGGAATCGCTGGCGATACAGGCCTCCCCGACTTCTCAGTCAGTATGAATAACAATGCACACAGATGCCTTATTGACAGGTTGGGGGGATCTCCAGGTGGGAGGGAGGTGTTCAGCTACTCTGAGGAATTGTATAAAGTTCCTGGAGCTGATGTATTGTCTTTTTGTTTCTCAAAAAAACTCAGACCTCTAGAAGAGAGAGATTTGGTTGGTTTGAGACAACATAACTGCAATGCCCTACATTAAGAGGTTGGGATGATACTTGCCTCCTCTCAGTACTCTTGTAATGCTGGCCATCCTTTGATGGGGCAAGCAAGGAAGGGGTATACTTGTCTGCAATTCACCTTATGGGGCCTATCAATGTAATAGTAGACTCCCTACCAAGGAAAACAACAGCCGCAACAGAGTGGTGTTAGACAACCACTCCTTTTTGGAAAATAGCCAACATGCTTTCACAAATGGAAGTGGACCTGTTTGCCACATATGGAAATCACAAACTGCCAGGTAAGCAACAGCAAGAGGTGCCTGCCTACAAGACTGGAACAAATGGAGGACGATATACCCGTTTCCTCCTTTGTTCCAGATTTCAAAAGTGTGGAGCAACCTCCTAACCTACTAAGGAACAGCTTACTTAATAGCCGCCCCAAAATTGGCCAAAACAGGCATTGGTTCCTATTTCTTTTTAACCAATGGGTGAAAAGGTAAATTCCAAAACTGTCCACTGTTTTATCCCAGTCAGTATGAGGGAAAGTCGTTTAGGGATCCTCCTTTCTGAGCCAAGACCTTCGATTAAATATAGCCCATACCGTGAAAATTACTCCCTCAACATTGTTAGATAGGTACCTAGTGCAAAAATTACAAACTTCATATATCTGGCAATACCAGTATGTATTGAAGATACAGTTACATTATGTCCATACTGAGAGCCCAGTCAAAAACTATTTCCACAAAATTATTTCCACAAAAATTATTTCCACAAAAACTTTGTGGAAATAATTTTAAAATTTCTTATCCCATTTTGAAGACAAATACCAGGCAGTTACAACAATTATGGAATACAAGGCAACATTAAAGGAACCTTTGTTGTATGATTTCGTGATTTGACTATAGTATATAAGTTGTCACTTCCCCTCCACAGTCCTTTGCACTGCAAAGATCCGCTATACCGCTATAGAAGGGTTCCTATTGCTTGGTCCCTGAACAAGATGCTTAGATTTTGATCAGCCCACAACAATTCATTGGACACGATACAACCACTAACTACAAGCTACAATATGCGATCTTCTTGATTGCATTAGTATCAGGAACTTATATTAGCAAACTGGGCTCTCTTAGATGGGGACAATACATAACTCAAATGGCTGACAAACGATTATTATTGTCCTCTGGCCTTTCAGTCCTGGCCAAGAATGGGATTCCTTTAAAAAGGAAATCTCCTATTCTAAGTAAACTAGAATTAGTAGACAAAACATTGTGCCCAGTTCAAGTACTTAAGGTTTACCTAGAGGTCATGACAGACATCCCAAAAGCTCTGTTTTTTCCTACACTCGAGCAACACTAGCTACTAGCTCGAACAAATTCGACTACACTGTGTATCAGTATGTGGCATGGATAGTCTTGAACCATATGCGCTAAAGTGGCAAACCACAGGTTTTCCTAACAAGTGTATATGCTAACTACCGCCGGGAAGATTTGACAACACTGCAATCATACCCAGCATGCTTAGGTAAGTCACCACAGAACTTCACCCTAAAAGATGTAAGTTCGCACTTAGTTTCTTGTTTTTTGCTACCAAACCAAATGGTATTTGGAATAATGAATGAGGCCTTGAAACAAATGGACTGACCCTGGACCAAAAATTTTTTGGGTCGTCAGGATTAGAATTCAAGAGCTTTTTGTCACTTGTCAATTTCTTTGTAAAGCTCCCTGAGGACAAGACAGTGTCTACATTATCATAAAAAAGGTTTTGACGGAGGAAAAACCTATTTTTCTAGTTGCTGTTGACTCCTCAAAACCCTATTCCCACTTCCCTGACGAAAAGACATGGGGTTTGGGTAAGGGATCATCCTGCATTAACGAACCAAAAGGAATGGTGGCTTGGTTGGATTTTGGTCGAATGTAAACAATATGACAGTGTGTATGTGCATAACCACTTCTTTTTCTTGCGGTTTTGACTTAGGTAAACGTGTTTGCTGAGGATAATAGAAAGTGTCCTCTTAGAGTCCATTGATACTCTATCACATGTTAAAATGTTTATCATTACGACGCAATACCTGGCCACAAGACCAGTTAAAATAATTCTTTGACATTAGTCTGGTAACCATGGCGCTATGGGTAGCTCATGGAAAGGATAATCCTTTAGGAGTCAACAGTGACTACCAAAAATAGGTTTTTCCTTTGTCAAAACCTGTTTTTATTTGCTTTCCTAGGAAGTTCTGACTGGCAAATATGGAGAAGATTCCAAACTCATCTATGATTTGGAAGATCAAGGTGGAGAGATTTTATCAATGCGTTACGACTTGACGGTTCCATTTGCTCGTTATGTGGCCATGAATAAGATTACAAATATTAAACGATATCATATTGCAAGAGTGTACCGAAGAGATAATCCAGCAATGACGAGAGGTACGTAGTTAATAGAATTTTCTTAAAACTTTCTTATAGGCTGTTTGTAGTAAGTTATATTTTGCTTTTTTCTTTGCATATTTTTTATATTTTGTATTAATTTTTTTGCGCTAATTATCAGCTGCTGACGTACTTAGAAGGATAAAATCAATTGAAGCCTTCTGCTTATGATTTTTTTTTCTAATTTTACACTTTTGTGAAGTATGTAATTTTTGTATCCAACAGGACGTTATCGAGAGTTTTACCAGTGTGATTTTGATATAGCTGGCCAGTATGATGCTATGATTCCAGATGCTGAATGTGTGCAGCTTGTTCACCAAGTTTTATCAAAGCTAGATCTTGGTGACTTTACCATTAAGGTACGTTTAGCACTTTGGATTACATAATTAAAAGTTTTTTCTTTGTGCAAGTGCCGTTTAGATTAATTACTATACAGTACATGAAATAGATTATTTGAATGAGTATTTACACACAAATTATGATATTCAAATAGAAAGTAGAACTGGTATTTTTCGTTAGCAATGGTAATTATAAGACATGGTGTTATTTTTATCATTTTTGTCATTATAAATTTGAATATTTTATAGATTTGACACAGTACACCAGGCATATACAAATTGTATATAGCATTTAAAGAAGATGAATATGAATTCCTAAACCTTCATTTTTATTTAAACATATCTGTGAATTCCTAAACCTCCACTTTTATTTACACTTATGTGTTGTTGAGGTTGGATGAGTTGGGTGTAGACTTTCTTTGTTATGTAAGGAATGCTCACATTTGTTAAATCTGTTCATATAAATATAAAGGTTCATCAAGATGTGTATGTATCTAGGCAACCGAATGGGAGAAAAGTGTTGTTATTTAGGCTGTCTCTATTCCGGGATGTGGCATCTATTGCCAAAGTTACTGGATCCAACTACGAGAACAGTGCTATATTAGATTCAGCAAAGGTGTCCCCCAGATCTGCCAAAGGGGTTTTAATATACAGTAGTACCTCAGACTTCGAACTTAATCTGTTCCAGAAGGCTGTTTGAAGTATGATTTGTTCGAAATATGAAACAAATATCCCCATAAGAAATAAAGGAAATCAGGATAATTTGTTCCAGCCAACCCATAAAGTCTCCCTATTCAAATTTTTTCTATTATTAATTTGTTCAA
This sequence comes from Macrobrachium nipponense, assembly GCF_015104395.2. Classification (NCBI taxonomy): domain Eukaryota; kingdom Metazoa; phylum Arthropoda; class Malacostraca; order Decapoda; family Palaemonidae; genus Macrobrachium; species Macrobrachium nipponense. Next base: position 86,556,368 of record NC_087201.1, read on the forward strand.
AAGTTAAATTAAGAGTGTAAAGTAATGAAACAGTACATTATATGAAGTAACATTTTTTAAATATTATTTTTTCTGTGTACGGTTTACGAACTGTTTGGTGAAAATGGCACCCAGCTGGCTGGTGGTTGGAGGAAAGAGAGAGGGAACCCTTTGAGGAAATTAAATTGGTTGCAGTATGCAAAGGTTGATAACAAAATCAATTGATTTGCGCATTAGGTACAAAGATAATCAAATGCATCGATAGTGTGCATATCCGATTGTGTCTCAGAGAGAGAGAGAGAGAGAGAGAGAGAGAGAGAGAGAGAGAGAGAGAGAGAGAGAGAGTAATCAGGGTGTTTACACTTGGGATCTTAATTGCATGAAAGAGATTAATTATGCCACAATACATCAACTTATTGTTGGCAAATGGCAGACTTTTAAAACAAACATGAGGATTTTGCAAATAAGAAATAAGTCAAGAATGCAAGAAAAGGGAAGAGAGATGAAATAACTTTTCACAAGTAAGCCGCTTAAACAAACAATCGAAGGCATGCTGAAGCTGAAAGTGGCACCAGTTTCTTTATTACAGAGCTTAGTTACTTTTGCAATAGTGAAAAATCCTAAAAAGCAATTGTCACTAGATAGGTATTTTACCGTAACAAAAATAAATGAGATTTGGGCAGATCGATTGTAAGTGAGTGAAATGGGTGAATAATCATCCCAGCCCAACTGATAAGTCAGTGGGAAGCAAGTTTTTTTTTTTTTTTTTTTTTTTGTTTTTTTTTTTTTTTTTTTTTTTTTTTTTTTTTTTTGCATTTAATTGTTTCCATGTTTTATAATTATTCCTCAGAAATATAAATGCCCCCTCCCTCTACCTCAAGTGAGAAAAGCCTTGTTCTTTCATTTACTATTTTGTTAATATTGTTCAACTAGACCGTCTCACTTGGCGCACCGAACAATGGCTCAGTTAAGACTATTTTTTTTCCTCTTTTTTTTCTTTTTTCTTTTTTTTTTCTTTTGTGTACTGCATTTGATTGTTTTCATATTTTATCATTACGTTAAATTTATTGGGAAATTCCCTTTTTTATGTGAATTGTTATTGCTTTTACATACATGCAATAATATTTTAACTCTCTTCTCCTTTCCTCAACATATCAACACTCCCTCATTCAGTCTCAAGTCAGCTGTGCGTGACGTCACTGCGGTTACATATGATTTTATACATCTTTTATGCTAAATGTTATATTGAAAGTTAAATTTTATATAAAATGCTTTATACTTTTTTTTATTTTGTCGTATATAATTTAAAGTTACCAGTGCAAACAAACTAAATTGTTAATCTTGGAGCTTTGTAATAATATGCCTTGAATTGCTGCCTGCTTTGTTGTTTCAAGAAAAATATTCTGTTCTGCTAATGAAATTTAATCAGCTAGGTGTTTCAGTTATGGTAAATTTATTATTGAACAAAACTGCTTTATTTTTATATTTAAAAACATGATTGGAACATTCAGTGTTTTTAATAGGGTATTAGAATCTATTCTTTTATGTATTTAACGGAATTGTAACAACTTTCAGGTCAATCATCGGAAAATTCTTGATGGCGTTTTTGGTGCATGCGGTGTACCAGCAGAAAAATTCCGCCCGATTTGTTCAGCTGTTGACAAGCTTGATAAATCACCATGGGAGGATGTCAGGAAAGAAATGGTCATAGAGAAAGGATTGGATGAAGATGTTGCCGATCTGATTGGTGAATATGTCCAACAGTCAGGTGGAGAAGAGCTTATAGAGAAATTGAAAAATGATGACAGATTGAAAGACTCTCCTGTGTCCCAGGTAAAACTAAAAATGAAACAGATTGAGCTGAAGAAGATGTTTATGTTGTTGAAAGGACATAAAGTACTTCTAGTAGTTGGTTTTCTTGTTAAATTCCGTTTCACTTTAAAGTTATATTTCCTTTATTTGAACAAACTTTTGCAAAAACATTTGAGTGTTACTGTTGACTGTTATGCTTAGCAGGCCACCAAATTAATTAGATCTTGCTTTAAGATTCATATTTGTTAAATTTCATTTGGTTCCATTGTGCTGGCAGTAAAAATGAGAAAACACTACCTGAAAATTTTGAAGAAATACCCAAGGGTAAGTAACAGATCTTTTTCCAAAAATGACATAGAAAGATCAGAGGGCACCTGCCAGGCAGAAGTTGAACACTAATAGCAAAATATAGATTATAAGTTAGAATAGTAAAGACAGAAGGAACCAAAGAAAGCATATGGACTCAGGGCTCCATAGCAGATTCAGTTGATTTTTGTATAGTTGTATACTTGTTTCCATTCACCATACATGGTTAATCTCTTTAATTGAATCTGGAGAGCGCTTAAAAAAACACAATTTGTAAAACTTAGTGATTTTCCTTTTTCTGTTTTTCCACCAAATTTACAAAAGGAATAAGAGTCCTGTAACTGATAGGGAAAGATGTTGGTAAGTTCTGTGATATCTGGAGTTTAGGTATTCCATCCAACTATATAAACCTTTGTTTCATCAGAAGGAACCGAGGAAAGCATATGTAAAGGGCTCCATAGGAGATTCAGTTGCTTTTTGTTGTATAGTACTTGTTTCCATTTACCACATGTGGTTAATCTCTTTAATTGAATCTGGAGAGCACTTCTTAAAACACAATTTGCAAAACTTCATTATTTTCCTATTTTTGTTTTTCCACCAATTTACAAAAAAGAATAAGTCATGTAACTGATAGGGAAAGATGTTGGTAAATTATGTGAGATCTGGAATTTAGTTATTCTATCCAATTATATAAACTTTTTTTTTTTATTTCATCAGAACTTAATAACTAATTTTTTATGTTCTCATCAGGAACACTTGGAAAGTTGAGATACTGGAGCTAGACCAAGAATGCAAATATCAGAAAAATAGTGTGTAAATAAAGAATGCTAATATGTAATGAAAATGATTTTGACATTTGCATAGATTATGAATCAAATATAAGATAATAATTCAGATGTTAGCATGGGTGAAGAATGTAAACAAAAGGATAATCATTCAGATAATTGCATATACAAAGAGTGCAAATATGAGAAAAGTAACTGAGATTGCACAAATGAACAATGAAAGTAAATTAAGAAAATTCAGATATTTGTATAGATAAGGAGTAAAGATCTGAGCCTGAAGAATGATAGAAGTCCCAGTTATTTTGCAGTTTTACCTAAGAAAAATGAGCATAGTTCCTTATATGTCCAATATCATAATATCAAGGTAAATTTTAAGGACTTAATTATTTTGGTAAATGAAGCTGTTAAGGAAGTTTTTAAAAATTATTGTTAAACAGTTCTTTGCTCTTATGGAACTGTTCAGTGTTAGTAGTAAGATTATCATATTGAAATTAAGTAAAGCTCAAATCAGTTGTCATGAACTTGGGATGATGATTAATAGTTGTTATTTGTCAGTAACTTAAACCAAAACAATGCTTATGATTTACAGTTCCCTAGACTAAACAAATATTACAGTATACTACCATGTACCTTGTGTAGCACTCTGTGACTTCTATTGGTTATGAAGATGCCTTTACTGACTGATGTAATTCAAGGAACGCTGTTCTTGCAGGCTGGGTTAGCAGATTTGAAGCTCCTTTTTGACTACTGTAAGGATTTAGGTGTTGACACATACTTGGTGTTTGACATGGGTCTTGCTAGAGGACTTGATTACTACACTGGCGTAATATATGAAGCAGTCTTGTCTGCGGGTCAAACCAGCAATGAAGAGGGGACTGTAGGAAGTGTTGCAGGTGGTGGACGATATGATGGCCTGGTGGGGATGTTTGACCCCAAGAAAAAAAACTGTTCCCTGTGTTGGGGTTAGTTTTGGGATAGAGAGATTGTTTGCCATTCAGGAACGTAAGCAACGAGATGAATCTGGAAAGGTATGTATAGCATTAAAAATGTTAATGAATTTGGTATGAATTTTGTTGTGCCTTGCATGTTACACTGTAGGGAGTAAGAAATATTCTTTGCAGTGTTCATATGAATCCTAGTTGCATTGCTTTCTGGCTTTATCATTTGCTGGCTTTCCAACCCCCCATTTAAGAAGGGATCTGTCAGGAAATTGCAGTGGGGGTCTAGGAAAATTAATGCAGGGCATATTTGTCTTGATAAAATTATTTATAATACTGTGCGTTTGTAATTTTGAGATTTAATTCCGAATCTTTAGTGGGCCATTTTAAGTTTTTGGTTTTAAGATTTAAATTTTTTTTTCTATTAATTGTAAGAAGTACAGTTGTATATGGATCCATGCCTCTGGTGTATGTAAGAATTCTAGTAGGAACTTTATTAAGAGTTCAGGACATCGACGTATATGTTGATAGTCACAGCAGTTGTTCATTTAATTTATCAAATGACTTGGTTTTCATTTAATTTATCAAATGATTTGGTTTTCATTTAATTTATCAAATGATTTGGTTTGCCGGTATTTCTAAAGTGAGGGCATTTTTAAAATATATTGACTACTACTCTAAAAGTGTTTAAAAATTGTTTGCTGTTGGTAAAGATACTGTTGAAGTAAAGCTTATTGGTGCAAAGTGGCAGTACTACAGTAGTATGTTGTCACCTTAACCTTGCATATTTGTGAATAATACCATTAATATGATAGTACTACTGTACTGTATTCCACTTGAACTACCTATGCATCTGTGGTTATGCAGTTCTTACTTGCCAATCTTGGCCAGGCAACAAAAGATGACTGACAGTAAATAAACAAAACAAATTGAGGGAAATGGAAAGATGAAGAATACTAATCTTGGGTATTTTTTTATATAGTCAAGTTACTGCAAGGCTTAATTATATTGGGTTAGTGGTTAATTACATTTACTCAACAATTAATAACAAGAGGGTACAAATTAACCACCACCAAGGACACAGGAAAAATAAAGGATCAAAACAACACACATATTTTTGTTTGAACTGTCAGGTTGGGCAGAGAACTGTTGAAATGGGCAGATATAAGCATTTTAGGGGTGTACATATATACTTTAGAGTAACAGTTGTAGGAAGGTAACGTAAGATGACCATAGGTGTTTTGGGATGATGGTTTGGAGTGTAGTATGATAATTTATTGTATATTTTTGTTTCACCCCTTAAATTATGCCGTGAACTGTTAAAATAGTGAGTTATAAGTTTTAGTTTAAAGGGTACAGGGTATTTGGCAGTTATAAGCAGCTATTAGTAGTACAAATAATATGTTCTCTCTCAAGAAAAAGATATTTTGTATCCTGAGAGAGCAAAAAGAATCATACTTATCTGTAAGAATAAAGGGAAGGGAGTGAGCCATACAACTCGTGCCCCTCCCCATGCAAAATGACTGGAAAGAGGTGAGACTGAAATCATGGCTGGTCCTGCAAGCAGACAGGATCAGTGCAATCAGAGATTTGCCGCCATTGAAATTTGTTTTGAGGAAGTTCGGGTCTACTTCTATGCTAGAAAGCCAAATTCTAGCATATAAACCTTGTCACCAACAAGAACCTCTAACATCCCGAATCACACAAATTCTGAAAGACTAAAATATTGCTATGTTCCTAGAAAATGTATAACAAGATAAAATTAAAGAGAAAAGAAACATTAATGTCTTGAAACAAATGTTTTCAAAATATCTTCAAAATAACAAAAACAAAATGCTAAAGAACAAAATGTAGCTGGTCTTCTCTCCCTGAATGGGCAATATTTCCTTGTCAGAGACAGACCAGCATTACACACAACAGCTGATATGAAGCAGAGGAAAAGGCAAGAAGCATATCTACTGCAATTTACATCCGCCCCAGAGGAACATGAACCCTTGAATCAGGTAACCAAACAGTCCCTTCATTATCCCCTGAGGCAATCTTGCAGTGTTTGCCTTCCCTCCATTCTCCCTAATATGACTGGTTCTTGACAGGTTGATACCATTCAAATAGATGGTGATCATAATTTTATCCATTTGTTTTCTGCAAGGGTGATATCCAAACATGTAGTCACTCCAGATAAATACACTGAAAACTACCAACGTGAAAGAAACTATCCAAGGAGTTGCACTAAAGATTATGATCAGAACCTAGACCAACTCCACCTTCACATGTGGTTATCTAGCTATGCCTCATAAAGAGAAGTTTCTCTGAGGATGCTCTAGAGATTACTGCCAGATCAGGTAGCTGAACAACAAGGCTCTTTCTTGCCAATTAGTAGTACTAGCAAACTTAATAAAATACGGGTGCAGAAGTGAAAAATTTATATGTACTATTTGTTCAGCAATATTAAAATAAGGGCGATTTTTATACATGCCTTCTACAGAACCTCTTTGTACACAATATTATCAGTTTGTCCACAACTTAATTTCAAGTTGGCAGAGTCAGTTACTCTGCTCATCGCCACATACAGTTGGCCATGCGTGAACATGGGTGACGACAGAAACACGCCAACACGATCCAAAGTTGGCCCTGCGACTTGTTTGCAGTGAATGAGAAGGCCAGGTTGATGGGAAACTGCATGCGCCGTAACTGGAACGGAAACTGGTTGTCCGAAGGCATCAGAGGAATCCGGGGGATGAACAGATGTTTGCCGGTGTGAGGGCCCGTTGCTATCTGCTTCGATAACGTGGGAGTTTAGCTCCATAACGGTGTACCTCGTTCCGATGCAATGTCCATTGGCAGGATCGAAATTCTGAAGCAACATTACCGGGCAGTACTTCTTCAACATTATTTTGTGCACTGGCAGTCCCGATGGATTTAAGTTATTCAAAAAATCTTGCAGATATTGATGATAATTTTCATCTTCTATTGTGTCTGAGCTGAAATATTCATGACTTTCTCCGGGGAAGTTTTTGATCATGTGGTCGTTGACACTATTGACAACTTCATTGGTTGAAGCTATTACAGCTCGCGAACATAGCCACGACAGGTCCGCATAACTCTCACTCAATCCATCAAAGACAAACTTGCAAATATCAGAAACAGAAGAGGATTCTAGCCAAATTCAGAGCGAACTTCAATCGTATTTCTCGGAGGCTCAGTGTACGAACAGTTCCCTGATCCTATGTCTCTGAGATAGGATGCAAAGGTGGCATCGGATGAATTGCAAACTCTCATGTTGAGTGATAGTTTCAGTTTTGTTACTGACTTCCAGATGTATGACGTCTTCAGGGTTGCGTTGACTATGTGTGCTCGACCTCCGCGTTTCACAACGGGAAGAATTTGCTTCCAATCACCAACAAACAGAACACAGATTCCTCCAAACAACTCTTGATTCTTCCTAATGTTACGCAATGATTGATCCAAACATTCGAATAACAGTTTGTCACCTTGGCTGACTTCATCAATTATGATCAAGTCTGTCATCCTGAAGAGCTGTGCACTTGCATGTTGGTCAGGCACCTGGCAAGTGGATTCAGGAGTGATGTTGATGGGAATCTTGAAGCGAGAGTGAAGCGTTCGACCATTGTGGAGTAAGGTAGCTGCAATGCCAGAAAGAGCAGTGGCGAGTACGACTTTCTTTTCCGAGCGAAGAAAATCTATTATGGCATTTGTCAGGTATGTCTTCCCAGTTCCACCACTTGCACTCAGGGCGAAAATCTTGTGCTCAGAGTTTCCATTGAAAACCGCATTTACTACCGTATCATATACATGTGTTTGTTCAATGTTCAATGAAAATTCGTAAAATAACTAAGTCTACGGGAATAACCAGCCTCATTTCACGGCCAGAAACAGCTCCGTTTCAGGGAATCCCTTCTCAGCCCCATCCCCTACAAAGGAGGGGGTTAACTTGGATGATATTATCTTTCTTCCATCTTACTTTCCACTCCCTCTTTGTTCAAAGTGCAGCTGCAAAGTTTCCCTCTTATTACAGCTTAAACCCCCTTTACTCTCAAATTTCCTTTCAACTCCAACCAAAGGTGTAGTTATATATTTGTAGCTTTTACGGAATAAATTATGTTGAGATTACCCAGCTCATTTATTTAGTTTTACTACTTGGAACTTTTTATCCTCAACTTTTTATCCTCATCTCACATTCTTTCCTTATGAAAACCCTAGCATTCATATGAAAGGAGTAAGTTTTAACCTAACATATTGTGTCAGGCCTACCAAAAACTAGGAAAAGGAATAAGAGAGATTATGTAATTTATGAACCATGATCATACTAATAGGGCTCCTGTCCAACTTAATGATCCCTTTTTAATCTCTAATTATAATCACTCAGGAAGCCACCTGCTTTGGCACCTAGGTTAGAATTAACTACATAGCCAGATTCTTTCCCTCCTAAGAGGGTGGCAATTTTTTCCTGTGGCGTGTGTGGAGCTGCTGGACTGCAGGATTAGGCATTGTTAAATTGATGTTTGTATTATAAAAAATAATTTTCACTAAAAAATATTGCATTCTTTAAGCACATGAAATTTATGACATATTTATTGGTTTATTAAATGCAAATCTCCTAACCGATTGGCATGTTATCAATCTTGCTACAGTAAAAATGCAGTTTTATGGATAAGTATAATTCTTAGAAAAGTCTTAAGGTTGTGTCATATCTTCAGTGTGATTTATACTATCCACACTCATAAGATGTAATGTGTCAAAGCTTTGAATTACATTTGGAGACGAAACTAGAGTAATAAAATACATATGAATTTAGTTACACAAAATGAAATATGAATTTACCTTAGTTAGGGAGGGATTTCTTGTTCTGATGGTAGCCTGTACAAGAATATAGACTCATCTTTCTACAATCTGTAAGTTGGGGTTCCACTCTCATATTTTATGGTTTAGCTTTATGAAATTTATCCGGTACTGATGTAATTTATAGTATAATGAGCAAATTTTTCCTTATTTATATTTTTCTACATGGTAAAATATGAATAATGTTGAGCTTTTTTGTAGGTTAAGTGGATGATACAGAGGAATATGCAAATTAACAACTTATGCAAAAATTGTCCTGTGTCCACTGCATTTTTTTTGCTTTGCTTAAATTATTAGTTATTTAACTTAATTGTTACTTAATTGC
>NC_087201.1:86565872-86615265 GCF_015104395.2 Macrobrachium nipponense
TTGTTACTTAATTGCAATTTATTACTTAACAAGAAGTCAGCCATTTTTTTTAAATTTTCTTAATAGTAATTACTACTATTATTAATATTTATCCTTCTTATGTTCCATGTTGGCTTTCTGGTTGCTTTTGTGACAGATGCAGGTAAAGTATTACATTTACCCTTAAGCATTTAATTTATGAAGGTACTGGATAATTTCACACACTTTCTTGTCTGCTTTTGGTATATAAGTATAGTTTATCCTATGCCCTAACTTAATTTGCTGCCCTTCTGCTGTAGCTGGTGCTGGTTCAGGTTCATACTTTGTTTTTATGCGCTTTCTTTAATGATGGGAAATGTTATTAAATTTAGAGCTACTTTTGCAGAGTTTGGAAACTTTGTTGATTTATATTTACCATTTCAATAGTTTCCATGAAATGGGATATTTAAAATAATGCATGCAAATTGTAACTTTGGCATGCATTACAGTTTAGCATGTTGGTTTATAAATGTATAATAAGCTGTCACTTCATACCTCTGATTGGCATCAGTACTCTGCACATTTTCTTGTGGTGTTTGAGAACATAGATGTTTGTGGAGTTTTGTAATGGTTCATGACTTTCAGACACTTGGGGCCTAGCTTGAAATCCAATGAAGATCTACCGGGCTAGCTTAGGCTATGACCCTTCAAAGTATGTACTGGACTTGATGAAACGTATCATTTACATTCACTTTCGTCTATTTATATTTGATTTTGACCCATAGCATCTGCACACCATACACGCCCTTTCAAATAATACTAAATCATACTTCCATCATAAGCTAACCCTTAATCATTCATATATAAGATCTTCCTTCCCTTAGTATGTAATGAGACACCCGTATCCTAGAAGCTAAATGTCATATTTATATATAAAATTGTATGCAATAAACCCTAAATTTATTCTTAATTGACTTGAGAGATGTAAGGAATGCTGTAAAATATTGTCATACTTTGTAACTTTGGGACACTTAGTCAAAACCTGAATCACTCAGTTCCATGGGCTCTGGTGATATGGTTTCATTTTCAACATTGTTGCAGCCATGATTCTGCCATCTTCTGTTGAGTTTCTCTGCTGGATGGTGCAACTATGAAATAGCCACATTCAGTTTTACCATCCTCAGTAATACCTGTGCCTCACTGTTGCAGGAACCATTGTTATACATACAGCATTGTCATGTCTTTCATCTTACAATACGTAATACAATAATACAGTAAATAACTCATAGTAGCTACATATTATTTCATGAGCCGGATGCATGACTTTAATCAATATCCTCTTATTTTTACTTGATATTTGGTATTTCAGTAAGAGTTGTGAAAGTAGGTAAAACTAGAAGAAAGAAAAAATATTCATCATAAAAGGAGGAGGGCCAGCTTGACAGCAGAGTTGGTACTTTTGCAAAAAAAAACTCTCTGACACACCAATCTTTCCATTTTCTGTTGTGCATTATATATATTGCACAACATTGGTTCCTAAGCTAGCAAAATGTATGTCAGACTGTTACTAATCTTCCAATTTTCTGTTTTGTAGTAGTCTGAAGTCCAACATACTCCCTCTCACCATGATAGTGGGTTTTTTTCTGAGCACATGACAATATCAGTATCTGATTTGTCACAGGGAGAGATATACTGAATGAATGAGAAGAGAAAATGGTTGTGGTTAGTAAAGTATGAGTGCAGAGAAAAAACATGAATAAAGAATGGGTATATGAACACCCATAAACAAGGTAGAGTACTGATCAAGAACAACATTTGTATACATCAACCATGAAATGAATTATGTGGTAAGGTTTGTGAAACAAAACTGTAACTCTGAGACAGGAATTCTTTAAAAATTTAGTATGTTAGCTATTTGAAAGTATATACACTCTTCAAACTGTAAATCTTAGGAAAGGTTAACACAAGCCCAATAAGAATTTATGCTCATCTCAGTTAACTCTTAGTATTTGGAAATTAAATTTCCAGTGAATGGGTAGGTTCTTGTATACGTATTATGTATTTTGTGAATCAGCAGTACTTGAAATGATTTCTAAAATGATTTAATTTTATTTATATACTTTGCCTGGGATTTTTGAGTTATTTCTGGTTTTATTTAAGTAATGAGCTCACAGCTCGTGTCTTGAGTAGTGTTTTTATAGTTTTATGAGTTTTTTATTCAATTAAAAGTGTTCCTAAATATTGTAAAATACATTATTTGTCTTGGCAGATTTTTATGTTGGTATAACCTGTATTACAGAAAAGATCTTAGGAAAGGAAAGTTAACTATAGTTTTGTTAAATGGAATTGTTAAAAGTCAACCTTTTTTATTTTCAGATACGTGCCACACAAACTGAAGTGTTTGTTGCAGCAGCATGTAAAGGAATGGTCCAGGAGCGACTAAAGCTTCTTGGACTTTTACATACAGCTGGGATTAAAGCTGAAAGTAGCTATAAAAACAATCCCAAACTTCTGAATCAGTTGCAGGTAAGTCCATTTCTTTTTCTAGTTAATTCCCTAAAATATATCAGGACAATTGAATTCTACATGGCACTGAATGTTTGATATTGATATTTTTCAAAATCAGTAAATTTTGTTTGTATAACAATTAAAGAATTCCAAATCATAGCCAGTCATGTAGCTAAATAGATAGCTATGGTTATCCATACTTTCGAAACAGACATTTAGATTCTTGAGAGGTAGTCCTTGTTAAATCCCTAATGCCATTGAATATCTGACTGGTAAAGCAACAGTAGCATAAACTCAAAATGATCAGCATTAAAACACAGTAAAAGGTATAATCATGCACTGATAAATAAAATTTTGTTAACCTCTTCCAAAATAAACCTCAAGGTTCATTATACCAGTTACAAACCTAATGCTTCAAGATCTGTGGGAATATCTTGGCTTTTCTTAGCAAAATTTGTCATCAACTGCAACTAATCTCTGTACTATATTTGTGTAAAAGAAAAAAAAAAAAGGAAAAATTTTTTTTTAAAGCTCTTTCATCAGCCAAAACCTGCATGAATGCACTTGTCCAAAATTCATATAAAATTATCTTCCAAAGCATCATATAAATGGCTTGAAGTTGTATTACCCCTTAATGGATGGATAGCTTCTCAGTAGTAATAACAGGGTGGTGGATGGATTGATGCTGTAGAGAAGCAATAACAAGTGCCATCGATTTGGAAAGAATCGGGTGGGAAAGAAGTACCAATACTTCCATAGCCCATAAATTCACTAATGGCAACTATTATACTGACTTGAAGGGAGAATGTACTGCGTCTCTCTCACGACATCTTTTTGTAAATTTGCTCAGATATATCAAGGGGTTGCTGTTGGTTTTAGTTCTTGTCTTTTATGATAGTATGTCAGTTGTAAATATGATTTTGCAAAGAAACGTGCAAAGAAGTATTAGAAAAAACATCACAAATAAAAAGATTTTTCAACAAATATGCTAAGAATTTGTTACTGATTTTATTTATTTCTTGTATTTTGATATTGTGTGAGCTGTAATTATAATTATACAAAAAATTATTTATTAGAAAAAACATAATATATATGCCAGCAAAATTTTTGATTGTCTTGTAAAAGAGGCCCCACACAGGGTTGCAAATAGTAATTTTCAACTTCTCGTGGAAGGTAAGGAAAATTTTATTCTTTCATCATGTGCATAGCTTCCTCTTTCCAGTGATTTTTTTTTTTTTTGTAAATTGTAGACCTAAGTTTACCCCAGCCTGGGGAGGGGAGCTGCATATTGACTTTTTACCTGTCCAGTAAGGGTTAAAATGACCAAGTAATTTGTTTTGTTCATCCAATATCTTCAGATCCCTTCATTCACACGTATTCTAGGCCATATCCATGTTATGATTTAATGTTCATTATTTTCTAAAGTGAAAATTTGCATTATTTCCCTCGGTTAAATTTTGTGTTATGTAGATAAAAAATTATTTACAAATGGTAGACTGTAGGCTTAGCCTTCTGGAAGGGATATTTCGTATAATAAACCAATTAGCACCTGACTACTTTCCTAACAGATCTTCATTCCCAGGACCATAAGTAATGGATAAGCATTTGTACATAGTTACCTCAAAATGTGACCTAGAATATGGTGTACCAGTTTTGGCACAGGTTACTTTCTACCCAATCCCTGCTTAGAATGAAGAATCCACTACACATGTATCAGTGCACACTGTTCCCCATCTCGAAATCACCAGGGGAAGCCAAGGAATAAATTACCTCAAATCCAATCAACCAGATTCAGTGTTGGAATAGAATGTTTAGAGTTTAGGCCAAAGGCCAAACACTGGGATCTATGAGGTCATTTAGCACTAGAAAGGAATTGAGTAGGGAGGTGTAAAAATTTAGCACTAGAAAGGAATTGAGTAGGGAGGTGTAACAGGAGGAAAACTTTCTCAGTTGCACTACGAAATAATTGTTAGGAGAGGTTGGATATCAAGATGGAAGAAAGGTAATATGAATGGAGGTACAGTAAAAGGAATAATAGGGAATTACTGCTAGGGCTGAAGGGATATAAAAAAAACCAGTATTACTCATTTTGTTTAAAATATCTACAACACATCACTGATCAGGCCTCTTAATCACAAAGAAAATGTCAAAAATGTACCTCTTAACTTTACTAACACACTTGTGCTCTAGAAATCTGATTAGCAGGTGAGGATCAATATGAACAAATTCAAGTTTATTAGCTTTATAACATGTCTCTTGTACAACCTGTGTGTTTTCTTGGATTTTCATATGCTAATCAAAAGATTTTCATTTCTTGGATATTCCTATGCTAATCGTAAGATTCCATATCTTATTCTGTTATAAATTGATGTGAATGTTCACTTTTCAGTATGCGGAAGATAATGGAATTCCACTGGTCGCATTGATAGGTGAAAGTGAAGTGCAAGAAGGTATTGTTAAGCTCAGGAATACCATTACACGTCAAGAAGAAACAATTAAGAGGGAGGACTTTATATCTGCTGTTAAGGAAAGGTTAAAATAATTTATTTGGGGGAGTTTACTTTGGTGTGATTTATTGATAAATTATGCAATATAAAATTTGTTCAGTTTTAATCTCCTTCAAATTTGTATATGTAATGTTTATCATCACATCATGTTTGCAGAGGAAAATAAATTATTAGTTACAGACTCTGGTACTTTTAGTAATTAAATACAGGCTATCAAATTCTAAGATAGATTATAATACATTTTGTCACAGACCAACAAAAATTGACCCTGTCAGAATCACTTGACATGTCATATTTATTCCTTGAATAATAATCTTATCTGGATTCATACATCACAGTATTAAGCAACTAAAGGACCTCATACTCTGAACAACTGTGTACCATTAGCAAAAACATTGTGTATGGGCTTGTCTGAATGCAAGTGGGTGGAGTTCTGTGGTGTGAATGATCTCAGCAGGAACAAGTCCAGACCAGTTTGCTGGCTTACAACCAATGTCTATCATACACAGGTCATTCAATGTGTGCATTTGTCTGCTGATATAACACTATCAAGCACGTCTCTTATAGAGGTGATGCCTTATCTTCCCGAGACCACAGCTTTGTTCAGACTGAAATCGGTGCGGAGATTCTTCACACGGTGTGCGTGTCGATAACGACAATCATTCAGTGTATGGGGCCCTTAAAATTCCACTTAATTTTTAAACTTATATCATCCCAGAAAACAGGAAATTAGTAAAATTTTATGGAAAACAACTAACATTAAATTTTCATCTGGACCTAGAATTTGTCTGCTTAAAATATTTCAACTTAGAAAGGAAAAAAAAAAAAAGTTAACCTGAGGTATATGTAATGGAAACCTTCAAACTTATTATAGAATATTCCCCAAACTTGTCCAATAAATTGTCTTGCCATCAATCTGTGAGACCATTTACATTACTACCACTGACACACATCAATTTTGGAAGGCATACTTTCATCAAAATGCCTACTCACTTCACAGTCCCATATTAATGAAACTATATACCAAAGGTGGTCTTTCTTGCTTTGGAATAATCAGTTAGAATTCAGGACAGATAAATTTGACAGGGCGAGAAGGGAACCTTTTCAGGAGCAAAGTACTGGCTTTGGCAGAGGTTTGTGGTCTAATACAGGTGTAACTATTTGTTACAGGACCATAGTTTACGCTTACACTGAATATGTAGTAGTGAAATCCCACACAGTGGGAAAAATCTTTTTAACTGCACAACCAGTTCAAATGTCTTACAAAGAACCAGTCCAATATGTAAGTTATTTTCCCATGGTAATTGAAAGGGTATTTGAGCAAGTCAATATTTTGTTGATCATTTGCTGATCATCTGCCCTTGCTTTCATCTTTTCTTCTGGAGTCCAAGAATGATCATGTTCCAGGCGGTAGGTTCCTAAATATTCGTGTGGGCAACTGTCACCCCATTCCTGTAGAAAGAAAATTCTATCTTTAAGGTACTGAAAAATATAACTCTTCCAATATATGTGTACTGAAAAATATAACTTCCAATATATGTATGTGCATCTTAAGTGGCATTTCATAATTTCAACTTCAGTTACTGAACTAAATTATTTAGTAAGCATAGATGATACAACTTACATTGGGACTTAACATAGAGAAGTACTTCTGTCCAGAAGGTCGTCTGTATAAGTGATATATGTTTCCAGGTTTTTTCAAAAAATTGCATGGTACATGATGTAAATCAGCATTCTCTTTGGCCTCTTCCAAGACCCGTCTTGCCTGTTCTTGTAAGAATCTGACTTGTTCTGCAATAACCTGCAGTTTATTACTTACATTTGCATGAACAAACTGGTCAGCCTGGAAAGTAATAAAAAAATAAAGTTTGTAAATATCTTTTAAAATAAAACTTAAAAACCACATTAACAATTGCTAACCGCAGATTCAGTTAAGAAAATGTACAATTAAGTTTCCTGGTGGCAGCTAAAAAGAATACTGTCCTGTGAAAGCCATTTACTTTAAGTAAGCAGACTGTAAATATACATTACTGATGTTTTATTAAAACGACGTCTGGTATGGATTCAATCAGTTACAAAAAAGTTACTCAAGGTCAAAACATTGTTACTTCACACAATACTTGTATTCATAAACTTAAACATTTACAAACCTTCTGGATTTCACGTGCCATTTCCACCAAATCCATGCTATCTACTTTGTTTGTACGGTGAGGGTTCACCAGCTGGAAACCTCCAGGTGATGTGTCCATCTCTACAAGATTTACTGTGCAAAACAAAAACAAAAAAAAAAATTAAAATTTAGTTTTTCATGAGTCTCAAATACCACAAATTTTGAGTAATTTGTATTTTTCCCAGCTATACTTACCCCAAACTACTTTCTTAGGAGAATCCTGGATGTTAATCCTGTACCAACCAGAAAAAACTTTTTATTCCCTCCCGACCCCCAGCCAGGTATGCCCCAGGGTCAAAAGATCACGACCTCTGACCTGCAGTCCTTCTCAAACCCCCTAGAGCTCCTGCCCTAAGATACGTGGGGATGGAAGGGTGGGCGTAAAAATAAAAATTGCGTGGTTCAGGCTAAGTATAGCTAAGAAAAATGCAGATTACTTAAAATTTGTGATTTGTTCCAACGCCGTACACTTAACCCGACCTAATTTCTTAGGAGACTTAATCCTTAGGAGGCGGGAGTATATCTAGGGGAGGATGAGTCCCTACAAGGAAGAGGTCAGCCTCCTTCAGGAAGGAAGGAGGAGGGGGAAGAGGAGAGAGATCCACTCCGCCAGATTAGGGTGGAGGTGGGGATCTCTCGCCGTACGGAGGCAAAGCCGACTGTTGGGTAGAGGAGGGAATAAAATTCTACAAGTGTAATGCTATGGTCTGTAAAAACGAACATTCCTCTCATAGACTCACCTGAAGACCGAGGAATTTTGGCGATTACGTTGAAGGCCCCGTAGGGAAAGTGGGGAGAGGAGCAGGGTAAGATACGGAGGATGGACACACCTCATACACACTCGCATTCATACAACGCATACCCACCTAGGCTAGGCTAGACCCTCTGCTGGCCCACCACCACCAGCCCTATCTCAAAGGCATCAAGGGACCCCCTCATGCAATCCTTGAGGTAATGGGTCGTAAAGGTGGACTGTCTCTTCCACCCCCATGCCTGTAGTATTGGGCCGATGGCCAGATTCTTGGAGAAAGACAAGGAGGTGCCTATACCCCTGACGTCATGGGGCTTCGTGCCTTGTGAGGGGGGGGGGGGGACCAGCCCCGCTCCCTTGTAGGCCCTCCTGATGGTCCCCTCAACCAGAAGGAGATGGTGTTCTTCGCGGCTAATAGGGACAAAGAAGTTTTGAATACTGGGGCGGAGTCCTTCCGCTCTGCTGCGATACTTCCTCACCGGCCTGACTGGGCAGAGGAGCAGGTCCTTGGGATCCTCAGACAGGTTTCTGAGTATTGGCTACGAGAATTGTACGAATTTGAAGTTTAGTCCTCTCCAACCCCTTGAGTGGGACACCTGATAGGAGAGGCCATGAAGCTCCCCCACCCTCTTGGAGGATGCTAAAGCCAAGAGGAAGACAGTCTTGAGGGTGAGCTCTCGGTCTGTGATATCCTTGAGCGGCTCAAAGGGTGGCTTTTTCAGAGCAGCCAGGACCCTGGCCACGTCCCAGAGAGGTACTGACAGGGACCTGGGGGCAGGTCTGTTCAAATCCCCTGATGAGTAGGGAGATGTCCTTGGAATTCCCCAGGTCTACCTCTCTTTGATTAAAGACCTGGCTCAAGGCCGCCCTGACCCCTTTGATAGCCGCGATGGAGAGCCTCTTGTCCTCCCTCAGGTGGACTAGGGATTCCATGATGTGGGGAATCTTGGTTCATAGGGCTCCAAGTTCTGTCCCTTGCACCAGGCCCTGAAGAGCTTCCACTTCGCTTGGCTTGGCAATCTGCTTTGGAGGTCCGGAGTCGATTGAGGACCTGCCTGAGGACTCCGAAGCGGGGAAATGCATTGAGGTCTAGCCCGTCCCAGTGGTGCTGGAACATGTCTTCCCACACCGCTGCCAGGTCCAGGACCGGGGAGCAGAACACTGGGGGCTTGCGGTTCAGGCTTGTTGCAAACAAGTCCATGGAGGGGGAGAGCCACCTTCCAATCAACTCGCCTGCTACTGCCGGGTGTACGGACCATTCTGCCACTTGGACCCTGGCCTTGCCTGCAGAGTCCATCAGCGATCATGTTCCTTTTCGGAAAGAGCCTCACTGACAGGGAGATCCTGGCGTTCTCCGCCCACTTTAGAACGGTGTCCGCCAGGGAGCACAGGGGTTGCGATCTCAAGAACCCCCTGCTATTTGACGTAGAAACGATGGTGGCGTTGTCGCACATGACTGCCACTTGCTTGTTCCTCAGGCTGGTTTTGAAGATCTGGAGCTCTTTGAGCGTGACCAGGAGCTCCAGGCTGCTGATATGGCGTTCACACTCCCATTCTGACCCCCCCCCCCCCACTCATTTCTGTCCGTAGGTGGGCTCCCCAGCCCTCCTTTGATGTGTCCTTAAGTAAGAGCATCTCCGGAGGGATGTCCGCCAGCGGAACCCCCCCGCCGGAGGTTCGTGTCGTCTAGCCACCAGCGAAGGGCCTCTGCCATCGGCTGAGAGGGAGCTATCAACTCCCATGGGTTCCTCCTGTCCGAGGCCCACCCATCCAAGTTCCACTGGACGGGCCTCATCTTCAGCCTTCCCTAGGAACTAGCTTCTGCAGGGAGATGAGGTGGCCTATAAGCCTCTGCCACTCTCAAGCTGGTCGGGGCGTGTCTGTCAGGAAGGGGGTCGCTACAACATTGAAGTCAGATATTCATTCCTCCGACGGGAACGCCCTGGCTCTTACTGTATCTAGATCCATTCCCAAGTAGTACACCATCCTGTTGGTGGGCTCCAGGTGCGACGTCTTCCAGTTCAGGACAGTACCTAGTAGATGAGTGAAGAGGTTCAGGAGTTCGTCCCTCCACTCCCTCAAGAGATTTTTTGAGGAGGAAGGAGTAGCCAATCATCCAGGTACCACAGGAGACACTTGCCCTTCTTGTGGGCCCAGGCGGACACGAGGGAGAATATCCTTCAGAACACCTGCGGTGCCATGGACAGGCCGAAACAGAGGGTCCTGAACTGGAACGTTGATCCCTCCCACCTTACACAGAGAGGTATTTCCTTCTGGAGGGGTGTACTGGGATCTGGAAGTATGCGTCCTTGAGGTCCAGAGACAGCATGTAGTTCCCTTCCCTCAAGTCCGCTAGCACAGAGTGAAGGGTCCGGGAGCTGAAAGCTGTCCGGTTCTCCTGTCAGGGGAGGCTTACGTCTCGGAAGGGGATCTGGTAACTGTCCCTGAGGACCTGGACAGTACAGGGATCAGCCCCAAGATCCTCCCAGTCCCGCAAATGATTGGAGAGGCACCCCCGCATCCGAGCCGTCAAGTCGGCTAGGAGGCCTCGCCTTCTACTTCCTCCTGGGGAAGCGGCCACCTTTACCACTGCGAGAGGGCACGGACCTGGCTCTTAAAAGAGGAGGGGGAGGCTTTAGTGGTCTTGGAGGAGGGTTGTGTTCCCTGATGATCCCAGCCTCCTTCAGATGATACTGACATACCCGAGGGGGCCCCTCCCCCATCCTTATCTCGGCTTCTGTGACTCGATACTTCGTCTTGGCCCCGGTTGCCTGCCCGAGGATGGCGCCCTGTAGACGACGGAGTCCTGGTCCACCTTCCTCCACCATTTGATGGCTTCTTCTACCAGGCGATCCAGAAAAAGGGATTTGCTCGACACAGGAACATTCCAGAGGGCCTTCACCTCCCTGTCCGGGAAGCCACCTGGGAGGCGAGCAAGAACCGTGTCTCCCTCCCCCAGGACCCAGTGTGTCGATTGGGTCAGCAGTTGGGTGGTCAAGAATAACTAGTCATCACCGCCCTTCAAGACCAAGCATTCCCCAACACGGGGGATGGGGTGTACTTCGGGGGAGCAAAGCATACCGTCATCGACTGCGAGCGCCGTCATGTCGGCTACCACACCTATCCCAACCTCTTTGTTCCAGGCAAAGACGTTGCCTTATGCGCTAAACCCCACAAAGCACGACACCCCTTCTCCGCCCTGCACCCCTACTTATGGGGGACTCCATCAGCGGTGCACCCCACTCGTGGGACCCATCATGGGAACCACAAGGATGGGCAAATACAGCGCAGACCGTAAGTCCAGGGAGCGGGGTTGACCGAGACGGTATGTCCTGTCACGGCGGCTACCACACCTACCCGAACCGCTCTGGTGGCCCATGATGGGGGAGAGCAGAGCGTTGCGTGGGGCGGAGGGGGCCTTGGCTAGACGAGCGGAGAGCTCCTCTTAGGAGCGGGACACTGCAGCGAGAGGCAGGAATTTTACGGAGCTCAGTGCTGTTACCAGCGCTTCCAACGGTGGGGTGCCCCGCAGACCACCACCCGTCCACCTCTCATGAAGAAAGGCGGTATCGTCCGACGGCACATTCTGTGGGGGCAATGAGAAGGACTCCTTGGGCACCACCATTGGCAGGGGCCCGGCAACGGACTCACCTAGGTACGGGGGAAAAACTCCAATGTTCTGCTGGGGAGTCCTGAAGCGGAATCAGGGATAGTGAAGGGCCCTGGCTTGTGCTTTTACTCCTCGGAACTTCTGAGGAAGACTTTTTGGAGGGGGATCGAGGCTTTCTCTTCCTCCTTGTCGATGCCAGATCCCAAGATGTTCTGTCCATGCAGCAAACTCACAACACATGACCCCACATGAAAAAGGGCGGCCCCAACACTTTTGTTAAATAAAGTGTGGGGGGGGTCTATCTTCACTGGAGAGAGAGAAAAGCCCCACAAGCCCTACCCTCAAGACCTGGGCCATGCCGTAGAAAAGAAGCCTCCATCTTAAAACCGACACCAACGGGCGGTCAACACCCAAACACAGGGAAACAAAGCGAAACGGGCTGGTAACGAACGACAAGCTGAAGCGTGTGAACACTACAGCTACGAGGAAAGGACTACAGGTCAGAGGTTGTGATCTTTGACCCTGGGGCATACCTGGCTGGGGGCTGGGAGGGAATACCAAGTTTTTTCTGGTCGGTACTGGATTGACATCCAGGATTCTCCTAAGAAAGTAGTTCAGGGTAAGTATACAGCATCAGAACAAATAAAAAATGCATAGTGTCTACTAATACAACCATTAACAACTCTAGTTCTTCATAAATTGTAACACAAAAGCATACAGAAATTCAATGTTTAATAAATACAGTTAATAACTGCCAACTAGTACAATGGTATTCAGTGGTACTACGTACTGTAATAGGACTTAACCCTTTAGCACAGGCATAACATATTTGGACTCCCTTATGTGCATAAACCATTTCAGGCAGCTTCAGTCTTACAATTATGGGAAATGTAAAATAAAAAAAAATTCTAAAACTTAATTTCATACTTTGTGCATGCTCATCTTAAGAGGCAACTATACTCTGTTTTTTTTTCATCTGTCCATCTGCCTGTGGTGTTTTTGTATGGTAACACTGCGTCCCGGGCTTTAGATAGTTACGCTAATTGTAAGTTTTAGGTAAATAAAAGGATATCTGGTTGTACGTACATTTGTAACTGAAGTGTTTTAATAATTTACTGTATGCGAATTACACCGTTAATGTTCGAAATAGGATATTATTATAATCGTTGAATGTAAGCTGAATGTAACTAACTAAAGCCCAGGATGCAGTGTTACCATACAAAAACACCACAGGCGGATGGACAGATGAAAAAAAACAGAGTATAGTATGTATATGATTCATCCTTTTTCCCACCATTTCCCCAGCCTCCTATCATATAATGCTGAGTTCCTCTGTTGCCCGTTATTAGGCATGTAGTATTCATGGTGTTAAGATGGGTTCCATATACATAAACACATTTTTGTCTCCATATGCATAAAACATAATCAGAAAAATAAGTTACTCTAGGTTAGAGGTTATTAAGGATAAGCCTTGGCTTGGCTATATTAAGTGAAAAAATTAAAGGGTATCACATAGTGGTGGGTATTGTTATAAGGCCTTCTATCCAATTTGGTGTGAGCTAGCAACCAAAGTACCACAGGGATACTGAAATGAAACCATAATTTTTGAAAGTAAATTGTAATTTTCCTAACTAAACAAACCTAGGTTCTTTGCAATAGGAAGTGCTTGAGGCATAGCCTGGACACGGCCACTGAAATCTTCAAACAAGGTGGTCCGGTAATTAACTAGCGGTCTGGTCACTTACTAAAGCAACTCACCAATTGGTGGGAAGAATCTGAGTGAGCGCCAGTGAACCAACTGGGGTTCAGCCTACCTGGGGTTGTCTTCCTGGTCGTAGGAGCGAGGAAGAGGGTCCAGCCACTGACATCTGATCGGAGTTATGGAACTGCAATATTAAAGTCAGTCTTCTGGGCTTTTCTCATAAGGGAGGTATGAGTCCCCTTATGGGAAAAGCAAAGAACCATATGTTGGCAACTATAAGGCAAATAGTACAAGGCCCTCTTCCCTGTCTTGTAAGGGAAGGGGCAGATATTTGCTTCTATTTTAACTAATAAAAGAAAATAGATAAGTTACTGTTGGGAGTGTCTTACCTGCATCTGCTCTTGGTCCAGCATGTAATGGTCTGCATTATTCTAGGCGGCCCCCCCCCCCCCCCCCCCCCCCCCCCCCCCCCCCCCCCCCCCCCCCCCCCCCCCCCCCCCCCCACCCCCCCCCCCAAAAAAAAAAAAAAAAAAAAAAAATAAAAATAAATAAATAAAAGGAGAGCCAGTCACGCTCATTCATACCATACAACGAGGCGAGATGTGACTCTGTCCAGTAAGAGGAGCTGGGTAAACTACAACTTGTTGAGCAGCCACCACTGGTCCCAAGGAAAGTGTGTCCAAGGACCTGTGGGCAATATCCGGAAGGTAATGAGAAGTGAAGGTGGTCTGGCTTGCCCAGACCACAGCTTTCAAAACCTGTTGAACTTACAGGTTTCTTAAGGAATGTGAAGGAAGGGGCAATGCCCCTGACCTCGTGAGGTCTCTGACAAAGTGTACCAATGTCGTTGCCAGCAGCATCGAACGCCTTTCTGATCGTCTCACGAAGCCAGAAAGAAACAAGTGTTCTTGGACAATTCTCTTGCAACCGGCCTGGAGATGGCTAGTCCTCTTCAGGTAGTGCCATAGTGCTCTAACAGGAGACAAAGCAGCATCTCTTCTGGATCATCACCAACAAAATCACTCAGGGAGGGGATGGTGAAGGACTCAAACCTAGCATCAGGGACCGTGGATTCTGAGTCTTCACCATGAAATCTGGGACATAGTCAAGTGTAACCGAGCCCCAACCCCATGAGTGTTTAACATCGAAAGAAAGACCATTCAGTTGACCTACTACCTTCACTGATGCAAGTGCCAGCAGAAAGACCGTCTTGAGGGTCAAATCCCTGTCTGAGGACTCTCAAAGTGGCTCGTACAGGGCACGAGTCAGGCTCTGCAGTACGAGAGTCACGTCCCAAGCAGGAGACCTGAGATCCCCAGGTGGGCAAAATCTCTCAAAGTTCCTCATGAGTAGCAATATCTTGAAGGAAGACAAGATATCGACACATTTTCAGCTTCAGGACTAAGGCCTGTAGCCTTTTACAACTGAAATGGAGAGGAGCTTTTCTCAGCGAAGGTAGACGAGGAAGTTCGCGACCTGCTGAAGAGTGGCTCTGACCGGAGAGACCCCGTCTATGACACCAACCACAGAAGACGGCCCACTTTCCCTAGTATACTGCTGCAGAGGACTGTCTGAAGTATCCAGCCATTTATGTTGCTACTTGACGAGAAAAGCCTCTTGGTCACAAAAGATGGTGGATAACCTCCAGCCTTGAAAACACAGACTCTACTGACTGGTAGTACCATTCGATGTGTGGTTAACACAGCAGGTTGCGCCATGGGGGAATCTCTCTCGGTGCCTTGTAGAGAAGAGCCAGGAGGTCGGGATACTAGCGACCTGAGGCCATTTGGGTGCCACCAGAATATCCGAAGACCCTACATGATCTGCATCCTGCTGATCACGGCTCAATTCAGGCAAAACGGGGGAAAGGCATACACCTCTAGGTTGTTCCATGGGTGTTGGAACAATGGAGCAGAAAGTCTAACTTCCTGTTGAACTGGGTGGTGAATAAGTCTATGACTGGATGCCTACATAGGCAGAATAGCCTTTCAGCCACATCCTGGTGAAAGGACCATTTAGTTCCTACCACCTGATTCTGGCAGCTGAGCTTATCTGCCACTATGTTCCTCTTGCCTGGAATGTACCTGGCTGACAGCATTTCCGAGTGGGCTACTGCCCACTCATGCACCTGCACTGTCAACTGGTGTAGCTCGAAAGAGGAGAGTCCCTTGCTTGTTGACACATGCCACCACTGTAGTGTTGTTGCTCATCAACAATACACAGTGTCCCATCACCTGTTCCCAAAACTTTTGAAGAACCAGGAAGGCTGCCTGGAGTTTCCAGATGTTAACGTGAAAGCGTTTATTGTGAAGGTTCCACACTCCTGCAGTCAGCAACTACTCCAGGTGTGCACCCCATCCCTCGTTCAATGCATCTGAGAACAGGAGCATGTCCAGAGGGGAAGTGGAAAGATCCACTCCTACCATGAGGTTCTTATCGTCTAGCCACCAATCCAAGTCTTCCTTCACCTCCTGCATGAGAGGAATGAGCAATGACTGAGGGAGTCTGGTGGGACTGGGTCCAATACTCCCTTAGTCTCCACTGGAGAGATGAAGATGAAGGCACCCAGGAGGGACCAGCTTCTCCAACGACGACAGGTGACCATTCACGACTTGCCAAAATGGAGCAGGTTGCTCCGGCCGTGACAGGAACAGCCGTGCTGCCTCTCTGAGCCTGCTGATATGAAAGTCCGAGGGGAAGACTTTTGCTGCTACTATGTCTATCAGCATGCCCAGGTATAACGTCCTCTGGTTGGTTCGAGATGAGACTTCTCTAGATTTATCAAGATCCCTGTCCTGTAGCAACTGCGAGTGAAAGCTCATTAGGACCAGCCAATCATCAAGATACCTCAACAGAAATATCCCATAAGAATGCACCCAAGCTGAACACTCTTGCGAACACCTGGGGAGCAGTTGAGAGTCTGAAGCATAGTGCCTTGAACTGGTAGACAGTCTCCCTGAGAACAAAGTGGAGGGACTTGTGGGACAACTGATGGATGGGTATCTGGAAATACACATCCTACAGGTCCACTGTAAACATGAAGTCGTTCTCCCTGATCGATGCCAACAATGAATGCCAACAATGAACGTGGTGTCTCCACCTTGAACCGAGTCTGGCGAACGAATCGGTTCAGGGAAGAAAGGTCTATGACTGGTCTCCATCCCACCAAAGTTTCTATACAAGAAAGATTCAGCTGTTGAACCCGGGAGAAAAGTCCAACATGACTTCTACAGCTCCCTTACTCAACATCATCTGCACTACTTCTACTAGTGCTGTGCTTGGTGTTTCAAGGATCCCACTATGTATGAAGAAAAACTGACCGAGTGGTTGGTGAGGGGTGTCAGACTCGAAAGGACATCCACTTCCCAAGTTCCTGCTCCGTATCACTGCCAAGTTGCCCAATGGCTCAATAGGCATTCCCCCACCAGTGGCAGCAGCTGGAGGGGGATGCTGACTGTAGCATTTCCCCTTCTTACCCTTAACCCCCTTTCCTGAAGGCAAGGGTGGCTGAAAGAGGCATGACGGCACTCCTTTCAAAGGAAGAAGAAGGCTGGGTTGTTCCTTAAGCTCCCTTAGAAGTAGAGGGCTTCTTTGGGGCTGAGGAGATGCTCGATCTAGAATCAAAGGTCTAGCTGCAGTGGAGTGCAAAGGTACTGATGCCTTCACCACTGCATGGTGAACAAGCCAGTCCTTGTTGTCAACCTGACACTTGTCTACCGCAGCATCTACTCGTTCTCTATTGAAGAGAAGTAGAACCCAGCAAAGGTCCATTTTGCAAGGCCAATACTGACTTTGAGCCAAGCAACCCCGTTACTTGAGAGAGGAACAGCATTGTGCCTCTTGAGTACTAGGTTTGCAGTCTGGTAGGCCAGGTAGGTAATAGCCCTAACCCCAGACTGGCACAGTCTCCCGAAAGCCAAGACTTCCCCCAGGACGATGGCCTTGGAAGAAACAGTGATTTTAGACACTGTGAAAGACCACAGGTCTAACCACCAGACCACTTGGAGAGCTGCCATGGTGGTACCTTCCAGAGTCGCTGCTTCCTGTTAAGAGAGAAATACTCTCACTCTTCAGATGCCGCAGTGACATACCCGGACCGAGAAGAACCAAGTCCAGGTTCACCTGCTTGGTCGGCAGAGGCCTCTCTGAGGGAATGTAAAAGCACCTCTGGTGAGGTAAAGGAGTGAGAAGCAGTTTCTTTGATCAGTTGGACCTAAGTGAATTTTCTTGCCCAGATACAATATTATTTATTTGTGCCAACACTCTGTCAGCTGTCAGCCAAAGCTGACCATGAAAGTCCCATCAAAGCAGATGCCCTCACCCCTCCTAACAGCGCTGCTGCCATGTGCGTGGGCGTGATCGCCTGGATGAGACGCTTTCCTGCCTGGTGAGAACGTGCATCCTCCTCACAACGCACCCCAGCCTTCTTCGAGGCCTTAGCCTCTAGCAAAGAGGTCTGTACAGAGGACCTCCTCTTGGCTTCTCCAGATGCCCTATCCCAAGGGACAGGGACATCGACCATGGCTCCTGATGAAAAACCAGGCTTGGTTTTTGCATGTGGGTCCTAGCCATAGCTTGGTCCCTCCTCTTGCACCGTGCCACTGTCGGATGGAGAGCGGACTCTCCGTCACCGACTGCGGAAGCACGACTTCCCCTAGGGGAGAGTCACTGGCTGTGGATGCATGACTTCCCTTGGGAGGTTGTACATTCGGAGGAACTTGCAAATGAGTCTCTGACACGGCCCTGGTCCCATGCCCATGAACTAGGGACTGGGGGACGAACCTTGGTCCGAGCTCCAGAGGCCCCCCAAGACAGCGTCTCTGTTCCCTCTCCTGAAGGAGTTGGAGACCTGACGAGGGGGCCGACTGCCTTCTCCCCAGAGAAAGAATGCAGACCCTCAGAAGCCTTAAGGCAAAGCTTCTTAGGGGCAGAGAGGCTACCTTCCCCTTCTTAGGCTGTGAAGCCTTCAAAAGGCGAGGTGAGGAGGCAGCAGATGACGATGAACACGATGACATTCCTAGACTTCCTCTTCAACAGCTTCTGCAGGGTCGTAGTCAGGGCTACCCAAGGAACATCAGCTACTTTGGTACCGTTTTTTGTTTTGTATGTATGGTGTTTTTACGTTGCACGGAACCAGTGGTTATTCAGCAACGGGACCAACGGCTTTACGTGACTTCCAAACCACGTCGAGAGTGAACTTCTATCACCAGAAATACACATCTCTCACCCCTCAGTGGAATGACCAAGAATCGAACTCGCAGCCACTGAGGTGGCACGCCAACACCAAACCAACCATGCCACTGAGGTGCTACTTTGGTACCATGAGCAGGGAAAGGTCCAAGAGCAGGAACAAAGTTGGCAGCAGAGACAGGTACTGTTGTAGGCATAATACCAGATGCAGCAGCAGGCATGACGGCAAGTACAGCTTGCGATAGCATCCCTGTCGTTGCCACGGGACATAGGGGAGAAGCAGGAAACCTAGATACTGCCAACAGCAGTACCCTGGAACCAGGTGTGGCAATTTGTAGTAGCTAGGCTGGGTCATGGTAGCTGTGGTGGTGGTGACTACAGCATGGGTAACAGTGCTGCTGGATGCTCGGTTCAGATAAGTCAGCAACGCCTCCACAGGTGGTGGTCCCATGAGCCCAAGGGAAGACCATGCCTGGCCTAGTCCTGACACCTCACCTGCAAAAGAAAAAGTCGGGTTAGGGAGGTTCCTCCTTGCTCCAAAGGTCTCTTCGAAGTGAGCAGACCCCCTAAAAAGAGCATTCCCCAGGTACAGAGCCATAGGCCCCCTCCAGGGAGTGGAGAGAGGCCTCCCTCAAAGGGGTGGCAGGGAGTACAAGACAGTTGCTGAGAGAAAGGTAGGAAGATGAAGGATTAGCTATGATTGGATTGGTTGGGGGTGTACTACCCTCCACCACGGGTTTAGGCTTCCTATTGTATCTCCTTCTCCCACTGGGATGCAGACCAAAGAGAACACTCCACACACATCACTCATCATCACACTCACACCCTCGGCAGGAAGCACAAAGGGAGCGAGGGTCTACTTCCAAGGAAGCACGGATTTTACCGAAATTCTTGCCATCTACACCAGGGCAATGCAAGCTGGGGGCAGAGGGTAACTTAGGCTACAAATCCAGGGTTTGACGAGTATTCATCACAAACACTTATTCGATAGAAAACAAGGAAATATCCCACCAGGATAGAAGAATTGAAGATACTGCGAACAACAGTCAGGTAGAGAGCAATTTGGAATGTTTACGTCCGGTCAGAGGGAGTACCAATGACTGGACTAGAAGTTACAACCGAACTACCTTATTTGAATATTTCAGTGGCCGTGTCCAGACTACACCTTAGGCATTTCCTATTGTAAAGGACCGACGGTTTGTTTGTTGTGTGGGAACAATTTGTCATACCTTAACCAACTAACAGGCCACTTGGTAAAACAAAATTAAGCTATAAATGCTATATAGTGCTCAAATCCTAACCAACACTGAATTTAAAATAAGAAATGGCGAAACAAAAGTCCTATTGCCATTTTTTCAATATGGAATATACAGGAAAACTGAACAAGTTAGAAGTTTACTGATAAAAATTGGATGGGTTCCACAATTTTCTAAATCCAAGGTTGTTAGGAAGGCATTCCATTCCAAGTTCTTGGAAAATGGGAGGTGATATGTGCTTCTAGCAGATCTATTCATGGATGCTTGTCCATTTTTTTTAAAGCAAAAATTACCCAACTTCTAGCAGATCTATTCATGGATGCCTGTCCATTTTTTTAAGCAATAATTACCCAACTTCTTCGATCAATTAAAACAAAAAATTATCCTAATAGTGTAATTAATTTTTTCTGACTTGAATTTTTCATGACAGTTCTCCACTTTCATAATGTTTTCCCAGAGCGTAAGTAGCTTTAACTTGAAACGTTGTAAAACAATATCTCAACCCTTACACTGATAAATTCCCTTGGGGGTAGTGATATAGGGTAAAAAACCGCATGGTACAGGGGTGGACCATGTACGATCAATGTGTACAACCCCAAGAAAAGTACATTATAACGTGTCCTGACACCGGAGTAGAGGTCTTTAGCTCCGTTTCTCACCAACAAGAAGTCGCGTCTGATGCCCATCTCCGATGTCAGGACGCGTTATAATGTACCATGTGGTTTTTTACCCTACTGATTACAATATTAAAGTGTTCACAGCAATCCTTCGGCACTTAGCAGCCCTCACTTTTTTGCCTTTGGGTACTTCCTTCCAGATATCTTTCTTCAATCTTTCTGCTCATCCTCTCTAGCTGTTGCTCCTTACTGCAACCGTAGAGTTTTACCCCAGTTCCACTTTTAGCTTAGTTCATTGTACTTTATCTCATTTAGCCTAGTCTCTATCTCCTTACATTGCTTTCCAACTTGCTCTAGGGTTAGATTTGAATACTGTAATGTACTTCACTTAAATGATCTATGGTGCTCTAGGTTATCCCTCAACACAGTATGGACCTGCACCCTAGGTTAGGTTAGAGATGATACAGACTATTTACATATATAACAAATAGCTATTTTGAAGACTAGGTAGGTACATATTTCCATAAATGAACTACGGGAAACACCACAGTGGCGCCATCGTCATCGCATGGCTCAGCCTTATTCACTCGATATTTAATTGGTGAAACAAGAATACAATTACATCTTTAAGCATACAATTCAAAAGATTAAAGTTTCGTCAACATAATGTGATATATGAATGCGCCATACGAACTAAAATAAGCAAGTGGGGTCTTCGTAAAATATGTTTTCAAGGTAGTTTTGAAATCCAGTATGGTGGCAACAGCGTGACGTGCTGTTCGTAACCACAGCCAAGCCCCCAGCCTTCCCAGCACTCATTTATTGATCTTACTAAAGATTGCAGTTGTAATCAGCACAATAAAACAACATTTTGTTGCCTATAGGTAGTAGGTATTACTAGGTAGTATTCCCAGGGTCATGGTTTGAACTGAAATTAATTTTTACCCGGCCGACGTCAGCCCGAGAGGCAATAGCCTGGAAGGGGACTGTAACTGTAGGGTGACGGATAATATTTACCTAGTTTACGAGTGGGGATGTGGGGGGAGAGGAGGTCAGGGTATGACCCCATAAGTTAGATTAAGAAGGTACGGTCTGGTTAGATTCTGCACACAGCATTCTACCTAGGGAAGGTTAGCATTTCTCTCAATACTAATACTTTTCCCTATCTCCCTTCTCTGCATCCGCTCCGCGTTTAATGCACTTCCTGGCTCTCTGCTTGTGACTGTACCATAGTACTAGTACCCCTCAAGTTAACATTGTGTAAAATTGGATCGGTGACGTTCCATCCTAGAATAGGTAACCAGTGGCATCCTAGAATACTAGGTACCTTGGCTTAAGTAGATTAGTATTCGATACAGCCCAATACACTAACTACTTACCAGTGGCTTGCGGCTTTTCTTGCATAGTGGTCACTTCCATTTTGATCTTATATGAATTTCACAAATTCGTCAGTTGGAGTACTCTCTCTCTTGAACAAGACGTTTCGGACTGAGACAGCTGACGCTCCGTCGTGGGTTTTTGTTTTGGTTGGTTTCGTAACGGGTGCGTTTTCACCAGACACGTTTCTTAAATGACGTATAGCATGGTGGCATTTCAGGAAGGTGGACGTGCCACAAACAATCCATTGTGGAGGACTAACTCGATAATACGCGGTCTCAATAAACTGCTGATGTACTGAAAGATGCAAAAATAAAAGGAAAACCTTAGTGGATAATATCAGGAGAATTGGCGTGCTTGGAAACGCAAAAGAGTTCTTAAAGAATATGAAAGGTCACTGAAATTACAATGATTTTAGAAACTAATAAAAAGTCATCATCTATAGTAGTCTTTGTTTAACTAAGGAGAGTATGGAGGTCTACACCAACACAGTAACACTATATCTTCTTGAAAACCTTGCCGCACTTATGGCTGTTTAAGGCAGGAGCTCGTGTTGGACAAGGCAGGTTAAGTCAACACCAACCTACTAAATAATGGTAAGTTAGTAACGATTATCGAACCAGTTCAGTCGTTAAAGAACACAACAAAGTTAGAAGAGACGATATATTTTTTGCCCAACTTAATCACTGGTATAGTACTTTCAAAATAAATCTATGGGGAAGACTTAATTGTCGATTTTGAGTTCAACATCAAAAGAAAGTTTGATTTATTTAACAAATCTACGCGTATAATCATAATTTTCCTTCTTTAAAAAACTAACAAATTCGTGTGCTAAAATCATTTGTCGTGGTAAATTATTAAGTACCAACAACGAGACATTATCAGTAATTTGGTTAGGCGAATCCCATAGAGAAGGAAATCTTAGGTACATTCCATTTAAATACCATTATGTATGTAGACATAAGGGCGAGTGCGCATTCGCAAGCACGCGTGGCAGCTGAAAGTATTCCGAGCACATAAGCGGAAAAGATAATCAGTTTTCAGATGAGCTTCGATGACGTCATAAACGAAAGTGCGTAGATCTAAACGATAAAGTCGCAATTCCTTAACACCTGTGGCCAGCGGGTAGATACCACATACTCCATGGTTTAACTCACGCTTCAGATCTTTACGTAATGCAACAACTCGTTACGTAGACGTACGTTTCGGCAGCTGACTTTTAATTTCACGAGTTGATAAACCTTCGAGTTTCTTAATTAATACAATGGATTTAACTTAATCTTATGACTTTTTGCAATGTAACAAATGCATAACTGTCAATATTGCTTTGCCAAATTATTCGGAGTATTTCACGGACCGCTTTGTGGCTACTGGCATTATGAGCCAGTGTTATCAAGCATTGCATAAGTACATACATACACGCATGCCTCGGATTTAGTTTGCACCTGGCATTTCTGTAAAATAAGTACTTTATCAACCTCTTCCCCACTCCCATTTTTAACTGCCGACTTCAAGAAATAAATGTCCGGCCTTCACAGTAAAGCTGGCATTTTTAGTTCTTTTGCCTTTTTACAGAAGCTAGGTAAGGTAAAATGCACAGAAACAAGATTTCACATTAATTCACCATTACGTCTCATAGTGTGCACTGTAGGCATTTCCTTTTTTTTTTTTTTTTTTTTTTTTTTTTTTTTTGCAGCGTCCCTTCCGCCTTAGTGGCAAACCCTATCATTCCTTTTGCTGTAGCCTAGCCTCTGCTCATATTTTCTTTCTTCCATCTTAATGTCCACCCTCTCCTAAAAATTGTTTCATAGTGCAACTGCGAGGTTTTCCTCCTGTTACACCTTTCAGGCCTTTTCTCTGTTAATTTCCGTTGAGCACTGAATGTCCTGTAGGTCCCAGTGCTTGGCCTTATACTAACGTCTATATTCTAGAGTCTAGACTATTCTGTTCTACTCAGGCTCATTCATTGAAAAGCATACATGCTTTAATACCACTGTTTCATTATAATTGCTGAAATAGATAAAAATAACATTGCATTTTGTTATGCTGATTAATGGAATTATTCTCGAAATATTATTGTCTAAATTTTACTTATAGAAATACAGAAATGTGAATTAATACTGATTTATATGTTCAAAATAAACGTATTTGCCACACGTTTGGTATGATTTTCTAAGGCTATGGCATTAGATAAAAAATGATGATGGTGTTCGCAAAGGACCAAATGTAAGCACATATAAAAACACGTCAACTTGTGCAACAAATTTATTCTACTTGTCGTTAGTGTCTTTATGTCTTTAGCCTTACATAAGTTATGATTTTCAATTTACCTAATAAATTTTCAAATATTCATAATTTTCAGAATTTAAAAACCAACCGTCTTCCTCTGCAACGCTTATTTGCCTTTAAAGGCTTTTTAAAGTGAACATTATCCGTAATGAATATTATACTAACACACGATTTTTTAGTGTTTCATCATTATTTCAGGGTTCCCAAGTCTCATGGGTCCTCTTCTGCCAAATTTGATCAGAATTTCTGCCAAACAAGAATTTCACTGCCAAATCCCTGTAAACTCTCAATATTTCATACAGTTGGAAAATAAATAGCAAACTATATTTATTGAATGGCTCTATGACGTTCTTGTTATGTCTTTATCTTAAATCTTAACAAATATCTACATCGTTTCGTTTTTTCATAATTAACACGTCAAGGTCCAGGAATGGAGGATTGGTACCTAAGGAGAATTTCCCTCAGATTTAGGGAATTTGAGTAGGTATAGTGATGTCAATCATAATAAATTTTTGCCAGATTTGGGAGCTTAATAGGAAAAAAGTCTATACTAATAAATATATTTATTATTATCTATTATAAGAAAGTGGGAAACTGCCAAATTTCCTTTGTGACACAAATTTGAGTCCTTTAATGCTAAACTGCCAAATCATTGTTTTTCCACTTTCAAACACTCATTTCACTGCCAAAAATCGCCCAATTTGGGCAACCCTGCATTATTTTTAGTTTCAGATAATTAATTACTTTCCATAAGGGCATTCCACATTTCTGGGAAGAAAGCATAAAATTCCCACTTTTCGCCCAACATAATTTACTCTAGTTAGGGATTCTTATGTAAGTTAGTTTTCTATTGTAACCAATTAACTCTACAAGGCCATAGAGAACGATTCATTTATGGGTAACATCACCAAAATTTCTATCTTGGTTATCCCAAAAATTAAATGGCAATGCAAATATATCATTTAATTAAAATATAATAAAAAAGGAGTACTCTGGCCAACTTGATAACTAATGATGCCATGGACTACCTTTCTGTATGTTTTTGGGTTTCATAGTTTTGTCCTTCATGGATGACTTTTCTGTTTCTCCGATGTAAGTCATTTATTTACGTGTTCTTGTTTTTTCCTATCATGTCTTTATTTAGTCGGTCTCTTTTTCTACGGCTAATCCTGCTTCTGCTCCTACTCCTGCTTCTGCCGCAGACACAACACGTGTGTGTGTGTGATATAGTATATATATATATATATATATATATATATATATATATATATATATATATATATACTATAACTATATATATATATATACTATATATATATATACTATAATAATATATATATATATATACAATATATATATATATATATAATATATATATATATATATATATATACATATATATATATATATAATATATATATATATATATATATAATATATATATATATATATATATATACATATACATATACACACACACACACACACACACACACACACACACACATATATATATATATATATATAATATATATATATATATATATATATATATATATATATATATATATACATATACATAATACATACACACACACACACACATATATATATATATATATATATATATATATATATATATATATATATATATATATATATAAATTTCTTTTGTTAAAACAGTTTATGTCTCAAGTATAAAAGGACCATTAATACACTGATTTAAAGCTAATGGACTATATTTCGGTGATCTGACGTCTACCCTAATGGTGGAAGCAAGGGAATCATTCTGGGGGGCTGGGAGTGGCAACTGTCTCCCACCCCCAAGACTAAACTTAACCCCTCCAAGCCCCAAGAAGTAACAGCATGTTTTCTTTTTAAATATGCAATCATATATGTGAAATTTCTCGTTAATATTGCGTTTCTTGATCCTTAATTCTGCCAATAGTGGTAGAAGTCAGACCACCGAAATATATAATCCTTAGCGTTAAACCAGTGTTTTAATGTGCCTTTTACTATATATATATATATATATATATATATATATATATATATATATATATATATATATATATATATATATATATATATGTGTGTGTGTGTGTGTGTGTGTGTGTGTGTGTGTGTGTGAGTGTGTGCATGAGAAAAAATATTCTCAACTACTTTTTCTGTTTTTGTGTATTCACTTGCTTCCATATGCTATCTATCTCTCACTAACTATAGGGTGATTAGCATCTGTCTCATAGAAAATTTTCGACTGATTTTTCAATGTGAATTGCAGTCTGTCAGGTAATCGACAGACAGGAGCTATATGTTATTGTATTTGTACTCATGTGAAGATAAGCCTTGCAATTTATTACAAGAACAGGAGAACGCGCCTCCTTATCATTTTGAATAACCCTTCTCCACCTACACGAGACCCCTTAAGAGAAACAACATTCTACCACTACCAATGGCCGTTCCGTGGATGGCCTAGAACTTATATTGGAATGACCACGATGCGACTTGCAATGAGAATCTTGTGTCATAATCAGGAGGGTGCCATTTAAATGCCATGCCCTCACCAGCCACAACCTGACTCCTTCCCGGGATACTACTATCAACAATACCACGATTCTCGGAATCTGCCCCGACCTGAGACGTCTGCACTTGCTGGAAGCGCTATTCATTTTGGAAAAAAAGCCATCCCTGACCATGAAACAAGAAGCTTTCTTCCTAACCACGTGCTTAATGACACCCCCCACCTCCCCAAATGAATGAAACACTGACAACACCACCAGGAATGATGTCATAAAGCGAAGCGCCAATGAAAATGCAGCTCCACATGACGTCAACAGAGTACTGAGATAGCCATCAAGGTTACGCCAGAGGAACCATCCACTCCATCAATAGCAGACAGTACTGAGCGTGTGTCAAATAAAAAATCAATGTAACATTGCACCTCGCTGGCACCGCTGCAGGACTCCTAATGTCGCGGGAGGATTTTCCCTCCCCATGACATTAAGATACACGAGAATAATAATACTATTTGTATACATATACACTTTTGTCAGTCTTCTTGCCTGGAGACACGGGTCGGAGAATGTTACTGTGTCATTGTTGACACGGTGGGTATGAAGACTGACGTTTATGCTGCCTGAGAATTAGGGTAGGCCTGTCCTACCTGCTATTACATGATATTCCTTGTGTATGGGTCTTACTACTGATCAGAGGCCAGGTGATGTCTTCCCACTGGGAGGCAGTTGAAGTGCTGATTTCCATTTTAGGGGTATTGAAGAAAATTCCTGGTATTCAGCTTGTTTCTTTATTGCTCATTACATCATGCCAAATTTCTCCCAAGCCTAGTCTCCTGGACTTGATTAATTTACCTAGTCTTCAGAACTCCTGGACTAGATTTCTGGACTAGATCCCCTGGACTAGATTTCTGGACTAGATCCCCTGGACTAGATCCCTGGACTAGATCCCTTGCAAGGGGGTAGATAATCATTTGTATTAATAATTGGTAAAATAGCCAAATTGAAGGCTGGACCGGGTTGCGTCCTTCTCACACGAGAGCATTCGTGATTCTTACAGTGATTCTTACATGTGTTGCTAGTGTTACCAAAATGCAGACGAAAGATTCAGGGCAGCGCTTCACTACTCAAAGTGAGAGAAAAACAAAACAAGGGACTGGCTACACTGCCACACTCGTCCACAACAGAAACTAAAACATTTCACAGTTCCAGTCACTTACAATAGCAGTGTAAAGATATTAGAGGAGGATGATGAATCAATTCCTAAATAAATCACTAATAATTAAAGGAATATTTTTCCCATTACACTAACATCATCAGTCCAACTCCAACCTTTGCCTGGAAGATGACCAGTAGAGCCTGAGTCGAAACATTACGATAAAAATAGGAAAAAAGAGCAAGGAATAGCAAGAGAGAGAGAGAGAGAGAGAGAGAGAGAGAGAGAGAGAGAGAGAGAGAGAGAGAGAGAGAGGAACAAGATTGATGTATTTCTATGCAGAATAATAACTGTCCCTTGAATCCACCAGTTTTGACATGTCCTCCATTTGCACATTGCTTGTGTGAGGACTGGACTGAGACAAGGAGAAATGCTTACTGATTTATAGGTCAGAAAAGGACATATATAAGGAGGCTGTGCGGATGGAATTGTAGTGTCCATCACACGTACATATGAAAAAAGGGAGCGGACCCCCACTGTGATTGTGCTTTCTCGCACCTAAATATACATATAATTAAGCGTACAGGATGTGTAAATTTATGATACATATATCGGCGGAAAGGCAGCAAACTGCTTTTCATTTTGGTGTTATGTAAAAAAGAGGTATATACACTTGGTGGACAGACATTTTGGTGGAAATGTCGTCCTTACAGATACTCCCCCCCAAGACAATGATTATGGTGAAAATCATTGGATGATTGGTCATTGGTATCTTGCTGGAGGGTGGAGGAGTCCATGGGTTCGTGATTCCATCTGTCAGGGCATGTCCTCTGGCTCCTTGTCTTCAGATGAGTCAGACAGCAGAATGCCCCCACCCCCCTGGTGGTAGACTGGGGGGTTCGACTGGTGTCCTTGGGCAGCCTCAGCAACATCTGGGGGCCAGGCAGTTCCCGGCGGAACGTTGTTCTGCGAGGTACTTCTGTGGTGTCATCGTCATCAGGATTGGAGGAGGGTTTCCTGGCCCTGTCAAGGTTTCCCCGTAGACCTTCTCTGTGGGTGATGGGTAACTGTTGGCTCTTGGGGCAGTGCAGAGG
Source organism: Macrobrachium nipponense (assembly GCF_015104395.2). Classification (NCBI taxonomy): domain Eukaryota; kingdom Metazoa; phylum Arthropoda; class Malacostraca; order Decapoda; family Palaemonidae; genus Macrobrachium; species Macrobrachium nipponense. Next base: position 86,594,571 of record NC_087201.1, read on the forward strand.
CCGAGGAGGACCCATGGTAGTTCTCCTTCCAGTCGGAGTCCGTGCAGCGTACCATCAGGGAGGCCCTGAGAGAGCGGTGAGTCCTTTCCACCATGCTGTTTGCTGCGGGGTTGTAGGCTGTGGTGGTGTGGTGCTTCGTCCCCATCAGATGAGCCAGGGCGGTCCAGAGTTCCGGGGTGAAGGCGGTTCCTCGGTCCATCATGACATCGTCTGTCACTCAGAAATGGCTGATCCAGCTGGAGAGGAGGGTTTCGGCACAGGCGTCAGCAGTGGCTTCTGACATTCAGGGTGGCCTCTGGCTACCTGGTGGACTGGTTGACTACCATCAGGAGGTATCTGGCGCCGTCAGATGGGGGAAGCAGGCTGATGACGTCTACGTGTATGTGCCCGAATCTCCACCTGGGTTGGGGTAAGTGCCTACTCCTGGTTCGGTGTGCCTCCCTGTCTTGCTTCTCTGGCACGTGATACAGTTCTTGGCCCACTCCCTGGAGTTTTTCTAGATGCCATACCACACGAACTTCTCTGCCAGGAGCCTGATTATCGTGCGGGGCGACGGATGTGAGAGGCCACTTATTACGTTGAATACCAGCTTCCGCCGGGAGGCTGGGACCAAGGGGTGCGGGCAGCTGGTGCTGGGGTCACAGGGGAGCGTAGTTTTGGAAGGACCCAAGGGGATGTCTTCCCACTGGAGGGAGGTGATGGCAGTACAGTAGGCTGGTACTTCGGGATCGGAGGTTTGCTCTCGTGCTAGGTCCTTGTAGTCCACGCCAATGTGCAGGAATTTATTTAGATTCTCAAGAGGGCGTCGGCTACAGGGTTCCTCCCGCCGGGGATGTACTCGATGGAGCACCTGAACTCAGATAAGCCATGAGGTGGTCCGTCCCTATGGTGAATGGGATGCCTTCCAGGAGGTAATTTAAGTGGTGGACGGTTTGGTAGACGGCGAGGAGCTCGTGGGTGAAGGTGCTGTAGAAGGCAAGTGGTGTAGGGATCCTGGTGAGCCAAGGTTACAGCTCTGCTGAGGGCTGCCTTGGTGCAATTGAAGGTGCACTACTGGGGCTCTTCCCATACCAGCCTCTTTGGCTTGCCCTTCAGGACCTAGGTCAAAGGGCACAGCGACGTCTGAGATGAACCTCCTGTAGTAGTTTACCATCCCGATGAACTCCTGTAGGGCCTTGACCGTCGTCGGTGTTGGAAACTTCTCCACTGTGGCTACCTTCAATGCCATGGGGCACTCTTGCTAGGGTGATTTGGTAGCCCCAGAAATCCATCTCCTCCGCACCAAAGGTACACTTATCGAACCGGACAACAAGCCCCTCTCCTGCAGGCGCTTGAAGACGGCCCGGACGTGGTTCAGGTGTTCCTCCAGTGATCTGGAAAATATGAGGAAGTCGTCTACATAGCAGATGCAGATGGGTGAATCGCCGAGGATGCTGTCCATACACACTGGAAGGTAGCTCTAGCGTTCCACAGGCCAAAGGCAGAGAAGGCAAAGACGAAGGATGTGAAGGGCGAGATGATTGCCGTCTTCGGGATGTCATCGGGATGGACAGGGACTTGGAAGTAGGACTTTAGGAGGTCCACCTTTGAAAATATCTTCGCCCCGTGGAGGGGACTGGTGAGGTCCTGCATGTTCGGCAGGGGTTAGCCGTTAGGCATGGTGACAAGGTTGAGGCGACGGTAGTCCCCCCCGGGCCTCCTTGTGCTGTCTGCCTTCCTCACCATGGGGAGGGGGAATGCCCAGGGGCTCACAGCCTTCTTGCAGATGCCCATCTGCTCCATCTCCGCGAACACGTTCTTGGCTACCTGGAGGAGCTTCGGCGGTAGATGGTGGAACTTTGCGGGAGTCGTGGGGCCCTTGGTTTCCATTTGGTGGTACACATGTGGTTGGGCGCAACCCCTGCCACCTGGCAGAGCTCGGGTCAGAGGACGTTAGGGAACTCCTGTAGGAGGGAGCTGTACTTGTGGGAGAGGACAGAACAGATGGTGGGAGGCCCTGGGACCCGTGGTGAGAGGGCGAGATAGGCAGGTTTCCATGTCCAGGAGGCATTGGCGGGCTACGTCCACTGAAGTCTGCTCCAAGGGGGGTTCTGGCGTTCACGATGACGAAGGGCCAGGAGTAGGTCCGACCCAGGAATGCGATGTTTGGGTCTTGGTGCCATAGGAGTGAATGGGGGTCCCGTTGGCGGCTACAAGGGCGGCTGGGACATCAGGGGCGGGGTTGCAGTCCTCCGACGGCGGGAATACTAATTGCATGGCCCTGGTGTCGACCAACATCCTGTGGCCAGAGATCACGTCTTTGACGTAGAACCCTCTGGGGTGGGACCTGGATACTGTCGCCACTTTGGAAGGTGGTTTTGGGCACTACCTTCCTCGTTTTTTGAAGGCATGAAGGAGCAGGGACACACGCACTTCCTTTCTTTTTTCCTGCATCTCTGGTGGTAGATGCACGTAGCAGACGTTCTGGCCAGGAAGCGGAGGTCCCCTCCTAGGAGGGCTACGTTTATCTCCACCTCCTCGGGGTCTTCCTGTTGCAGGCTGTTGGCTGATGGCGGTGAGGTGAGTTTTGTGGTGCAGGTGGTGTCTAGAGCTTGTGCACTCATTCCACCAGGCTCTCCATCTCCATGTCGTTGGCGTCCTCGATCTGGCCGTGTACTTGAGGGGTGAGTTGGTGAAGGAAGAGCTGCCTCAGGATGCTTACCTCCTTCCTGCGCCCCAGGGAGTCTCTCTTAAAAATTTGGGTGGCTCTCTTGGGAACCGAGATGGAGAGGATCTGGATCAGCTGCATCTTGAGGTTGTCGTAGGGGATCTCTCCGGATAGGGTGGACATCCATGGGGTGAGACATTTGGATATGTCCTGCGGGAGAGCTGAGGCAACCAGGTCCGACTTGGTGCCCTCTGTGGTGATCCTGTGGAACTGAAACTGAATATCTGCATGGAACCAGGCTGCAACGTTCTGCCAGTAGAAGGGCAGCAGTTTGCTGGAGTGGCTCGCAAGGGCGTGGATTGGGGCATCGAGGAACTACGTAGGGGGGCATTGGAAAGCTCCCATTCTTGACTTGAGTTCCCCAAGTCCGCCATCTCACTTTCCTACTGTTGTTGGATGTTGTTAATGGGGTCAAACCTTAAGACAAAACACCAAAACACTCCTGTAGGGGATGTGCCATTTTTAGTCTGCTAATGGCGTTTTGGTCGACCGCAGATAGGAGCATTCAGAGACCTAAACTAAGGTGCCGTAATAAGCCCGCTAAAGGTCTCTGAAGGTGAGCGGCAGTAATTCGTCCTAAATCTGGGAGAACACCAGTTGTGAGGGCTTGACTGAGACAAGGAGAAATGCTTACTGATTTATTGGTCAGAAAAGGACATATATAAGGAGGCTGTCTGGACAGAATTGTAGTGTCCATCACGCGTACATATGAAAAAAGGGAGCGGACCCTGCCGTGATTATGCTTTCTTGGATCTACAAATATACATATAATTAAACGTACAGGATGTGTAAATTTATGATACATATGTAAGCGGAAAGGCCGCAAACTGCTCTACCTTTTGGTGTGTAAAAAAAGAGGTATATATATATTAGGGCTGTTGCCTTGTATAATAAGGTGCCCTATGAGGTAATGTTAGACTTGCGATAATCTTACGCTAAGTCGGTTGGTATTGCACTTCCATATTCATTGGAGTGTCTTGGGGTTTGTAGATCACTTACGAAGTAGGTATTATCTTCTTTGGCTATGACGACGATGTGTTAAACTCATGATGATTCGGCAATGATGTGAGGTTCTAGTAGAAACCACGAAGTACAAAAAATACTTATATTCTCTGAGATTACATGGTGAAGATCAAGTAGGATTGTACAGGTCTTCTAATGACGATAGCTTGATCGCTTCTGCCAATGATGATGGCTAATTCTATTCTGTTCTGTTCTACATGATAAAGCTTAGGTAAAGAGGTACAGGTCTGCCAATGATGATGGCTAACTCTATTCTGTTCTGTCTACCATCTCGGTTACAAGTCATAAAGGAAGCAGACAGTAGCTCGAACATATGAACATACATACAAAATGAGACACACTACAGATCACGTAGGCCGTTTGAATTATAGGTCGCGGTAGTTGTCTCAAGCAGGGAGCTTGGACTAATGTTTCAAAACAAATGAATGACCACAGGTATACGTCATCTTAGCGTCTCTGGTCTGATCACATTCCTGCAAGCTTTCTGGTTGACCTCTTTAGTTTTAGTCTTTTATATATATGGAATAACATTCCATATTTTTATTATGTAATCACTTACATAAAAGCTCGGTCAGCTCCCAAAACCAACTACTGAATATTACTCAAACTTGACTTGCATTTGACTTATAGGAGTGTGATACAGACACTATGTGAATAATGTAATATATATATATATATATACTATATATATATATATATATATATATATATATATATATATATATATATATCTATATATATATATATATATATATATATATATAGGAAATACTTATAAGTAAAAAAAAATCATGGTGTACACAAATACAGATTTAAGTAATCAGATATAAGACACAATATGCATATAATAGTATTCGTAAATAATAGTGATCACGTGATATATACTGATACAGTTTTTCACTTCATCTCATTAAGATACATATGCTACAGAAAATACTAATTTACTCTGATAACATGATAAAAATCATATTTTAACTGATAAAAATTTCATATATGAATTGATAAAATTATTAATGTTTATGCTGATTGATTCGTTGATTTTTATGCTAACTGTTATATATCTGCAGTTATTGGTAAGATAAAAGGTAACAGATTGATTATAGGCTACCTGATTTATTTATACATATGTATATGGATTCATATAATTATGATTAAGATATGTGCACTTTAAATAGATTCCTATTGCGTACACGCAGAGATATATTTCGACTCTGTTATTTATGATCATTTATATATAGGATACATGATACTTTATATATATAGGATACATGACCGAGGTTATACTACTTCACATTTAACTAGCGTTCGAACCACTTTTCGTCCATTACACAGTTCCAGACAACCACCTATAGCCAAATGAAATGGCCAATTCCAAATGGTTAAAACAAGGGGAAAATTTGCCTGGGCGGGGTCCAACGTTCTATTTTGCGCTCATACTTGTTCTCTGCATCCTAAGCCACACGAATACGTTCGCAATGAATAAAATCACCCCCAGCACGAGTCCTTCGCCAGCAACGTAGAGTTGGATATCCTTCTGGTCGTAATTGTCGGAAGTATGTCCCTTTTGTAGTCTATTTCCGACAGCCGCCGGAGCGTTCCGCATTAAAACGAGATTAACGACAGGATAAGCTTGTTCACTTATGATGGTGCTTATTCCTTTCACATTGTAGGCGGTTGTTACTTGACTGCCGTAGTCCGCAGCGACGAACGATTTTTTGAAGTTGCGATGTGAAACTCTCGTACTGCAGGATACTGTAACCAGGTTCCATTAATCAGCCTGCAAGTGAAATTATACTTGTCACAAGGGCTAAATAAATTCAGAACATCAAATACGGGAGGGAGAGAGCCATTAAGTCCAGACTTAACCCACATGAATTCGCTGATATTTTATGGAATTCAAAAGAGTCAGCTGTACAAACTTTTTTATCCATGGCATTAATAATGAGTGAACCTATCCAGGTCTATGATGACTGTAAAAATATCCATAATTATAAAAAATAAACAGATATCAATACGAATCCCAAAGAAAATTCGATATTACTGGTAGTAAGTTACTAGACAAAAAAGTGGAAAACGGAGCTATTTGTAAGATTGCCAGGCAACATAAGAGTCAAAGAGAATATTAATCATGATTCTGTATTTCTCTATGCTAACTGAAATTAAGTTGTGACAAAATCCGATCCTATGTGCCCCTAACAAAAGTTTCATATTCAATTTTCTCGCGCGCATCCTCTGAGGTTAATTTTTAAACTTTATTAATAGGCAGGCGATGCAACGACAGAACCCACTATGTAACTAATTTCTATATAAACTTTGGGTTTTCCAAGAAAATGTGACATTTTCCCATGAATGTGATTTACTTGAATTGTCATAGGCTAATGTTGCAAGTAAATTTTTCATATACATGACCTGATACTTCTAAATGTCTGTTTACCAATGTCATAAGCTGAATTATTGACTAATTGTCTATGAGGTTCAGTAAAAATTTATTCATTTTGATGTTATAGAAAGTCTATTTGCTTATTTTGTTCATTAATTTTAAAATGATTGCAAGTCCTTAACTAAAGTTGCATTACGCATACGGATACACACTTGTACCAAATGTCTGCCTTGCCCATGAGAAGTTCGGGCTAAGCATTCCTCTCTCCAGCAACCTGCTTTTCAAGCGTTTTATTGAGGTTAAAAGGAACAATGCTGATCCGGCAACGCGTCATCACCTGGCAGGAGATTGCTCTCAGCCAGCTAAGAGTTACGTGACTTGCTGTAATTAAATACGACTTTAGTATAAATTGGGTATTTTTTGTTTTTAATACTCCACTCACAAGAGAAGAATGTCTGAAAAAAAAAACCAGTACCAAAATTGAACAATATAATATAATATAATGTAATTATGTTAAATTAGATATTCCTTATTCAAACTAATGAAAAGGGTTTCCATACAAATTTTATATATACTATTTGCCCTATATAAGATTATTCGCATAGATATACATTTTCACTTCTAGACTTCCTGACTTTAAAATCTCTTTTATTTTATTTTATTTTATTAATTTATTTATTTTATTTATTTTTTTCATTGACTACAAATATAAATCACCGGGGACAGACAATATGTCAGTAGGTTTTGATATGTGTTTGAACTTTTAGCTTATTTGTCATTACTAAAGCGTTAAGTTAGAGTTCAAATCTTTACTCATATATATTTGGATATTTAATTAACCTATGGTTACGTTTTGCTTATTGATTTTTTGTTATAATTTGTAACCCTTCCGACTTCTTACGGAGTGTATTATATCGACTCTACTTGTATCCATATTTATTTTATTTTTTTATGTTTATTTATTTATTTATTTTTTATATATATATTTGATAAATTAATGGTTGGCTTGAATATGTGGAAAAGCGTTCTAGCGGCGTACCGTATAAGGCTACTTGCGGTATCAATTCTATAGATGACAGATATGAAGATAAAAGGTATTTAAAACCGCGAGAACCGCTATAATCCAGTTCGGATCCAATATCACGAGTTGTAACTCGTAAGACATTGACACTTCCTATTTATCTCTTATTCTACCAAACCGATTGACTCTGGGTGATAAAATATGGTATTGGTTTTCATAATGGAAAGGAATTCACACAACGAGTTAAGGAGATTATTATTGATTTACACCACCCGAGTCAGATTATCATGTGTTGAATTCCATGTTTACTGATTTAGCACTCATAAATATTCCTAGCACACTCAATTGCAGTGTTTTTTTATTTTTTTTATTTTTTTTTTAGTGCTATTAATTCTATATAATGTGTCAAGGCGACTATTAACACTAAGAGGTGTTTATTTCCTCTGTCAGACTCATAACTCTGTTAATGATTCTACATGTATTCTTTCAAGGACTGATCTGGCACGTGATAGGCCCTTAAACTGACAGGTGTCTTAGTGTGTCCCTTGTTTTCATGACATGTGTTACAATCAGTTATGTGCTTTTTATATCTGTAAGCATTGTAGGCCAGTAAAACAGTGATTTGGCTTTCTGTGACATAATAGGGAACCCTGGATGACGGAATGCAACCAGTTTAGGACGATTGGTATGAAAGAGATTATTACTAATACCTGGTCGTTAGTCATCTGCTGTGTTCTTCGGGTTTTCCTCGTCACGGACCTACAGATAATATTACATTTGATTACATAATTCTGATACACATACTTTGAATATACTTTTGCTTTAGGGTTTCCGTTCGAAGTGTTTATTGTTTTGCTTATTGCTATTGCTTATTGCTGCTGACCCTGTTTCCGTTCAAAGTGTTTATTGTTTTGCTTATCGCTGTTGACACTTGCTTTGTTCAGTTTGTAACAGTTCTGCGCTCCAACCCAGATATTCAATGCTCGCGATCTCTTGGGTTAATGAATTTTCTTGTTTAGATACAGTTTTAACAATAGGCACGGATGCTTCTATATCTTTTAGTCCAATTAATGGTTCTTTGCTGTATGGTGCGGGTTTGCAGGATAATGCGTCAGCTATGGTAATTGCTTTCCCAGTTAGATATCTTAACTTGGCTCCAAAGACCTGAATGATCATTTGCCACCGAGTTCCTTTGTGACTGTGTTTAAAGCCTTTGAAAAACTCGGTAAGTGACTTATGGTCAGTAAGGACTTTAATAGGATAGCTGTAGATTATGAACTTAAAATGTACTAGTGAGTTAACGATACCTAGCCCTTCCTTGCCTATTAACCTGGCATATTTACTTTCAGAGGGCTTTAGTTTACGTGAATAAAAGCTATAGGAAAGAACTGTTTATCATATTACTGAAGTAGTACCCCTCTTACCCCTTGGTCTGAGACGTCTGTTGTAATAAAAAAAAATTCCTTATTTAAATCAGGGATTTTTAAGTTAGGTGAGCTGCATTATTCCGCTTTTAAGAGATCGAACGCCTGTTGATGCTTTTTAGACCATAATAAATCTACGCTCTTCTTCGTAAGATCTGTTAAAGGAGCTGTCATGATTGAAGAGTTACATATTTACATACGATTGTAATACCCACTACAGCGCAAAAGTGCTGTATCCCCTTTTTATGTTAATAGGTACCGGAAGTTATGAATAGCCGACGCCTTACCATGGACTACTTTAAGACCTTGACTAGACACATAAAACCTAGATAAACATGTTCGGTTTTTAAAAACTCACATTTAGATATTTTACTCTGAGATTATTTGTCTTTGTCTCTGTAGCACTAGCTCTAGTTTATGTGAATGTACTTCTAAGGTATTTAGAAAAGATTATAAGACCAACCATATAAGCATGTAGGGTATCCCCTAAAAGTCTCCAAACACTATATTGTAATTGGGGCGCAACGTAAGCCGGAGGCATACGTAAAAATTGATAATGTCCCCTGAGTGTGCTGAAAACGGTGTATGAGGTACAATCACTTAGGTAATGGTATCTGGTAAAAGCCTTTAAGTAAGTCCAAGCTGGTGAAAAATTTATTCTAACCTAACAGAGATAAGATGTCGTCGGTACATGGCACTGGAAACTATCGGGAGTCGTTTCCTTGTTTAAGCGACAGAAATCTATGCAGGTACGCCAAGTCCGATCTTTTATGGCATGACGTTTGAGGGAAAAATTATATGGGCTTGTTTGATTTCCTAATGACTCCTATTACTAACATTTTTCAACTTCGTCATTTATCTCTATTTTGAAATTTCATTGAGAGTCTATATGAAGGTACATATATAGCTTTATGTTTGTCCTTAGACCGTATTTTGTGTTAAATTACATCCGTTTTCCCCAGAGATCACTCGCTAGTGGAGAAACTTCCTGGTATTCAGATAAGATAAAAAAAATTCTGCTGAATCACCTCTGCTTGAATGAATTTACGGATATTACTTTAGATAGAGTATAAGAGAGATTCATCTACGACTGATTGGGCATGATTACAAACTAGCAACAATAAAAAAAATGCGATATTTATATGTATAGGTTTTGTGGATTACTAGATTAACTTGTTGCTGCGAGTCAACCGTGTCTAGGGCTTTGTTCGCGGAAATCGTTATATTTCAGAGTGTCGGGAAGGATTAAAATTTCAGATCCCAGCAAAGTCTTTTTACACGCACTAAGACATTCGAGGGTGCATGCGTCTCGAGATTTTGCGTGCAAACTGCGACTGCGGTTGTGGGAGAATTCTGTTGGGTCGTTGAACAATATCACGATTTATGAGAATGATTTGTTCCTCTATAAAAGTTATTATTTGCTTAACTGTCTCTTTGTTCAAACGGATTTTAATATGTTTGAAGGTTTATAGAATTTTCCTTTGATAAACACGCCTTATTTTGCAGGAGGTAATATAATATTTTGTATACCCTTAGATGGATATCTTACAATTACACTAGATACAGATCAATGTTTTTTATAACTATAGAGGTATCTGTAAGCGCTCGCTTATCCGGACTTCTCATTAGGGAAGTTCGAACAACAGACGGTGAGTCCGTAAATACAGGATATTACGTGTACTAAAGGAATAAAACAAGATATTCTAATTTTTACGGCGCGTACAGTTGGGCTTAATCCACCACTACTTATAATAACTTAGGTATTAAAAAAAACGAGAACATGCTCTGATTACTTGATATGGTCGTGTAATGCATACGAAAATTCCTTTTTAATTTTTCCAACATCGCTCTCCCTTTCCGCTGAAGTCGCTTTGAACACTCGGCAGATTTAACTGACCCTGACCGCTTGACTAGATGACACAGTACCCGAGTTTGCTTAAGCACGATTTGTTTGATTTCTGATTCTTAGGGCTACTGGTTACCTATTTCTTTTGATAATAATTAGGATTCCTCTCTTTATTACCATCGGCAACGTATTGTGTGTTTTTAGCATTCTGTTGTTGGTTACGTATAAAGCAACGAACGTATGAATGACGAACTATTAGGAACTGAGCGATTACTATTAAGACAAGTTATCTCTACTGCATTCAATATTAACTGTTTGTACTTGCTGTTGTTTACTTCATTCTTTGCTAAAATTGGAAATAGTGAGGGATCCTGGTCAGCGCATTTAGCCTAATGAAAGTTTTTTACAGACATGTTATTCCTTGCAATCCAGCCATATTTTTAAAGTTAAGTTGAGTCATTGAGGTTCGATATTTTATATAACTCAAAAAACTCAAGGCTAAAACTGCGATCGGGACTTTGCAAAGGAGCATTTATTGTCATGACCCGAAATAGTGTTACCTCTAATTTATCTAGATTTGTACGGGTGTTCCATGCATCTGCATAAATACAGATGTCCACTGCGTAAACGCATATTCACTGTTTAATATGATTTGTTACGTAAAGGATTAATAATCACCCAAAATGATAAAATTAACACAGTATATGATTATGATATTTCAGTAGAAATTCTGGAAACAGAAACTCAAAGATAAAAAACTCGCAGTAGCGAAATCTCAATGTTGTAGATAATTTCTGTAAAAAAGTAAGATTAAGAATGTCTCATAACTTCAGCCACAGGAATGACGAAATTCGACCTGCAAAGGAAACACTCAGTTACTCCAAATGAATAAAAAATTATACTTAGCTTGCTTTTGTGGGAAGTCACGGTGTTCCGATAACGACACACGGCCTTGGTCCTCCTTCTGTTTTTAGCGGATGACTGGTTTGGCTTCAGTTTCCCCCGTACGCGTTGTTTGGATGATTCGAACCCTTGAAGATCCGATGCTGCTGACGCGTTCGGTTTGTATTCTTGAAGTGCCGGAAACGCTCAATAACGATGTTTTCTTGAATGATTCTAATGAGAGACGAAGCTTGCGTTGCCGTAGGAAAAAGACACGTCGGGTTTGTTTCTTGAAGTTATTCACTACTGAAAACGCTCACTAAACGATGATACTAAGTTACTTGAAGAATCTCTTGCTTTCGTCGCCGTAGACTTCTGATATGATACCTCATTATTCTGGTTTTTCTTCGGAAGACGTTGTAGAGTTCTTCTGGTAATCTGCCACCAATATTAGGGCTGTTGCCTTGTATAATAAGGTGCCCTATGAGGTAATGTTAGACTTGCGATAATCTTACGCTAAGTCGGTTGGTATTGCACTTCCATATTCATTGGAGTGTCTTGGGGTTTGTAGATCACTTACGAAGTCGGTATTATCTTCTTTGGCTATGACGACGATGTGTTAAACTCTTGATGATTCGGCAATGATGTGAGGTTCTAGTAGAAACCACGAAGTACAAAAAATACTTATATTCTCTGAGATTACATGGTGAAGATCAAGTAGGATTGTACAGGTCTTCTAATGACGATAGCTTGATCGCTTCTGCCAATGATGATGGCTAATTCTATTCTGTTCTGTTCTACATGATAAAGCTTAGGTAAAGAGGTACAGGTCTGCCAATGATGATGGCTAACTCTATTCTGTTCTGTCTACCATCTCGGTTACAAGTCATAAAGGAAGCAGACAGTAGCTCGAACATATGAACATACATACAAGATGAGACACACTACAGATCACGTAGGCCGTTTGAATTATAGGTCGCAGTAGTTGTCTCAAGCAGGGAGCTTGGACTAATGTTTCAAAACAAATGAATGACCACAGGTATACGTCATCTTAGCGTCTCTGGTCTGATCACATTCCTGCAAGCAATCTGGTTGACCTCTTTAGTTTTAGTCTTTTATATATATGGAATAACATTCCATATTTTTATTATGTAATCACTTACATATACACTGGGAGGATGGACATTTCGATGGAAATGTCGTCCTTACACTTCCCAGTCTAAGCAATACTGAAAAATCAACAATAAGGAGACTCGAGAAACTCCTGTGTAAAATTAACGCAGCTGAATCAACCATTATTTTAAACAGACATTATAATATTATAATATAATAATAATGTTAGTAAAACTTTAAATTTAATTGATATTGCAATAATACTGAAAGCATGTTTCTTCTATTAAGGATTGAAATTAACAAAAATACCTAAGTTATAGTCAAAAAGTCAAATAATGAACTGCAGGATTAACAGTCATTCCTTTAGCATCATAAACTTGAGCACTGATTTTTCTTCAATAAAATGGGGTTTATACAAAATACTAGACTGTACCTACTTTAGAGTAACTTTTCATTGTAAACTAAACTAGTATTGTAAAGAGTACAAACTATGTATGTACTATGAAGAGTACACAAGTATTCAACAAACCAACAATCTTCCAAAATTAACTTCCTTTTATAAAACATATAAGTAAAAATGATCTCTCCAGTTGCCTATGTGACAAGACAAATTATACACTGTATAGAGTTTTTTAAAGTGTACATATCTACCAATAAACTGGAATTAAAACTATTTAATCTTAAAAGTATACAAGTAATGAACTCTGATTACAACAGTGAGAATTTAAAAAAAAAAAATCTTAATGTTCTTGAATAGGTTAGCAAGTTACAATAAATCCAAGTCACAATTCAATTTCCTAACAACAGCACAGTTGTGGGGCCGTGATTAAAAATGTGCACAATACTTAAAATACAAATTTATCTACCCTGAGGGTTTGTTTATAATAGTAACTGAAAAAATGTTACACTGACAGAATCCTAAAATTTAAACCAAAAATTTGGCGCTACAAAATTCTACGAAGGTAACCTAGTAAAAAATTTTCTTGTTTATATACATCTTCACTGACATTTCAAATTTCATACTTCTTGCACTACATTTTTCACAGTATACTGTAGTCAACTTCAATGTACAATAGTAGTACCTCATGCTTAATATTTCATCAACATAAAATTACTTCATGTAAAATATCATGAATGACACCATTAAAATCTTCAAGCCCTTATTTGTTAATAGTACCACATTCAATAAGTCACTTTACTATACATTTGCTGGTCTCATGGCATCCAAATTAGTTTGTTAACAGGTGCACAAAATCACACGACTGAATATACTTACCAACTAACTACTTAGCTAACGATTAGCCTCGCACAGCATCCTAAATTCAAAAAATTTCCGCGCAAGTGACTGTTGCAATGCATGGGTGACAGGTCCTGCCCATTGCAATGGGAACTTGCAAGTGACAGAAGCCGACAGCGTCATTCTTATTTATTTCCACTAAGTCAATGAAAATCAGAGGGGAGGAGGGTGGGCTCTGATTAATTACTTGGGAAGTATAATTACAAAACTTCATTTTATTATAAAAATATAATCTTTATAAAAGTAACTTACCAAGTACTAATCATATTTAGCTGAATCCCACATTGCTAGAGGGGTGGGATGAATGGACTGAACTAACTATCCATTAAAGGAATGTTATTATTGAACTAGACGAATGGCTAACACTGGCTCAATGTTTGTTGCTTGCTTACCTGGTAAGAGAACTACAGCAGGAGATTCTGCCTCTGGTGGTGCACATCTTAGCCTATACTGGCACGGCAGTGAGCTGGGGGTCACCTCCTCATTGGTGGAAGTCTTGCAATGGAGGCTCTGCCTGATCGCTGATAAGACTAGATAAAATATTCATGGCCTTGTCCTGGGCACAGTACCATAACAAGAAGACCAGAGAATAAACCTGTCACCTTACACCATTACACAAACTTACGATAAAAGACACTAACCATAACTCGACATCCTTGACACGAGGAAAAGAGGAGAGAGATCTTCGCTCAGAGATCTTCTCTCCTATGCTCCCTCACCCAATACCAAACCAGCCACCACCAACGGCCCAAGGGTACTGCAATATTCGAACACCATTTCCACTTCCTTCAAATAATGTGACGCAAATATTGACTTACACTTCCAATAAGTTGATTGAAGGATCGCAGAGAGAGAAGTTAAAAGGAGAGAGAGGTGGCCACAGCTCTGACCTCATGTGCTCTCACTTTAAAAAAAGCAACTGAAGCGATTCCTCCTGTATCCGGGAATGAGCATCGGTTATTAGGGCTCTGATAAAAAAAGCGGACGTGAGGGATTCTTGACCGAACACCAGAGGTTACTTGAGGATCCCCTGATCTTCTCTGTTCTCTCCAGGTAACACCTCAGTGCTCTGACTGGGCAAAGAGCTCTTTCTTCTTCTCCATACGAAAAGAGTGAGGCCACGGCTTATTAGGATCCTTGTTCTTGGCTAGGAAGCCCAAGGTAAAGGAGCAGACCGCATTGCCTTGGGAGAAGCCGACTCTCCTATCAATAATGTAGCTCGCTCAGACATTTAGCCGCAGCCAAGGCTAACTAAAAACAAAGTTTTACGTAAAACATCTTGAGTGAGGCGGACCTGAGAGGCTTGAAGGGAGGGCCCGCAAGCCGCTCCAATACTATGTTCAGGTTAACAGGAAACCACAATCGACTTCTGCTGCTTGGAAATATCGAAAGATTTCAATAGGTCACGAAGATCTTGATTCGTAGAAAGATCAAGATTACAATGCTTAAACACAGAGGAAAGCATGGGTTGGTAAACCTTTCATCGTAGAAGATGAAAGGTTTTTAGAGGTTCTTAAATAGAGGAAAAAATCGGTAATCTGGGTTATAGATGTCTCAGAAGACAAGATGTGATGTCTGAAGCACCACCTATGGAAGACTGCTCACTTTGACTAATAGATGTTGCTAGTAGACTGGCATCTGCACCTTGCAATAGCTTCCACCGCTGCTCTTGAACATCCCTTCGCTCTGACGAGATTTCTGACAGTCTGAAGACTGTCAGAGCGAGTGTGGACAACCCCTGGTGGTACCTTCTGAAGTGTGGTTGTCGGAGTAGCCACAGGCTTTTGGGGGAGCAGTCGCAGGAAGTCTACCAGAAGACGTAGAAGGTCCAGGAACCATTCCTTCGCGGGCCAGAATGGAGCTATCAGAGTCACTGAGGCTGTCTTAGGCTTAGAGGAAGAGTCCCTACTAACTGAAGCCCTACTTTCAGCAATAGCGGCAGCCTTCCTGATCCTGCTCTTTTCTAACCTATTTAGGAGAGATTCCAAAAACTTCCACCTACTATACCCCTTACACTCATCACAGGTAAGCTCACTCATACACACCTGTCCTCTACACTTACTGCACCTAGTGTGTGCATCATAGCACAGCTTGGTCAATCTAGTCTTGTGCAGCCTTCACTACAATAGCGAAGACTGGAAGCACTAGAGTTAAACATACTAATACTCTGAGTTAACAGAAGAGAAAAAGCTAATGTAGGTAAAGCAAACCAGTAGAATGCAAAAGAGAAAAAACCAACTAAAGCTGGTACATCACTGACTTCAGCAAGCAATCGAAAAAGCGGTGAACATGGACTCAGGAGCACTTAACTACTTCTTGTCAGTTGAGCAGCATGATTAAGAATGATGCTGTAGGCTTCTGTTGCTTTGAGTTCCCGTTGTGGTCGGTGGGACCTGTCACCCACTTATTGCAACAGTCATTTGTGCATGACTTCTTTTAATTTAGGATGCCATGCAAGGCTAATCAATAGCTACATAATTACTTAGTAAGTTACTTTAAAAAAAAATAATATTTGGCATAAAAATAATATTTTTATAATAAAATTAGATTTTGTATATACTTACCCAGTAATTATATAGCTATGAGTATCTACTCGACGGCAGCATTAAGTTTAAATTTCGCGGGTAGCGCTTCGATGGCTCAGTGTAAGTTTACAGTGCCGTCCCCCAATGGCAATACTAGGAACGACTTAGCTAATCACATCATTCTGTTTTATGCATAATGTCCACAAGAGGGGAGGTGGGTGGGCACTGATCATATAATTACTGGGTAAGTATATACAAAATTTAATTTTATTATAAAATCTCGAAAAAATTACTACGTAATTGGAAAATTAATACAAAGAGTAATTTTCTTATTTTAATGAAACCTTCATAAAATTATGAACTTTAAAAACTTTAATTAAAAAACAACTAAGAAAGTGAATATGATATAATAAAATGGTTTCATGTATTGCTGCTCAAATTAAAAGCAATGCTGTTGTTGCTGCTGTCGAAATCACTAATAAATTATTTAAACACAGGAATGCCATTCAAATATATGTATTGTATCAATAATGGATTTCACTTAACACTATCAAATAATAATTACCTAAAGGCAATGGTCCACTTTGCGTATTAAGTATATTACTTGTATACAACAAGCCAAATTTGCAGTAAGGCCGAACGAATAACCACCTAAGTAGTAAAAACAACGAATGTAAATAAACGACTAATTAACATAAAAGTGGCAAATGAGAAAATACCAAAATATGATACAACACTCAAATTATCTAACCAGCACGAAGTAACTGAAGATAAAATGAATCTCTTAACTATGACTGTGAAATTATAATATGGCAATCCCATAAAAATTGAAAATGATATAAATATTATCCAAGGGTATATTTATTTGTCGGGGCTAAAAAGCAAAGCAAGGGACTTTCATTATTAAATGAACTATGGATTATCAATAATAAAATTTAAATGACCTTTCAAAAATGATGACGTACATAAGACTCAAGAAAAATACTATAACAAAAATACCACTTAACCAGACATTACAGTGGGTACTCAAATTTATGTTAAGAATCATGTACCAGAAGGTCCAAATGTAAAAGTTTCTCCCAAAGTCACTGGGCCATATAGAGTAATAGAAGTGTTAAAATTACATAAATACAGAGTAATAAATAAAAGTGATATGAAGGAAAAGGTAGTTCACTGGAATCATGTAAAGGTAGTGAAAAGAGATCCATGGTCTACTGAAGATATAGATAACATAAGAAAGGAAAATACTGTAGAAAATCCAATTACAACGAGGTATGACCTAAGAAACTGAAAGAGGTAAAAATGTGTATATAGTATTATGTAAATAGTGTTGGACTGAAAATATCATAACTGTGATTTATGCAGTGCAATTAATGTGGCTATATGTAAAAAAAATCTAGTTAAGTCTAATATTTGCAGAGGCAAACATGCGGCTCATCATAGCACTAGTTTAGATTGGACTAATCTCTTCAGAATTGGAGATAAGAAAAGGTGCCCTGTTAAAAAGACATGGAAAGTCAAAATGATCAAGGACCTTGGAATAGTCAGTATATGTAGATATTTCCACAGTGCTCAAACGTGAAAGTGAACTAAGAGATATCCAAAATAGTATGAAAGCAAACCTACAGAAGGGTGATAATAACAGTGCAGTGTCATTATTGGAAAAGTTGAGCATGAACATAGATAACACACTGCGAACAAGGTCCAAAAGATCCCCCTTACCCTTCATTGGAACTGCTCTAAATCAGGTGTTTGGAGTTGCTTGCCGAGCAAGTGTTGAACAAGAAAGGAAATAATTGACAGACTGAAAAGTGGGCAGCCGCAACTGGCACAGTGATAAATAAAGTGATTGCTCTCACAAAAAGAAAAAAATTGAAAGCCTCCATAAGTCAAGTAAATCAGTTATGTAACAAAAGAACTCAATAAGATAGAAAATATAAAGTTTTTAAAAACCTTTGCACTGGAAAGTGAAGTGATGTTACAACACGAATCACTCCAAAAGAATTAGAAGACATTATTAAGTTTTAAATAATTGAGGAACATTGCACACCTTTAGTAGAAGATATTTTCATGTACTATAATTTGACAAGTGCCAAAAATAATCATAACAGAATTATTTTAGTTCTACCTTTTAATACGAAAATTTCAAATGTGCTAGTTTTCTGTTTATCCCTTTCCTATGTATATTGAAAATCAGATCATTATTAGAAAGGGCCTTAGTATTCATTTGCATTGGAAGAACATGGATTAATAATAGCCTTTTAATAACTGATGAACAATTCAATGAATGTGCAATTTGAAGGAAAAAGAGTATATATGTGATATTGATAACTTATATAAGACGACCAATGATCATTCCTGCATCCAAAAGTTGATTTTAAAATAAAATCAAGAAAAGGATGTGTGCACACAGTCATTTAATAAGTCATTGAATAACTAAAGTGATGACTGCTTTTTGTATTTTCATTAGATACTGTTATAGCCAGAGTCCCTTGTCCTAATGTCACCACCCAACTGAAATGAAAGAATATCAAGTCTTTTGTACCAACAGGTCAATGTAAGTTAATTATACCTAATCAATTATACTATGAGCCACACCTTTTCACTGAATATCATTTCATCAAAACGTATGCTTATAAGAATTACACTTTTGCAATAGACAGTTTAAATTGTCTTAGCTAGGATTAAAGGAACTTGAGAACTTGAATTATGTGATAACTATTACTTGTATACGAAACAGATAGCACCATTTCTTTCATTTATAGTCTACTGTAATAGTGCACTATTGTGCTGTTTTGTCAACATAGTGAGCATTTGATTATCAGAAAGATACAAGGGATACTGATAGAAATGAAAAGAAATGATCTATAATTGACGTTTAATATCCACATCATTTCTAACTTTATTTTCAGATATTGTATTCTGAGTTTTCATTTATTATGCTTATTTAATAAGCATTTTTATTTTTGATATATTTAACATTTGCCATGATTTTGTTTTACAATTTTATTACACTTATACTTTCTCCAGAGTTGGGAGAGCAATTTTGATGCGTATTTTGTTGACTCTCTAATATTTTATTATTTTTTTTCATATGCCATATTTTGTTTCATATGTATATAATAATGTACTAGATATTAAAACATTGGAATGGCAAAGTTTTCGGTAGGTGACCGGGAGTGATGTAATTGATAGCTATTAAGAAATAGTAGATAGGGTAGCGTAAAAAAACAGAGAGAATAATCAAAGTAACAGCGAAAATAAAGAAAAAGAGAAAGAGAAGGAGAGAAAATAATAGGAGTATGTACAATGAAAATAACGAAAAAGAGAAAGAGGAAGAGATAGAGAATTGAGCTCTGGTGTGTGAGCCACAATTTGATCAGCAAAACCTTAGTCACAGGAAGTCGAACCATAACACCATCGCAATTAAAAGCTTAAAGACCGTCATAAAATCTTTGACCTGTGACCTCGCACCAAACATACTCAGCTTCATTCGATAATGGAGCTCCGCCTCCAGGAGGAGGTATTAACATGTTAAATTATTGACTCTGCCTGGAAGGATGGGGAAAAGATAAGGCAAGACCGCTCCACAAATCAAGAATCAGTTGGGCGGAGAACCAGATCCTGCACCGCCAAAGGAGGTAGGTGTACCGAATTCGAACCGAGGGTGGCTCAATTTTGAGAAGGACAAAAGCCGCCAGAGAAGGACCGGACAGCCGGTCGTTGAAGTACAGAAACAAGTCGAAATATTGCCAGGGTCCAACAATAGATTAATAAGTTTTGTAGTTGTACTTGTAACTCTAATTCTTTGCACAGTAAAGAAAGAAACTCTGCTGTTCGTCTCATTCAAACTTCTCCTAAGAGACTTAGCCTAGTAAGATTACTGATCCAGAACTAACATTAGGAAGAAGCAAAAAGTTAACATAGAACTAGACTGCAAAACGAATTATCAAGAAGAAAGAAGCAGGTAAGAGATCATATAACTCGAACACTTTACGCACACACACACACACACACACACACACACACACATATATATATATATATATATATATATATATATATATATACATATATATATGCATATATAGATATATATATATAAATATATATATAATATATATCTATATATATATATATACATATATATATATATTATATATATATATATATATATATATATATATATATATATATAATATGGTAAATACATTGAGATTTCTTATTGCAAACGGAATGATTTCACATATATACCTAATACACTGTTAATTTTTCTGCGCTAAAATACAATCTCTCTCTCCTCTCTCTCTCGCTCTCTCTCTCTCTCTCTCTCTCTTTTCCTTAACACTCTAAGATTACGCTTATCACTGCAAAGCCTTAAACGTAAATGAAGGAAAAAATGAAGAATTTCCGACGTTCGGGGCAGGATGAGAGAGATAGAGATTTCAGCAATTTTTAACACCAAGAGACCCAAGAC
>NC_087201.1:86615765-86633265 GCF_015104395.2 Macrobrachium nipponense
ACGATTTTACCATCTCGAGTAAAAACTGGTAGTGCAGGAAAGATTAAGTCAAAATAAAACTTTGATTTCAAGATACTTAAAGTAGGACACAATCAGTGGAATGATTAAGTTAGGATAATCCGACGATGGTTCAAAAACATCATAGAATATTTATTAGAGGGTAGGGCAAGGGCGCCTAAGTCGTTATATTACATTTTGAGGGGGAATTTTAAACGGGGGGTGGGGTTCTTATAGTATGGATGCACATACTAATTAAAAGAATTACTGGTCAGCTGATACCCCTTGGAGAGTCGTTGTGTGAAAATTTCGGACGTGCAACCTATATATTTACAGAAAAAAATAAAGAATTTGGAATTAAATTTGTAAATGACAGAAACGCATCAGCTCAGATAAGGTGTCCTCAAATACGGAATGGCTATGGATGCTGAGAGTATTTTTAAAGGTGAAACTGAATTTAACAGTTTTCTCGGGTTTTTAACTATTACAGGAAATATATTTTAAGGGCAAAAATTTTCTATGACATGAGAATCTAAGAAAATAGTCTGAACACACGCACGCACACCTACTGTCATAAAACAAAGGTTAACAAATAGATTTACAAAACCTGACATAACAAAGACGACGGAAAATTTATATCGGTATTTTAAGATCATCTAAACAATGGACTCCTGGGGAAGATGAGGTCGCAATTGAAATTAGTTTTGTTTTTACTGAAGAATATGTAGGGACAATCTCAGTTATATTCTTTCAATGGCAGAAAGGTGGTTCAGGGGAGCAGCGTGGTAAATGAGTAGCCTATCGCTAAGAGTCTACAATTCCTGGTTTCGTGGAACCTTGAAATCAGGTGTATCTTCTTGGCTAGAGCTATTCGAGGTGAAGGAGAGTTCAATGCTTTGTCGTTGGTATCATGAGTGCCATAAAACACTTTTGCCTCTCAATAGAAATTCTGGACAAAGGAAAATAATACTCCTAGGGTTTCGCTTCACAATATAGCTTTTCCTTGTGAACATTTTAGGCCTACTGAGCTCCAAAATTCCTTTAGCTTTAGTTAATTTTGGTGTTAATAGGATATATAGAAGCCTAGGAAGATGGGATAACAGGAGCTGCTTATCAGATGATGATCAAGAGATATTTCATGAATGGAAGCAATACTGTTGGGTCTGCTCTTACGTCAGCAGAGGTCAACAGAATACCATAGACTGAGGTCAGCTGAGTATTGTTCGGCTCAAAAAATTTTCGTTTTTAGAAAGGAAACAGGTGCAGTTTCCTAGAATAGGGGAAAAGCAGATGAGTAGAGGTAGGTATGCAGGATAACTCGGGGTACCGAAAAGCAAAGAAAGCAGACATGGCTACACATTAGCGAAAATAGAAATTTTTATGTAGGTACCTCGAAAAGAAAAAATACATTAAAGGAATGAGAACGGGATTGAAAGAAATTTCCTTGATTTTTCTTACATATCCTGAGGTGTATGAACCTTATCTTTTATATATATTCTATTATCTTTTGTGATTAAAAAATTAAGCTATAAAAAGAGAGGATCTACTTTCATTCAGAAGTTAATCCTTCACCTAAAGCTTTGTGGAAACTATTACATTTTTTGTTTCGTGGTAAATACTGTATACCTTCAAGTCATAAGGGTGTTATTTCAATATTGGATACATTATGGTACCCTGAATTTGTTAATATTCGCACCTGTATATGCGGAATGGGTTCCACGAGAGAGAGAGAGAGGAATAAACAAGGGTGTTAAAGAAAGATGGCAGACACCAAAAAGCCAAGACCGCAGACCGAACCAACTGTAACATGGACACGAAGCGGTGGCAAGAGCAAACGTCATTATCAACGAAACTAGACCAAAGTTAATGACTAAATGGAAGAACGCCGAGGAGCAGAGTCGTGAATCTTGACGTTGTTAAAAGGCGCAGTCAAATACGCCTTCGTTCCGAGGATACAAATTTTGGAGAAGACTGCATCGCCTAGACTGTGGCTGGATATAAGTTATGGGCTAAATAAGTGTGCGAGACTCAATATTTTCTTTGAGTGTGCAATATTCACTATTGTTCTTTATGGTATATGTAAGGAGGAGAGTGATGCTGATGGAGGTGCCTGGTGGGAGAACAAGAGGAAGACAGGAGCGGAGGTGGATGAAGGTTGTTGAAGATCTGAGAGAAACAAATATTGTTAGAGGACGATGTGTTTGACCGAACCAGGTGGACGAAATTTTCCAAAAACATAGACACCGCATAAAAATGGGAAAAGATGCAGAGATAGGCAGAAGTGTGTATATATATATATAT
This sequence comes from Macrobrachium nipponense, assembly GCF_015104395.2. Lineage (NCBI taxonomy): Eukaryota > Metazoa > Arthropoda > Malacostraca > Decapoda > Palaemonidae > Macrobrachium > Macrobrachium nipponense. Next base: position 86,618,064 of record NC_087201.1, read on the forward strand.
ATATATATATATATATATATATATATATATATATATATATATATATATAAATATATATATATATATATACTATATATATATATATATATATATATATATATATATATATATATATATATAATATGAGATTGCCCTAAGACCTTCAGAAAAGACAACTAGACGGCATTCACTACGCACTCGTATATAGTACACTATACTCGACGTCAAGGATCTCAACTGAGCGGGCATTATTTCTTCCTATGCCACCATTCTAGATGTGATAAATTTGCTAATAGATCTCTTAATATGATTAAGTGTGCAGCACAAGTTAGTTTAGGTTATGAACTATGTGGAATTGCAATTGAATATATCTAGGTGTCTCTTAAGTTGAGGTGTTACTGTATCCTCTTAGTGGTTTTATCTAGTTTGATGATTTTACTTAGCGAGATCGTGAAAAACAAGAGGAGATCAACTCAGAAACCAGAGGTTCATATTTTATGTCAACAGTTATACAAATGGCTCTTCGAATTTTATTGCCAAGTTACTGTTGTTATCCTCTTTCTTTTATAAATCGTAACTAAATAATCAATAGTTTAACTTGTGCTGCACACTTAATCATATTAAGAGATCTATTAGCAAATTTATCACTTCTAGAATGGTGGCATAGGAAGAAATAATCAAAATGCGGTAGCTGATAAGTGTAGAAGCCCGCTCAGTTGAGATCCTTGACGTCGAGTATAGTGTACTCTATACGAGTGCATAGTGAATGCCGTCTAGTTGTCTTTTCTGAAGGTCTTAGGGCAGCAATCTCATATTATATATATGTAACTTTAAGTTTTATGAAACAGAATAAACAGGGGCAAAAAAGGCTATATTTAAACAAAAATATACATCAGGAATCAACAATAAAAGAAAATTACTTCCCGGCTTCGATTACTTTCTTAATATACGAACTTTTCTTCACGCTACGAGTATCCACCATTAAATTTATTTATTTATTTATTTATCTGCTTGTTGATTAATTATATTATCTTAACCGTCAAACGAAAATACCAACTGCCCACGACACTCTCTTTCTGATACACGAAGCGAATGAATACAAAAAAATATCGCAAACAAACAATACATTCATATATAAACCTACACATGGCATAAATTCACACACACGCACACGTACACACACGCGCAAACGCACGCACGCGCGCAAGTCCGCTCTCCGGGAAAACGTACGGAAATGCCGTCGAGTTTTAATTACAATGTCAGACATTTTTGCCTTCGCCATTCCGAGAGGTTCATAAATCTACAAAAAGGCTTAGGAAAATGGCGTTAATGATACGTCATTTGTCTCTGGCCTTATTTCCTTGACGTTTTTATACGATGCTTCTCTTGTTTGGCTGTTAGTGTTACTGCGGACACAAATCATGGAAAAATCTCATAAGTTTTCACCTCTTGATGAGCCGATTGCCTACGAGATATTTAACTAACGAAAGAAATAATATTTTTCTGAGTCATTTGGATGTACGTTATTCGTGGCCTATTTGCTCATTCAAAGACTTGAATTGCAGTTTTCCACTAGTTATGAGTCACATGGACTTATGGTGAATTCACGAATCGAGGGCATAACTAACAACCGAAGTGTTAATTTCATTTTCTTCCTTTGCAGAAAATTGAGTTGAATCTCATATTCTTGAAAAGAAATACTTGTTACCTTAACGGCGGCTTTTTCAAATCATCATATATATATATATATATATATATATTATATATATATATATATACATATATATATATATATATATATATGTGTGTGTGTGGTGTGTGTGTGTGCGTGTGTGTCATATATAAATATATGTGTGTATATTTATATATACATATATAATTATATTATATATTAATATATATTAATATTATAATATATATATATATATATATATAGATTATATTTGATATTTTTATCTCAAATTTGCACGTGCTACTTTAAAATTCTCTTGATACCAGCTTCCCTTCATTATTCCAAAAACCTTTCTTTCAGTTTGCCATTGACTATCTTTTTCATCATTTGTTATACCTTTTCATATCTCCTTTGTCCTGCAGCTTCATTTTAAACAATATCTTTCTGCCTCCACTGAAGTTCGTATTTCATCATCTTTCCGCTCACTATTCTTGTTTCTTTTTCTTGCAATTCCACAATGCTTAGCAAACTTCCTGACCAGGTGGAATTCATCCCCTAAATTTCGCAGCATGTTTTATAAGCTTATTTTCTTTCTGTTGAACTCATTTGTCTTAAAATCAGTTGCAGCTAAAACTCGGTTCAATGAGGTAATGATAAGATATGCCTCCAGTCACTCTCTTTTCATATTTACACATTACTTTAATCCTTCATCATTTTCACTGATAAATCATCTGACAGAATACATCAAAGCGATAACTGAACATATTTTTATACAATTGTCTTTATTCCCATTAATTCACAATGCTCAGAACTGCGAAGCTTGCCGGTTTTTTCTGTATCAATTAACTCTGCTTTCAAGTTACCCACCACAAACACCCCCTCTTTCTTTCATATTCTTCCTTTCTAGATCATATATAATTACTTTTACAACTTCCTCTCTGGCCATGCTCAAGCTGCCAAGGACAATACTTTCACCTTACCAGCTGTGCGAAGAACAGCCCCCGCCCCCCCTCCACCCAATCTCCCTCTCACGCTATTTTCCATTCACAGCTCTCTTGCACACTCTCACATCCTGGATGTTGAGGCCCTTCCTATCCAGCGCTACTTTCACCCCATCTATTCATGCTTTCTAGGTCTCCCTCGCCTTTCTCCCAACACTTCCGAATAGGTATAATAAGGATGCATGTCGAAGGCTTCTTACACAATACAGATGCTCGAAGTTTCTGGCAAATCAACGACGCTCAGAGCACTGCGTTTACAAAGTTGATAGTCGACAATCAACTTTGGCCCAAGTGCACTATTTATTGCCTTATTCCAAAGAAAAGTTTTCCCAGTACAGAATACTTTTTCTTAAGTCCTTACAAAAATTCTGGGAACGACTTTTCCCTCAATGAATAACATTTTCTATAATGTTCGTGCAATGGAACTTTGCCCTTTATCACTGAAGAACCCACTCATTACGATTATTATAATACAGAATACGCCATCCATTAGTGACCGTCGGATTCAAGCTTTCTATAATTCAGTTGGAAAATGGTGGTTTGGTCATTTTGTGATATGAGAAAGCAGTGAATTAAACCAAAGAACTGTTTAAATGAAAATATCTCTGCTAAAAGAGAGTGGCTGGTATTCGGTATCCTCAATTACAGAGACATTGTCATTAAACTCTTCAGTGAAGAGGTTAATGAAAATGTCTCTGAAACAGAGGATACAAAGGAATCCTAATAACTTTCTACGTTAAAGTAACGGGAAAGGAAAAAAACCCATTTCGATAATGACTTGAGCAATGAAAGACATGAATTTGACTCTTTAGAAGTTATTGAAGTTTCTGCAGATGGTTTCAGACCGCTTTTGTTTTTGAGGAATAAAGGATATTCTTAATGGTTCAGGAAAGAGCAGTGGAATTAATGAGAATTTTTAATGAGTAGCGGCTGCTCATCTAAGTACCACATTTCACAGTTTGTATACAATATAGAATATTTATAGTTCCTTTATTATTAGTTTAGTTAGTAGTTATTCCTTTTGTGCTTAACAGAACAATTTTTCTTTTACATTTCATGTGTTGATACCTACCGGTGGACACTTATAAATTTTTTTTGAAATATACTAAATTAAATGTGTTAGTTTGATAAATAATAAATTAAATGTTAAGTACACCACTAATAAGAATTGGAACCAAGCCCAAAACCCAAATTGCATATGAATAATGATTTAAATAGCAAAACTAAAATGAAAATAAGCACTAGGTATTTTGCATTTAGGTACACAGGGTTTCAAGCAAACGCATATCTGAGAGAGAGAGAGAGAGAGAGAGAGAGAGAGCTCATTTGCTTAACCTTCATTTAGACTCTTAGTGACTAAACAAAACCGTATCATTTTAGTGGCGCGAGAGAGTGAACCATCTGCTTCAAAAGGCTCTCAAGAGCCTTTCTTCGAGAAACATTACCTTCGGTTTAATGCCCGAAGTAAAAAATATTTTAGCTGCGTTACTCCCCTTTCAGCCGCGAATGCCCGCTGACTAATCCATCATCCTTGGTTATTGGGTGTAGTTTCCTTTCAGGCCACTAGGGTGACATCAGCTCCCTTAATGGATTCATGGGCCATAACTGAAGAAAAAGATTCGAATCGCCTTCAATTTTTTTTATTCTTGGGAAATTTGCTCACAAAACTACATTACTGTGTGATAACTTATATATTTTTAATGTTTTGTAAGAAATGAATTCATCTTGAGCCATGCATATAATATTATACTTCAATATACCCTTAAGTAGCTTTAATAAATCATAATACAGACATTGCGACCATTGCTATTAACGCCAAAACAAGTGGAGACTTAACAGATATTTTTTTGGATGTTACTCCCTGGAGCTATTTGATGATTTTGATAATTTGCGAGGGCTAAATAAATTTTTTTCGGCCTGGGAATATATTCAGCAGCCTTTCTTATAAAATGCATTTGCTTAATTCAAGTAAAATATTATGGAAATTACACTGTCTAATGATTTAAGCTTTTTTCTTTTAAATTTCTTTAGCTGCAATTTCATTGATATCATTATTGGATTTCATAAATTAATAATGCCCTAAAACGTAATAAGACTGCCCAATATATCAGCATAAGTCATTAATTATCGTTCAGGGCGCTCGAGTTGAGTGCACACCATGAAGGTAATGCTCGATGGTGCTGTTCGTATCACCACATTATATTACAAATGACATCCCTACATGACCATTAGAAAAATACCAACTTCTCCAATTTTTTCAATTTCTCTTTTCTAAGCGATCGACTGTCTATTCCATCCCACTTCAAGCATGCTTTTGCTTTCAGTGACGTCATTCGCTAATGCAATGGTGCTTCTCAAAGCAGAGTCGAGTGTTTATGCCTGACTCTCGACGATACCACTCGGCTGCGAGGTGCTGAGAATTATCATAGATAATTAGTCTTCACTCCTGATAGTTATTCACTCGCCTTTATGAATTTTTTTCTGATAATTTTTCACTTGCCTTTTTGAAAGTTTTCCTGATAACTATTCACTCTCCTGTATGAATGTTTTCTGTAACTGTTATGAATTTTCTGATGATTATTCACTCGACTGTATGAATTTTTTCCTGATAATGATTCACTCTCCTGTATGAATTTCTTATGATAATATTAACTCCTCGCTTTATGAATATTTTCCTGTTAGTTATTCACGAGCCTGTATGAAATTTTGTCTGATGATTATTCATTCGCATGCATGAATTTTTTTCTGATAATCATTCACTCGCCTGCATGAATTTTTTCTGATAATTATTCGCCTCCATGATTTTTTTCTGATAATTATTAGCATGAACTTTTTCTAATAGTTATTCACTCGCCTGCACGAAATTTTTTTTGGTAATTATTCACTCTCCTGCATGAATTTTTTCTGATAATTATTCATTCGCCTGCATGATTTGTTTCTGATAATTATTAAATCACCTCATGATTTTTTTCTGAATATTATTCACTCGCCTGTTTGAAATTTTTTTCTGGTAATTATTCACTCACCTGCAAGAATTTTTACTGATTATTATTCACTTGCATGTATGAAATTTTTTCTGGTAGTTATTCACTCGCCTGCATGAACTTTTCTGATTATTATTCACTCGCCTGTTTGAAATTTTATTCTGGTAATTATTCACTCGCCTGTTTGAAATTTTTTTTCTGGTAATTATTCACTCTCCTGTTTGAAATTTTTTTTATGATGATTATTCACTCGCCTGTTCTAAATTTTTTTCTGGTAATTATTCACTCGCCAGCATGATTTTTTTCTGATAATTATTAACATGAATTTTTTCTAATAATTATTCACTCGCCTGCACGAAATTTTTTCTGGTAATTATTCACTCTCTTGCTTGAATTTTTTCTGATAATCATTCAATCACCTGCATGATTTGTTTCTGATAAATATTAAATCGCCTCTATGAATTTTTTCTGAATATTATTCACTCGCCTGTATGAAATTTTTTTCTGGTAATTATCCACTCGCCTGCATGAATTTTTTCTGATTATTATTCACTCGCCTGCATGATTTGTTTCTGATAATTATTAAATCATCTCTATGAATTTTATCTGATAATTATTCACTCGCCTGTGTGATTTTTATTTTCAGCGTTTATAGTTTCATGCATTAGGTTGTTTGTACATGACTAATTAAGTGGATTAAATTTTCTCTTTACCTCCTATTTTTTTGGGAGCAAATGGTAATGGATTATTTGTTAAAAATATCTTTTAATTATATTGGATTTCTTTCGTTTTGTTACAAATTTTTATAACATCGTCCTAACAGTGAAGAAAGTCTTCCTTCCTATGAAGAATGGCAGAAGTCTACTTTATTTTTCTGCTTCTACAGCGAATTATAAAAAGGAGATGGTATCAAAACGATGAAGCCGTTTCGTACTTTAAAATGGCTAAAATTCATCCTGATTTTTAGTTGTCGTAAAAGAAAACTGTCTGTCCGTCTTCACTTTTGCTGTCCGCCCTCGGATCTTAAAAACTGTTGATGCTAGAGGGCTGCAAATAGGTATGTTGATCATCCACCCTCAAGTCATCAAGCATTCCAAATTGCAGCCATCCAGCCTCAGTAGTTTTTATTTTATTTTATTTTATTTGTTAAAAGCCATAATCATACATCTGGCAACGATATACTAGGACAGGCCACCACCGGGACGTGGTATAAGTTTCATGGGCTGTGGCTCATACAGTGTTATACCATAGAGCAGCGTTGTCCAAACTGGGGTCCGCGTACCCATGGGGGTACGCAACATAGATCATGAGGGTACGTGAACAAACAAGGAACACACACACACACAACAGAAACATCCCATCAGTGAACATCAGCCTCACATCTCACATTAAGTTGTGTAAGTAATTTTCAAGCATTTTGTTATTAAATCATAATTTTTCCTATAATGCAGTCTTTTCATAATTAATATACTATTTGCATGATTATCCTAAATAAAACTGAGTTTGGTCAGCCATGGTGGGCGAGGGGGGTGGGTACGTAACAGTAGGAGAAGGTAATAAAGGGTACAATAGGCGAAAATGTTTGGCCAACACTGCCATAGAGCATCAATAGCATAGGGCGGTGATCTCTCTCTCTGCTGAGTGTGTGACCTCGGGCGGCCATATCGAAAGGTCTCGTTCCAGCTTATAGTATTATATGTACTTTATTACTATGATTATATTATAATTTTTGCTATTATTATTTTCATCCTTTTTAGTGTATGCTTACTGTGTAAGTGTTTAGTGAATGTTTATGAGTAAGTGTTTAGTGAATGTTTAGTTTGTTGGTGTTTAGTTAATGAGTATTAATGGTTTAGTGATTATCTAGTTTTTAATGAATGTTTAGTGTCTAGTGTATAGTGAGGACTTAGTGAATGTTTAGTGTATTGTGAGTGCATAGTGAATTTTTAGTGAGTTTTAAGTGTTTAATGAATGTTTAGGATTAAGTGAGTGTTGGTGAATGCTTACTGAGTATTTAGGGTAGAGTGAGTATCTAGTGAGTTTAGCGTTTTATGAGTGTTTAGTGAGCATTTTGTGTATAGTGAGTCCTTAGTGATTGCTGAGTATTCAGTGAGCGTTTAGTGTTATTGAGTGTACGTGTATAGTGAGTGTTACCATTATTAATACTTGACCCAATTTCACAGAAGCGCCTCAGTGGCGTGATCGGTATGGTTTTAACGTGCCACCTCGGTGGCCGTGAGTTTGATTCTAGGGCATTCCATTGAGGAGTTAGAGATGTGTATTTCTGGTGATAGAAGTTCACTCTCGACTTGGTTCGGAAGTCACGTAAAGCCATCGGTCCCGTTGCTGAATAACCACTGGTTCCATGCAATGTAAAAACACCATACAAACAAACAAACAAACCAATTTCACAGAGAAAAATTGTCTTATAACAACAGGTTGGCTCAAGCACGCTAACCATTGTGGTCAAGGTCTAAGAATCATCTCTTGGATCTAAGCAATGTCTAGGACAAAATCCTGTAAATTACAGGATTTTCTTCGTATACAGTCACGAAACACTAACTAAATAGTAATGTACAATTGCTAAACACTAACACTCACTATATACTCACACTCACTATACACTCACACTTACTATACACACACTCACTAGACACTCGCACTTACTGTACACTCACACTCAATAACACAAAACACCTGTACTTACTATACATGTCCACTCAATAACACTAAATACTCACTGAATACTTAGCAATCACTAAGCACTCACTATACACAAAATCCTCACTAAACACTCATAATACACTAAACTCACTAAATACTCACACTATCCTAAACACTCAGTAAACATTCACTAACACTCACTTGATCCTAAACATTCATTAAACCCTTAAAACTCACTTGATATTCACTAAGCACTCACAATACACCAAACATTTACTAACTACTCACTATACACTAAACACTAAACAATCACTAAGCACTCACTATACAGTAAACACTCACTAAACCCTAAACATTCATTGAACACTAAACAATCACTAAACCATAATTACTCATTAAACCTCTGAACACTCATTAAACACTAACCAGTAATTGAACATTCACTAATCACTCAAACACTCACTAAACACCAACAAACTAAAAATTCACTAAACACTTAATCATAAATATTCACTAAACACTTACACAGTAAACATAGACTAAAACCTAAACACTCATTTAATTCACTAAACTCTAAACACTCGCTAAATACTTACACACTGAACATTCACTAAGCCCTGATCACTTACTAAAAATTCCTTAAATACTTGCACACTAAACATTCACAAAGCCCTAAACACTAAATAAACATTCTTTGAATACTTTCACATTAAGCATTCATTAACATTCATAAAACAATTACTAAACCCTAAACACTAAACAGTTACTCATAAACCTTCACTAAAACCTAAATACTCACTAAACATTGACTACACATTTATTCATTAAACATTCAGGATAGAAAAAATTTCACAATCGCACTAAGCTCCTATTCAAATTGCGCAGTTACCAGACCATTAAAGATGGCTGCATTACTCTGCAGCGCCGTCCTGGTGGAAGACCACCGACTACTTAGTACTGGTATACAGATAGCATCTCCAGATACATACCCTATATACATTATACCGAGACCATCTAAAGATAACTGTCGTCGGTGGCCTGGATTATAAGCTGTACAGAAAACTTACTCGCACTTAAGAAACTTAAGACGCATTTTTTACTTGTCATGTAAAAAAGCAGTTGTTATTTAAATAACAGAAGCTGTTACGACATTTTTTTCTTGCTTCATAACATGTAGAATCATTCTTCTTCTCATATTTTCACGAGATTCTTGAATGAGAATCATTCATCAGAGGATTAAATGCACACAGATCAGGATGGAATCAAAGCAGTGGAAAACGTCAAAAGAAAAGAAAAAAAAAACAAAAACAACAAAATGTCACAAGAAAGAAGTAGAAACAAATATTAACGAGTAAAAGTACGCGAACTCCCCTGGAGTTGATTATTGAAATAAATAATGTGGATAGATCTTCGCCACGTAGTAATATTTCATTACAAAAGTACATATTTCGTAAAATTATCTAAACTAATGCAGGTTTATGTGTTTTTCAGGCTGGAGGTTTTAAGCGTATGAAAAATACTGGATGAATGTTCGTAATGGATATCTGAGTATCCAGCGTTTTAATTTATATGAGTAAAACTCTTCTAATAACTTTTTTCTCTCTCTCTTTCTGTAAAAGAGTTAGAGGTCTTTTACAGACCACAAAACAGCCTTTGTATTGTAGAATGATCAGGAATGTCATTAAAATATTTCACACAGTCATTTCTGAAGTAAGTATGCACGTGTTTAGGTATGTATCAGTTAGATCGTAAGCACGTAAGAATTCGCAAGTTTTCCGTAGATGTTGACTTATTAGAGACTGCAGTCTAGTATATATGTTACAGGTCTAGCCCGGGGTAAAACTCACTATTATCATCATACAAGTGATTGAAAATTAATTTGTCCCTAAAATGTTCACATATACATATAAACCTAATTGTATCAGCGAATCATGGTTCTGTCACGGCACAAGACGACTGTAGTCTAAATCTTATAGGCCTAGTGACAACTCATTACTATACATCACTGCTTTATAACAGTAATCAAGGTTGATATATTTGGACCTCGACAGTAATTAAAGAAATAATTCGTCCCTATAAACACCAGTTCATCATGATTCTATTAGATTTTGAGAGCATGGATACTCGTGTCTGATTCAGCGTTCAAATCAGCACCGCGTAACCACCATATTTTATAGAAATGAAGTTTACAAAAACCCACCTCATTCCATAAATGTAAAACTTCTGTCTACTTTTTGAGAGTATTCCAATAATTACTGCGGGAAAATAACAGCAAAATAACCCGGTTAGTTATTTTTGGTCCCCATTCAGCTCTGGATACGAACAAGTTCAGAAACCGAAATCATTTCAATGCGCTCTGCGAGTTTCCTTTGTTGTGTCGCCTTGCCATTAATCGGGTTTGAGCACATTCGAAACGGTGGCGAATTCGCCGAGGTAAAATGCGGTTTCTGATATTCATAGACGATCGTTCACATCTTTATGCCACGCGCAATAGGAGGTTAGGTTTTATCGAAAGCGTCAGGGCTTAATGGAAGTCACAAGATTCGGTTGCTAGTCGCCGCGGAAATTGGAATCTCTTTGTCTGGCATGATTCGCGGTACGTCTAATGCTAGAGCGACGATGTCTGAATTATTTCATGGAAATATCCAGTTACTAGATTTATGCAAGGTTAGTGGTTGTTGATGTAGTATGTTTTTAGAATAAGCATGCTCCGAGTGCACAGAAGTTCAAATTCTCTTGTGTACATTGGGGCTCAAATCTCATGCGACATGATTCTTTTTGTATCGTCCAGATTCTCAGACTCAACGTGACGTTGCCAAGTAGTGTTAAATTTTTTTTTTCTAATGTCATACATGTCAACAAGTTTGCGAATTCACAGCTAGCCCTATTTTCCTTATGGTTATATAAACATGATCCCTTTTATGCATTTGTATGATTCGTAATCTGTGTGATATGAACTGATTTTTTTTTCACGTTGCTTAGTTCAAAGTGCGGTGTGATAAGGTTAGCGGTGCCATCAATGAAAGCGCACTTAACATGCTCCTCGAACTGGGCAACATAGCTAGTACGTCTGAAGCATTATGACAGTAGACCTAATAAGCTCAACAGTCATGACAACATTTTCAAAGTAGGAATATGATTTACAACCAGTTTTCTATGAATGTTGAAGTTTATGCTGTGTTTAAGCTGCCTGTATGTTGCAAAATGTTTCATAGGCCTAAAGAAATAATCTATGCCTTCTGAGATGTAGCCTAATCTGTTGCTAATGAATTTATTTGTAGAGATTACCTGTTCTTTGATGAATACGATAGAATATGAATTACAACCACCAGTTTTCTTTGAATGTTGAAGTTTTAGACTGCGTTTAAGCTGGCTGTATGTGGCAAAATGATTTATAGGCCTAAAAAATATTCTAAGTCTTCTGAAATGTAATATGTTACTAATGTTTTTATTTGCAAAGATTACCTGTTCTTTGAGGAGTAAAAGATGCTGCTGATTTTGATTATATGGAGAAGATTGCTATTAATCGAAATATCATAAGTAATAACTATCAAGACGTATGGAACACTTGTTTTTCAACTGGATTAAAATATTATTTTCTTAAAATTCCTAACAGCTCGCTTTTGGTGTATAATTTATTCTTTCATAAGGTAACTTGAAGTGCAAGAATGTGTAGATAACCTCATTTGCTTTCTGGCCAGAAATTGTTAATAAAGAGATGCGACTGTTAAGTGTAAAGTAAAGAAATCTAACACCTAGGCCTAGGAACAATATCTTGGCTTTGACAAAAGAATACTTGCATATGCGAATACTTGCAAGTATGCCATAATTTTTGAAATATTTAAGAATTATAACAAATAATTATTTATGAAAATCATAATATTCTTCTGAAACATATAAAGCAAATGTTTTCAAGATAATTTCATTGTCGCTAGTCAGTGTAGACCTACTTATATTACACTGGGTGGTTGTTGTTACACTGACACTAATGATCCATCACACACGCTCCCCTCACACATTGATATCGGTGGGCGCATTCTACTTTTGTACATACATTTTTACATTTTTTTCAGCACTGAGGTGTAAAAGCAGTCAAATAAGACTAGTTAAAATTTTATGCTTGCTTTTGAAACATTGTTAATGCTATGACACTTTTTCGTTTTTTTATTTAACATTTGAACTGATGCTTGATGATAACTTCATTTTGGTCAAATGCTTCAGCGATCTGTGAACGAAAGTTATGAAAATGTTTCGAAAGAGATTTTTCTGAAATTTGCTACACGTGACATTTTCTTACAGTTTTGAAATATATGACAGATTTCAATCTTATGAAGCATATTATGACCTTATTGTATTCAATAATCGCGTTTCCGGATTGAAATAATAAATAGATATAGAGCATGTTAGGTTACCAGTTAGTGAATTTTGAACGAAATCCTATGGAAACATGTCGCATGAGATTTGAGCATCACTGTACTTTTACAAAGGAACACGCTAGTTCCGTCATCAAGAATAAAGCAATGTAATCTGTTCTAAAATACGTAACTTAGATTCATCAGGGTGTGTACTGGAGTTCCTTTAGAAGCAAATTCATCCAGCAATTTTTGCCTCACGAATGTATTCGAATAAAACAACAATTTTATTCTTAATTTTATTATTTCAGTTGCTTAGGTTACTACAAAAACTGTAGTTTAATTCATGTTCTATAAATGACTGGCTGTAATGTACATAACAAGAGAGATTTTTCATCATTAGGTAAAAATGTTTGATAAATGCCTCGTAATTAGTAGAACCAATGAAGTCTACAATTCATTAGCATAATTCATGAAACTTTTGTCTATTGCTTGTTTGTGTTATTACAGTTTTGTACAGCTGTGACACTGAATCTAACAGGTGTTGGTCATGGGTTGATATATTCCGTACAATACAAAACTTTCGTATGTCTAAGGAGTAATTTGCTTGCTACTGTTGTTTGGAAGGTTTCGAACGATACCAACTTATCCTATCAATACTACTATACACCAGAGATCAGTGAACGCATTTTCCGAAATATATCTACTTTATATTTCATATTCTTTTACCCAAGTAGTTCTGAGTCTCTGATAAGCGTTGGCTATGTATGCAGCATAACGGTGTACGAAGTTTTACCGATTCTTTTTGTAAATATCCTAGTTTTTTTTAACTATAAATAGAATATTAATCGTCTTGGCAATTATTGTCAGTAGAGTACCTTAAATAACAACATTTCCTTAGTCTTTTCCTCAATCACTTTCAACAATTATAATCTAAGTTTATCTTTGTGAATCATATCTTTAATCATCCACAATTTTCTGTCTTTCCGAAAGAATGAACATTGAAGACAGTGAAAGTTTAATAAGAAGTTTATTAAGATGATGATTGGTCAAACCTCTAATATCTACCAAAGTTTATTTACCGTGACCGTATTTAAGGGCGCCATCGCCATCGGCCTCAAGTTACGCAATCCTGCTCTAAGAAACCTGTGCTTGAGTTGTTTGTGAAAATACCAGAAACTAACGTTGTCGCCTTTCCTTTTTTCTTTTCCTTTCTCTTGGTTGACAAGTCATGAACAAAATTAAGCACTGAACACGTCTGAACACATCTTGCTCTTTGCTGTTTATGACGAAATGCCCGGGGTGCGGTCACAAAAGCAAGTAGAAATTCATTTTGACGAGAGATTTAATACTGTTTGGTTGGTAACTCACCCGTCGCTAAGGCTTTGGCCTAACATTTTTAACTTAAAAGTAAAATTGCAATAAATTTTGAGATCTTAGTTCGCAGCTAGCTGGGTTCTGCATTACAAAGGACTCTTTTTGTGAAATTAAAAGGATAAACTGTTGACAAAATAATTTTAAGCAGCTTGATACCGTTGCTTTACCCGATTTAACGATAGAGCCAGAGGTGTTGGGGTATGGATCTGTAGGAACACACATTCACACATACACACGCACACACACATAGTATAATAACAAAAAGGAGTTAAAATTCGTGGCTGTTGCAAGCAACTGAGCAATGATTCCTAGATTAGGGCACATTCGAATTCATGATGACTGGTTAGTCTTAGGGTTACCGGCTGACATTTCACAAAATAATGAGTACCAATATGAATAAAAGGCTTGACACATTTACCAAGAGAATCTACTTACTAAAACTTCTCACCGCATAACGGAATAATATGCAAGAATCGTGAGTGTAACACTTTTCCAGATTTTTTTTTTATATAATGAAAACCTATTATTTGAACAAATAGGCCTAAAGAAGACGAACATTTGCTAGAACGTAGACAAGCATCTAACCACGAATCGGTAGTGGTTCCTTTTTTAAGAGTAAAGTTCATAGGTTTAAAGAACTTGATTTATGAGAACTTCCGCGGGATATATTCTGAGGATTTGTGATTTTCACAGCCGTTGTGTGACGTGGTAGGCCAGCGGGCGTTGCATGGAATAACGACTGTAAATTTTTGTGTTTATTATATATTATTCTATTTGAACTATATTTATTTATAAGTAAGAAAAATAATTAAAGAGAGGTTTGTTTTCAAAGGAAGAGTATAAAGACTAATATGAAATCAGTCTTCGTCTAGTAAATGGGAGCATTCAGTAGTTTTGAGAAATATTCAGATTATCTAGTAATAATACATTTGTATGAAAAGTAAGGTTTAGGACGAAAAACAAAGGAAGACAATACAAATCGAGAACTGAAAGAAAGGAATTGTTATTTACGCATCCATCCTAGGAGAAGCTTTTTAGAATTTTTGCTTGAGATTTTTTTATTTTTATTGGAAAGTACTCGGGTTTTATACAGACACGAGCACGATAAAGAAGAAGAAGAAGAAGAAGAAGAAAGAAGAAGAAGAAGAAGAAAACTGGTATTGTCTTGCATCA
>NC_087201.1:86643265-86678265 GCF_015104395.2 Macrobrachium nipponense
CCTCCTGTGACACCTTTCAAAACTTCACTTTCAATGCCCCTTTCAGCGCTGAGTGTCCTCATAGGTTCCAGTGCTTGACCTTTGTCCTACATTTTATATTTCATTACATTACCCGCTACTAACATTACTACTACTATTGCTACTACAAATAGTAGCGGTTGTAGCAGTAATAATGATGCTACTAACAAAAATATTTCTCTTTCTTTTACATGGCAGTTCCGAGAATTTTGAGGTCAACCGTTTTGTGCTCTTTATTCAGATATTCTCGACGAAAAAAAAAAATTTAATGATTAGCTTATATAGAACACAGTACATACTTACATACACGCACACATATATTCATACATACATACATACATATATATATATATATATATATATATATACATACGTATTCATATATCTGTATACATACATGTATATATATATATAATATAGATATGTAATAATAAATACAAACACATATGTGTATATTGAATATATGTAAACATTTTGTGTGGGTGCATAAGTATATGAAAATCTTAAATCTGTCTTTAAGGAAAATGCGGAAAAAGAAAGCCAAACTATTTCTATTGTCCTTGTTAAATATATACGTATTAAAGATAAACTGTAAAGAAAAGCGTAAGTTTGGTGAAATAATATTACGAATAATAATGATAAATATTTAATACGATCAAAGCATATACAAGGAACTCTATTGTCATTAGCGTTCATTATCAAGGCATTTTTAAAAAATAATGATGCAACGAAAATTTAGACTTTGTTTTCCACAGATCTCTTATTTAACAAAGACGACCACCGACCCACTCAAAAGGCAATAAAAACATAGTAATAAAAGATAATCACGTACAGGAGGGAAATTATTAAAACTTGAATGAAAAAATAATGATTACAGTGTATTCAGCAAGTGAAAGGCATTTGAAAGTCGGCTTCATAATTCACTGTTATAAAGAATTTGTCTTATCTTACAGATAATAATTAAAATAAAAGACAATGGCGAAAGTCAAGAACAAATAGATACTACAGGCCATCAATTTTACATTCAGGCTTATTGTGCGCCCTCACTACAGTAAAATACATCATAAACACATGTCGGCAACTTATCACAAACATATCCCAGACAGGTTGGAAACGAGTCAACGACCGTGAGTGGGGAACGAATCTTTGGAAAAAGGCGGATCATTACATGAAGAACTGTTTGAGACGACCTATAAGTCGGTGACTTGTATTCAACCTGTTCGAGGTGTGTGCGCGACAAGCTGGCAGCGTGAATTGATGACATGCTTTAATGAACAGTGGCCTCACCCTTATGCTCACTTGCTAGTGAGAGTCACGAAGAATACTGTGTGGCGTTATGCGATTTTCTATTGCGAAGAAAAGAGAAAACAGAGCATTTAACACTGGAGACCAAAAGTGGAATCAAATGAAGGCAACATTTCAGTCTCCCAGACGACCCAGCACGTGTCTGCCTCTGACAAGTCAGTAAACGACTCAATATTGCTTATTGTATCTTGATTAGAACCTAATTAAAATGCAGCAGCCCGTGAGTTTTGCTAATGTGTTTTTGATATGGAAGCCCTTCAATAGACGCGATTCGAGATTAGGCTGAAACCTTGCCTTTGCTCGAAATATATGGAAAATTAATTATGAAGTCGAAAAATGACCAATTTAGACGATGATTTCTCTACTTACTGAAAATGGACTCTGATGTGATGAGATTTTCAAATAGCTAAATCACTACTACTAATGTCACTTAGCTATTATTATTATTATTATTATTATTATTATTATTATTATTATTATTATTATTATTATTATTATTATTATTATTATTATTATTATTCAGAAGATAAAGCATATTCGCATGGAACAATCCCCCAATGAATTGAAATTCAAGCTTCCAAAGGTATTGGGTAATGCAAAAAGAGGATTCAACATAGAAAAGAAATAAATAATAATAAAAAAAAATAAATGAATAGTAAGTAGTAGCAGTATTAGTAATAGTGTTAGTAGAAATAGGTAGTGCGTTTTGTATTTCATCTATCGATCCCTACCCCTACCAAATTGTTTCAGACGAAAAAAGTGAAAAAGCTATTCGCTCAGCAGCACGGCAGTTACACCGGAAGTAAATCAACTAAATGGTGACAAAGGAACTAACGAGTTATTTATTTCCTTTTTTTATTTATTTCGAAATTGTTCGCTGTCCAGCAATGGCCTTGATCCATGGGAATACTCGTCTCTGTCTTTTTTTAATTTTTATATTTTGAAATTAGTATAATTTAAAATGGGGCATGGCAATATTCTTGCGTTAAAAATTATGATTTTAAATAGTGGCACTGCAAAACACACACACACACACACACACACACACACACACACACACACACATATATATATATATATATAATATATATATATATAATATATATATATATATAATATATACAGTATTTACACACATATATGTATTTGTAAACACTATATATATTATACTATATATACATACATTATATATATATGTATTTATATTACATACACTACATATATATATATAGTATATATATATATAATATATATATATAGATATATATATATAATATAGTATATTATATATAATATATAAATAAGGGAAACTTTAAACTCTTTATCTCATGTCATGCGTGAGACTGTGTTCCTGGTTGCTAAGTTATCATTTGGCAGTTAAAACAATTGGGCAGGGAGTAATAAGTAACTTAACTAGCAGCGAGCTGAAAACAACCGTTAGGTTAAATGTCAATCAAATCTTGCCTCAGTGTTGACCTCTGGCACACGAGAAAAGCAATCCAGTTCTGGTCCGTCTAAAAAAAAGAAGAAAAAAGTTCTTACGTAGAGTTTCGAAATATATATTTTTAAAGCAATTCTGAATTATTCATATATATATATAATATATATATATATATATATATATATATATATATATATATATATATATATATATATATATATATATATATATATATATATATATATATATATATATATATATATATATATATAATTGTCCAGAAGCTTGCAAATTCTCGTAGACATATACGGTATAGTAACTTTATACCATTCTCTGGTTCAAGAGGCATACCTGTATTCATATAATGAATTATAACTGGGCTGAATCCTTAATTGTGTTTTTTTATTTTATAACAATTGGTATTAAATTTTTCCAAATTCATCTCTCCCTTCTGAAGTAAATAAAAATGTAATTTTTCGGTTATCACCTGTTAATCAAAAACAAAGTTTTATTTCGGTAGATACCGATTACCCAGTACCACATTTGTTCCAGCGTTCCGCATTCTGTGAGTCAACACATATAAGCTACTCGCACATGAAACATTATCAACTCTTTTCATCAACATGTCTATTGTATTTTGTTTACAAGAATTGACAGTCTGAGGTAAATCCTCTACGCAGAGCCGATTGATTCGGCTGAATCTCTTTTAATTCCAAAACGAATCAACTCGTTGATTCTTCGCCTCTCCAAACTGGATTTCTAATTCCATTTATTTCTCTCTCTCTCTCTCTCTCTCTCTCTCTCTCTCTCTCTCTCTCAGGTCTATCATGTCACCCACCCATTCTCTATTTTCCTTAGCTCTCTCTTTCTCTCTCTCTCTCTCTCTCTCTCTCTCTCTCTACTTCTGGTCTTACCCGTCAACGACCAATTCTCTGTTTTCCTTAGTTCTTTTATGCTCTCTCTCTCTCTCTCTCTCTCTCTCTCTCTCTCTCTCGTTTATTTCTCTACATCAAGTTTCTCCCACCACCTCTCCCCCACCTCTCTCCCTCTCTATAACAATCATATACATTTATGTCACAGTAAAGCTCGTTCTCTTATGATGAAACCAATTACCTAAATTTCGAAACGGACTGTACATATATAATTCTGTAATTCAATAGGAAAAGAGCCCAGTCTTTATCCTTTAGGTAACTCAACAGCTACTAACCGCGGCCTGGTATTACGTATCCCCTCCACGACAGACTGACGTAATCAGGCTCAGCCCTTGGAGTTTGATGCCGAGGAGTTAGTTAACTCCTTAATAAATAGCCTTTAATGATTGGATCAGGCAACCATTTGCCGCCTCCGTTTCCCTGAGACTTATTTTGTCTGCCGTTTCTATTTGGCTGGCTTCTTGCTTCTCTTGTCAGGCTTCCTTACTCATAAAAATAATTGATGAGTTATTTTCTCTCATTCCTGGGGTTAATGGGAGACTGTCATCGTTTATTACTATATTATATATATATATATATATATATATATATATATATATATATATATATATATATATATAAATGATTAATGAATTTCGAAGAAAATTATAGAATCTTCTCTTTATTTGTTTATCTGTTTATTTATTTATTTATTTGCATGTCAAAAAAGCAGATCATATATAATATCTATATATATATATATATATATATATATATATATATATATATATATATATAAATGATTAATGAATTTCGAAGAAATTATACAATCTTCTCTTTATTTGTTTATCTGTTTATTTATTTATTTATTTGTATGTCAAAAAAGCAGATCATATTATATATATATATATATATATATATATATATATATATATATATATATATATATATATATATATATATATATATATATAATGTGTGTGTGTGTGTGATCTGTTTTTTCGACATATAGATAAATAAATAAATAGATAAATAAATAAAGAAAAGATTCTATAATTTCTTCGAAACTCATCAATCATTTCCGTTAAATCCAGTTTGCCAAGATATAATTATACGGTTCCCCGTATGTGCCTTATTTAGTTCATGATGTATTCCGCCCTCGGCATTCAATAATAAAGGGTGAGAGTATTACTTCATCGTGGAATGCGCTGATTATTATTAGTATTACTCTATTAGATGCCGTACATCGGCGTTCGGGCAAAGCAGGATCTACACTGAGTTCTAATTTAGGTACTAATTATTTCATAATTCCTGAAAAGGGTCAAGGTGAATCTAAATACAATTATTACAGTTTTCACATTTTGATATTCGTCAACAGTGAACATGCAATCAATAACTGTTTCTCAAATATTGTTTTATTATTTTTAAGGGTTTGCTTTCGAAACATAAGGTTTGGAGCCTTGTCATTCAGCATTTCCGGTCATCAGATTTGTTCTTTTCAGTGTAGAATGAATAAGCTATTGAAAAGGGAATAATTCATTCTTGCAAAATGAATTCATCGCTTGGTTACAAAACGACTGCAGTCGTGAAATTGTTTACTATATTGTCTTATCACTTTTGCATTTCCAAGCTAATGTACTGATGCTCTCTCTCTCTCTCTCTCTCTCTCTCTCTCTCTCTCTCTCTCTCTCTCTCTCTCGAGCTTATGCGAGGAATGATAGTAGCTAAATTGGAAAAAGGAAGACAGGCAAAAAGACAGAACGAAAATACGGCGAGAAAATTTTGGAAACCTTCCCGGGTGAAGTAATTGTACGTGCTACATCAGAAGGTTGTTGCGGCTTTAGAAAGATCTGGTAGATGACCAAGATGACGATCTACCATCTACACAAGGCACCTGAACCTGTAGAATTCATCGCGGAGGGGAAGCGGAGCCCCAGATGCTGTGTTTTGACAAAGCTTATGTCTCTCGTTATGATGGCCGAAATTTATCAGCCCTTACTTTAAGGAAGTAATCGACGATGTTGGCAGGGGAGATAGAGAACAAGAACGAATTGCGTTGGCAACACTGCTTTAGAAAGGAGGACAATAATGTTTTAAGTTTCGTGTATTTTAGTACCCATATGTTCTTTCCACTCTTTAGTCTCGAATATCCTGTTATTCAATGGTCTTGCAGTTGCATGACGCTGGTGTCAGATATCTTTCTTATATAAGTAAGGAAACTAGACTTGTGGCGGATAAGCTATCAACCCAATTTTTTTTGAGACGGGCGAAATAATTTTTTTGTCACTTTCGCTTCCCATATAATCGTTAATTATTTTGACGGAGTTTTTGATGGAGGCATTTAGATAATTCACTGTCTTTGTGAGGATGAGTGCGAAACGAAACTGAGCTAAATAAGGCGTTCACAGAACACGGACATGTTCAAAATTAAGTGCCTTCTGCTAATAAAATATCTATTTAATATGATTTTAATGTATTTTAGAAGTGAGAGAAGAGCGCGCACGCAGACATACGGCGCAGTCGTCAATCAGAATTTTTCCTTAAGAGCAGTTTATGGAAAAAGTTAGAGAGAGTTCAGAATTTAAACTGAAAGCTAATCAAAAGACGGCAGCCATGTTCCTACGAAAACCACTGTTATAGTCTATTCGGGGAATCATTTCTAAAGGTGCTTCTTTTATGTTAAAACATGTCAGAGACGCGTCGGCCACTTATTTTACAAATCACAAACAGGCCGCGTATAAGTTGACGACTAGTTGCTTATCTTAACCAGTGCTTTATACGATTATTCAACATTGTCTTACGATTCGTTCTCCACATCGGTCGTTGACTTGTCAAACTGTTTACGATAAGTTCCAGATGAATATATGACATTCTCTGCTGCAGTATGCACTGCAAAGATGCAAATTGTCAAAATGACGAGATATACAGATATATAGATTTTTTTTTTCAATAAAAATCTCAAGCCCAAAGGAATCAGTCTCTGACCTTTAACCTTACTTCATTATCCGACAAAAGTTAGCACTACGGAACAATTACCTGTTTGCTTACCTGGAAATCAGTGAGCCACTTCCACTTTTCACCGTTGTACTCAGGAACTCTTCCTTAATTGTAGTCTCCCGTTCAAGGTAAGAATTAACAGTACATGAACTGTTTCCTAGCCAGTGATGAAATTGGATTTCCCTAACAGAAAAAATAGGGCAAAAGGAAAAGCTACTTGACTTATTTTGTAACTGTGATGACTCAATATTTTTAACACAAGATCGATTATAGTTAAATTCTTAAATATGTACGTAGGTTTCTTATCCGAACATTCTTTTTCCACTTAGGGATAAATACATTGACAAACGTCAACTTTCTTCAGTGAACATCGTCAAAAAGGCATCATACAAATATACGCGTCTCTGAAAAAATTTAAAAAAGAATATATCTATATATATATATAATATATATATATATATAGATAATAATATATATATTGACATATACATATATTAATATTATATATATATTATATATATAATATTAGATTATATATATATATATATTAATACATATACCACACATACATATATATGTATATACACTTCTCGTGCAGAAATAATAATGCCGAGCAACTGTTCTGCCATTGGCGGTTAAAAAAAACTTGACGTTCAAGTCTATTGTTTTAATAATTACCAAAATGGTTTCGAATTTGGAATGATTCTCACGGACTTAATGGTATGGAATTTGCGGTTTACCTTGATTCCATTGCGAACTTTATGTTCCGGCTCTGCAATTATAACTTATAGGCTTTGTAATTTCATTTGACAAAACTAAGTTTCGGTATGCCGCCATTTTCAAATATATGAGTTCTTGAAGTCGAAGGATATTCGATCTTTTTGACGGAATTGGATACCTGAATATTTAGATCTAATGAATTTCTTATTGGGAAACACTGGTTAATTCACGTCATTAAATCAAAGAATTACCTTAGTAAGTAATGCAGGAAATGGAGCGAAATGGAAATTAGAAAAGAAGTACTATCACATATTTTGACCTTTTTTTCGAGTAAGATTAAGAAGAGGTGAAAAGTGAGGAGTGTAATAATTACTAAAAAGTTAAAGACGATCGATGTAACGATGTAACTCATTGATGAACTTCTTAACTCAGTAATGTAATTCACCAAAATCTTGTTTAAGTTCTGTAACATTCAAGGCTCTGCCAGACTTCTAACCTATCATCATTTTTAAAAGAATTATTCGTCAATGTTATGTATGTTAGTTTTTACAAGCCAATTATAAAAGTAGTTTATTTATATGGTCACGTGGATAGCAATGATGCTAACCTGTACTGTAGAGCCTTCTGCGTGGATAGCAATGATGCTAACCTGTACTGTAGAGCCTTCTGGTTCTCATAAAACTTTTGGGGATGAGGTTGCTAGCCTCTTGTCCTTTTTCTTTACCCAGCCTGAGACAAGCACCAATTCACAATCGGGTCAATAGCAGATCTCCAGTTCCACTTTGTATCTCTTTCCTCGTCCTCTTGATATTTACCAGTTCGGTATTCACCCTTTTCATTGGACAATAGTTTCTATGCTTCTGCACACAATAAACATTCAGATATATCACTCTGCATTTGATAATGTTTATACCACATGGTCGTCATACCAATATTTTCGTTTTCCAACTAATCTTCTTTCCCTACAGAATACTGCATGGACATTTCATGCCTACACATTCCAGATTCTTTTGTATTTGTATTCGCATCCAAACTTCTCTTCCATAAAGAAGAGACGGCTCACCAATCCTTTCATACATTTCACTTTTGCCTGTCTGGATATTTTTTCGTATCCTAATCAGTTGCTTTTTTTTCTTTATGCATCCCATCGAGAACCTCTGCAGGCCATCGGAAAAGCTCATCCATGGAAGGTCAACAACAGTACCTTTCATCCACTCCCAAGTCCTAACAAGTCCTAACACCTTCTGAACCTTTCTAACCTTGTATCAAAAAGCTTGACAGAGGCTCAGAAGCGCAAAGAGGGTCCTGCTTCCTATCAGGTATCAACAGGCTTGCTGGCGAGTCTTCCCATAGTTTTAGTAATTTAATTGTGACAAAAACGAAATAATAAACAGTTTGTTTTACGGGCATCGCATTAATTCAATCGAGTTCTTCAATCATGAGGTGAGACCAGTGAGGTTGCAGGATGTTGGAGTTGGAATTAGCATATAAAATCAAGGTCAAAGGCCAAGCGCTGGGTCACATGGGATCATTCACCACTGATTATATAATGTTGAAACAGTTGTTAGGAAAGGGTTGAAACTTGAAAGTTCGATAGAAGAAAGAGAATATGAACGGAGGTAGAGTAATAGGAGTGAAAGAGGTTAAAAATAAGGGCTGAAGGGATGCTGCAAAACACCTTAAGTAATGCCTATAGTGTACCGCGCGAGGTGCACTGACAGCACTACCCCCGTCGGTTGCTAGATGTAATAATAATTTTTTTATTGTCAAAAAATAAGTAAAATTGGAACAAGACCTGCAGTAAAATAAAAATCTATTCAAAGACTAAAAAAATTGCTCGCAAGTGCAATGTGATTTTTTATCGGTGCAAATTTAGTAATTCACAGTCGACCGCTTACAGGCTATGTTTATTTTTAATTGGGCACATTTTCTACGCTCTCATCCAGATTATATTCAAAGTCCCTGTTGTCATTACAGCATTCGCTATCAAACGCTCATCTTGATGAGGGAAAATATATTATGGATAGAATTATATTACTGTACAAACAAACAAAAAAATATCAGCTAATGAAATATTCCAGAATGGCGTAAAAATGAAACGTAAATACGGCGGTTTTCATTTGATGATACACTGGGTAGGAAATCATTTTTTTAAAACAATGAATTCACGTTGACAGGACACAAACGATTGAATCGAGAGCGAATCTCTCTCTGACTGTAAAGAGAGATCTCCACAATTTTTAATGAACAGATTTTTTACGGATTTATGAGGCGGGGGCTGTCATCACTTTTCCAGCATATATTACTGTTTTGTTGGAATGCGCGGTAAACTAGAGATGGATTTTTTTTTTTTCGAAAACTGCGTCAAATAATTAATAGGAAAAATGAAAATTTGCAGTTCTTGCATTTAATTTACAGGTAAGAGAGACACCACATGGAGGAATGTAGTTTATTTTGGTTGCTACGTAATTCGTCGGGATTAATGTAAAAAAAAAAAAAAATCCCACGTGTAACAAATACTGAACAGTAACCGAATGTTTTCTTATTTTTCTCTCGCGATAAACTTACGAACCTGAACATTATAACCAACCGGATTCATTGACCACCTTACGCCAGTCAGAAAATCTGAGATGGGATAGTTATCTACACCTGTGCTATAAAAAAGATGGTTTTCATTTACCTGCAACTGCAATTTTTTTAATCAGTATCTAATTTTAACCTACAACCTCGATAAGGAAAGAAATGTTACACCGATTCTTTATTCGAGTATTTCGTTTGTAATCTCAAGCAGCTACCATTCGATCTTATCCAGTCCATCCAGCGTACCTGCACTAACGTAGTCGTCATGAGAAACATTAACACACTTCATATATAAGGATATAAGGGTATATATATATATATATATATATATATATATATATATATATATAATATATATATATATATATGGTCTCCCAAAAATACACAAGCCTAATACACCAATGAGACCAATTTTGGCATCATATAATACACCTAATTATAAGCTAGCTAAATATTTGGTACCTTTTTTTAGAACCGCTGATCAAAAATGATTTTACTTTCAGTAACTCTTACTTAAGGATAAAGGTTTATTACAGGACGCTGATTTGAAAATGGCCAGTTTAGATGTTGAATCTCTATTTACTAATGTCCCTGTGGAAGAAACTATCGATATTATCTTAAACAAACTTTTTCCTGAGCCAGATTCTGTTTTTAATAATTTCAATCGTTCGTTTTTTAAAACCCTTTTAGAACTAGCAGTGCGGGACACTGCCTTTGTTTTTGACGGCAAACTTTATAAGCAAAACAGACGGTGTAGCCATGGGCTCTCCCTTGGGTCCCACTTTTGCCAACATCTTCATGTGCTCGCTGGAAGAACGCATGTTAGATGATGCATACTCAGGTTCCATCCACTCTTTTATGGTAGGTATATTGATGACACCTTCGCCTTATTTAAAAATGACTGTGATATTGACTCCTTTTTAGCATATGTTAATACTAAACATAGTAACATTAATTTTACCGTTGAAAAAGAGGTGAACGATCAATTACCGTTCTTAGACGTTCTTGTCACTAGGGATAATGGCTCTTTTAGTACATCTGTTTTTAGAAAGAAAGCTTTTACTGGTCTAGGATCCAATTACTATAGTTCTTGTTTTTATGATTTTAAACTAAACTCTATTTTTACTCTCCTCCACAGGGCATTTTTTTATTACATCGAACTGGCAATCCTTCCACCAAGAAATTAGTTTCCTTTCTGGATATTTTAGGGATAATTGCTTCCCACAGACTTTGTTTTATAAAAAGCTCCGTTTGTTTCTTAACAAACAATTCGCTAATGTCGCCAAACCATGTACAGTACCAAAATTAGCTTTTTATGCCAAATTCCCGTTCTTACATGATGACTCCTTTCGGAAAAAGTTTGCACAAATTATTCATAAACATTATGGTGCCAATTAATCTAAAATTAATTCTAATAAACCCGCTAACAATCGGTTCCTTTTTCAGATATAAAGATCGATTGGACCCTCTCTTGACCTCCAACGTGGTCTATAAGTATACTTGCCCTAAGTGTAACTCTGGGACATATGTCGGATCCACGAGGAGGTTACTGCGGGTCAGAATCGACTCTCATCGGGGATTAAGTTTCCGTACTGGCTGTAGGCTCTCCAATCCCGAACACTCTAATATAAGAAACCATTCGAAAAATTGTAAAACTATATAGAAAGAAGTCATTTCCAAGTCATAGGCCAAGCGAACAATGCATATCTGCCTATCCTGGAGTCATTATTTATTAAAACAACTGGTTCCCCAGTTAAATACCGAGACCTCCTCCACACAACTGTACCTGAGCTAACTTTTATTTGTTCTGTCATTCTGTCTCTTGCCTTCTCGGCACAAGGTTGGTTAGCGGTCTTTGGTCTTTTTATTTTTATTTTTTTTTTTTTTTTTGTTTTCGTTTCTGTATGTTTTTTAATTGTGTTGTAATTTACAAATGTTGAATTTTAGAGTAATTTTTAAAGTAATTTTTAAGTAATTTTTAAGTAATTTTAATTTAATTTTAATTTAATTTTATTTATTGTTTAACAGATTCCCTGAAGATGTAATAATGATATTACGAAACGTAGGAAATAAAGAATTGTAATGAATTGCAACGTTTCTAATAGTCCACCTTCATGCTGATGTGTCCTACTGGCCGTCGCCTTCCTCTGTCTCCTGATATATATATATATATATATATATATATATATATATTATATATATATATATATATATATATACCTACCTAGATGTGGGAAAAGCATGGTAAGAGAAAGCGAAGAGCATGGTGAAGGCCTCCTTTGAAGAAAAGGGTCTGACCCAGAGGCTGCTTCCTCGGAGGAAGGCAGGTATCCTGCCAGGCTGGGGAAAAGGACCTGGAGAAGGACCAAGAACTTGAAGGATGGGGTCCAAGAGCACCCAAGTTTCTTTGGAGTTGGAGCTCAAGGCGTTGTAGTGCCAAGTGTATCCAAAAAAGGGCAAAGAATTTGGAAGTTAAGAGAGCATTGTGGGTATTACAATTTCATATGTATCTGGTAAAAATCATCAGTAGATTCATATATATATATATATATATATATATATATATATATATATATATATATATATATATAATATATATATATATATATATATATATATATATATAATAGAAATAATAATAATAATAATATCTATAATAATAATAATAATAATAATAATATAATAATAATAATAAATAATAATAATAAAAAAATAATAATAATTATTATTATTATAATAGTACCCAAAATACAATTAATTTCACTCACGTCATATTACTATTCCGATACAATTACTGAATCATTTAACAGTCCAATTTCATTTATAATCCTCGTTAATGCTTCGTTTTCGTATCGCAGAGCACTGGTATGTAAAAACGCATCTGATTTAACTCAGAACGGATGGAAGCTCTTATTATATTTCATCTTCGATTATATACTGTATATACAACATATCGCGCAAAATGGTTGTCTCAGCTGATGAATTCGGAAGTTCCTGAAATCTAACGAATATCAGTGAGGAAATGAAAATGAACTGGAAATGAATTCATTTCCATATATAGAACCGATTCGTCGCATCAGAAGCTAATGAATGAAGTAGAAAGGACGCTTTTCATAAAGGGCATCTATTTGAAAGAGAGGTTTTCCCGAGAACATTTCTGCTACACAAAGCAAGATTTCACGCAGAACGCAACTTATTTCGAACATTTGTTTGCAGGAAATGCTTTTAATTCAGAAGTAACTGATTTGTGGGATATATCTTTATTCTAAAAGCTCTATGTCTCAATAAAAGGGGGATACACTGGAAATAGATAAACCTGTTTGCTTATTGATTTTTTAATTTATTGTTTTCTTTTCTAATGGCGGATCTTTTTGTTATTTCCAATTGCTTTTTGTTACTTATTTCAAATGAACACCATAATCTTTGGAAGATTGAATTTCAAGTCAATGGCCTCTGTGGGGTTGTTCCCTATGAATAAGGTTCATCTTCTGGAGAATAATAAATGATAAGATATAGATTATTCACCGATTTCAGTTGGTTTATTTATAATGTAAAATTCAAATGAAAAAATCAGCTTTTGCATGTATAGCCCAGTAATGCAAAATTCATAATTTTAAAGTCAATCGATAATTTTTCAAATAGTAGACATATTTAGAAATCGATTAGGTAGACTTCTGTATTTACAAAGACCAAGAAATGAGACAGTAGAGCATCGGGAACTATACCTTTTTTTAGCTGTTTTTTTTTACACAACCATTTAAAAATAAGTTCGAAGGTTCGTGAAATATTTGATCGACTGACCTTAACGTGACGTTCGGCGAAGCTTTGAACTCACAAAGCTACTCATATTCATTCACTTTCACCGAGTAAGGAAGATGCTGGCTATAAAGACTATTATTATCGAATCATTTGTTCATACTTTTGTTTCTAGCTGTTAACGTATCGACATACTCTGTGCAGTTGCGGGATAAAGTGATGATGGAGTCAACGAGCCACTTTTCGTATTACGTTTCCGAAAATGTGGCCTCTTTCCTGAAATGTAATTTGAGAAATTTAATGTTGTACAATTTGTTTTGTCTTGTTCTTTTCTAATTGAAATCTGACGGAGTTGTTGCCACTAAAGCAGTTGCTCGCTTCTGGAGATGGTTTTTGTGTTACTAGTGCTGGCGTCTTACTGCATATATCACCACAGAGCACAGCCAGCAGAAGACTGTACCGTCCTGGTAACACAAGAGGAAGGACAGTTTAAAACGACCGTATATACAAAAGCAACGAACGCTGGCCGTCGCTTGGACCCACGAGGAGAATGCCCGGACGCTTAAAAAAAATGTCTGTGGTGACTGCAATGTCAATAGAGCCTTCACACACACCACGTCTTGGAGAGACATACACAACGAACTTGACAGAATTCGCCTATTGCTAACAAACAACGGCTATGCAGATCAAATAATTGAAACCGCAATAAAAAAGAAAATGGATGAATTTTACAAACCCAACACAACGGCGAAAAAGGAGAGCTTGATTATTTACCATCGTCTACTTTATGGGTCGTCATCAAAGATACTACTCTATAGTATCATTGCTCTGCATACAAGGAGGATTGCCGCACACAATGTGGGATAGTTAGCAGAGACGTAACCCCAAAAGCCCCTTACCAGAAAATAAGCCTTAGAATATATAGCAAACCTAACCGTATAGTAACCCTGATAATGAAGAACAGCACCGCTGTCCAGAGATGTGTAAATCTCACAGCCGAAGCTACATCAGGCACACTACAACGACCCTTTGGAGACGCAAGCTGGCTCGTACACATCAGAGGGCCATTCATCAACATTACGTAGATGTTCACGACAGGAAGACATCTCTACAAGAGCCGATAGAAGGCACCCAGGTCGTGTACAGAGAGGATAACTATGGTCGCCTATTAAAAGCCGAAGCTGTAAGATTGCGATCCAGATACCGACCCTGAATATTCAACAGGAGTTGGATCATATACTCACCTACAGCAGGAGAAGGAACTCGCTAGCCAACAGGGACTAGACAGACAGAACGCCCCCAACTACCGGACACATCGCGCCTCTTACGGGACAAGAGAAGACCCAACGAAGGCCAAGTAACATGCTTGCTCAAGTAGCTGGGTCCCCGCCCAACGATAACCTCGAGCCGTTAAGTCAACGTAGATCATTTAGACGCACACACACTCAAATTTAATATTATACACATACACATGTATAAACAGACATTTGTTTGTTTATACCTTTGCATACGCTATAAAATATTATTTAATTTTGTATTTCTGTACAGGAATCGGAAAAAACTCCGACGTTATGAAGATGCATGCAAGAAACCTATTGATGCCACTAAGGCAATTGTTTTTAACGAAAATTCTATAAGAGTAAAACTATGCCCTAAGAGTAAACACACACACACACACACACACACACACACACACACATATATATATATATATATAATATATATATATATATATATATATATATATATATGTGTGTGTGTGTGTGTGTGTGTGTGTGTGTAGTTGTGTGGTCACATGTGTGTGTGTGTGTGTGTGAAAATGTGCAGGTGCACTTACGCACGCGCTCACACATGAATGCTAAGAGGTGAAAGCCTTTCCGACATTGGAGGTAAATAAGTCACGGTCAATGGTATCTTTAGTTGAACGCTTATTGGAATTTTTTTCTTCCTCTTGGTATGATAGGAGAAACAAAAGTGGTTGGCGAAAGAGTTAAATAAAATACGGTTGAGGAACTGGAAACCTAGAATGTAGCGCTTTTCCTGTTTCCAAAAAGCTTAAAATGAACGCGTTTCATATCCTGGTATAGCTGGTCCGCTGGCATAGTGTTTAGTGTCAAGAATGCCACTCAGATGCCGTGGGTTCCCGTCTCCCCCAGGGAGATGAAAAACCACTGGCGCAGTATCATAATCATTTACTGCTGAAATAATATAGTGAAGATGAATGCAGAAAAAAGTAAAAAATGTGCTTTTTCTGTACAGGGTATAAACTAGGCCACCAAAATGGATCTATCTTTTGGTGGTCTCGATATAATGCTGTATGATCCACGGCCCATAAAACCCTTAGCCGGCCGTGGTGGCCTGTGTTGTTGCGTTTGCAGAAGCACGATCATGGTAAACTTTAACCTTAGATAAAATAGAAAAAATGACTGAAGCTAGAGGGCTGCAATTTTGATGATTGGAGGGTGGATGATCAACATACCAATTTGCAGCGCTTTAGCCTCAGTAGCTTTTAAGATCTGAGGGTGGACAGAAAAAGTGCGGACGGACAGACAAAGCTGTCACAATAGTTTTCAGGAAACAAAAAAATGATGTGTTATAAGCGAGGGGTGACAACGTGCTGCTAATGATTTCGAAATGTAAATGATCCATCAAGGAAGGTGGTTAGATTACAGATTATTACAAAAATCGATTCCCAATCACCTTAGACCTGCCAGGATGGTAAGTTTAGATTCTTAAGTATCTGGGTTCTAGGAGGACATGTTTTTTGTGTATTCAGTAAGAATGTTCGTTGATACTAGGCTAAAAATGACTGGCCCAGTGTGAAAATTTGTATTAAGTCACTCACTTGAAGGCCAAAATTCATAAATTACAGTTCTTGGAAACTGTATTTCAGAGTGAATGACTGAAATTAGAACATATGGACACCCGTATGAAGAGTCTGTCAATATTTTAAGATTTAAACTTACAAATTCAATCCACTTCGAGTTATTTCTTATGATTACGATCCGTATACTATGGCATTAACCAGGAGGCGGGTAGTGCCTTCTGTGCGCCCATAATTTGCACTGTAGGCGATGCTAAATGGTATTGGTGGCGTCAGTTTGGCTCCTAGCAGCATCCACTTCTTAGCCTTTTACTTTACCTCCAATCCAGCCTCCCTTCCTCAGTCTTGCTTTCCATCCCCTTTAACTATTACAAAGCGCCTCAGCAGCATGATCGGTATGGTCTTGGTCTGCCACCTCGGTGGCCGCTAGTTCGATTCTCGGGCATTTCACGGAGGGGTCAGGGATGTGTATTTCTGGTGATAGAATTTTACCCTCGACGTGGTTCGGAAGTCACGTAAAGCCGTTGGTCCCGTTGCTGAATAACCACTGGTTCCATGCAACGTAAAAACACCATACAAACAATTTAACTATTACTACTTTGTGTGGTTGTAGGGTTTTCTCCCAGTTGCACCTTCCTTTTTTTTCTTCTTTTTTAGAAGTCTTCTCCTTTATTTTCTGTATCTTTCTGTGTTGCTGTCCAGTCATACCAACCCCCCTTTTCACTGTCTTGAGCACTGAATGGCCGAAAGTGCCCCAGTGCAGTGCTTGGCTTGCAGATTCAATTTCATAAAATCATGCTGTGGCATTAACAGAAAAAACACTTAACTGTGAGTGTTTCTTGTCATTTATGAAAAGTGGCCAGAGTCTACAATGGAAATTATAAGGCCCATCAAGACAAACCTTTGAAGTTGCGTCACACAAGTTAAGACGCTTAAATGCTTATGGCGTCCATAAGCTTTTCCTGGTAGTCTGTGAGAATTCGGTGGACTGCATTATTTTCTTTCTTCCGCGTTGTACAACACCTTTGATTGAAAAAAATGTATATTTTATCACAAGTGACACATTTTTCACGTTTTTGTCGCTGTGAATATTATTCGATACAGTAATGGAAACCAAGAACGTTGACAATTTCAGTGGAAATTCCTAGAAATATAGAATGATTCCGAATGTCTGAGGATAATTAGTACGATGTTTTTCTGGCGTTTAAACGTCAGACTCATCGTCCATTTTCAGATCATCTCTTATAACTAATCATTGTTGATTTCCAGTATCAGAGAAATTCAAGAAGTATAAAAAACGTCTTCAAAGTACAGATGCTGAGTAATAATGTCCTCAGCAGTGATGCTGCAGAAATTTTGTATTCAATTGCCTTTCTTAATCGATCTTTGTGAAATAAATTCATGCGAAACGAAACTCGCAAGTTTTACATCCATTTTTCCGAGCACCACTAATTGAAGTATATCTTCACTACGTTTTTCAACGGGTTTCAAACTCAGAAACGCCGAGTATCTGCGGTTTGATGGGACAAAATCAGTATAAGACTAAAGGATTGCTTGATCTAGACCTACTCCAAATGGTGATATTTCTTGTGCGCGTTATCTTCTATGATAACGTTCGTTAACGTTTGTATTCTTTTACATTGAAGCTCTCTTTTACATTTTTCGTAATTTACATTTTACGGGATATCATACTGATCACTACATACTGCTGAGATCTTGAACAGGACACCATCACTAGCACCTTGATCTCTCTTGGAAACCCGAATGAATCCATTACGTGCGCGGCAGTTCAGTCAACTCAGGTCAGTCACTTTTTGCCCCAACTACTCAAAACCCGTAGGTAGGAGTAGGACATCAAACAAGCGGAAATATATTCGCACAGAGTTCATCAGGAGACGCCTCGCAGTTTGCTAATAATTATGTGTTTGTGTGACACGCCATGGAGGATAATTCACTCACGTTACTGCGTTGCACGATGTGCCAAAAAGGCTTTGTAGTTGTTTTGTAGTTCATATCCTAAAAGGAGTTTTAATGCTTATTTAGATCATCTCTCGCCCACCCTCCCTCCTCTCTCTCTCTGAACATTGCTGTATTCTACAGCACTAGTAACAAAAGAGATCATACGTCATTTGAAATTATTTTATTATGAATTTCGCCACGACTCTTACAATTATTTTCTTCAAGTTGAAGTTAATTTTCACTAGCTCTGCGCGTCCTTCATTAGCAGCAGAGAACGTTTTTAACCATAGATACAGAAACCTGATATTAAGACCTTATTTTTCAGTCACATAACTGTATTTGACTTCGACAGTATTTATGAATATATGAGCGGCAAGTAATTTTCAAACCTTCTCTTGGTCAGGTGAGTAATGTGACCTCATTCAGACACTCCAGCTTCAGGTTCGAATCCCATTACGGAAGTCAGAATGACTTTATTATTTTTCATTTGGATCATTAGGCTTTGTAGTGGCAAGCGTAACTGGCCCCACACCCCACCCCCCCAGTGGTTTTTTTTATATATATATATATATATATATATATATATATATATATATATATACATATATATATATATACTGCTTCATAAGGGTATATATATGAATGCCTCAGTAGCAAATGCATGTAGCATTTAAGATTTCTTCCAAGTCATGTCTTGAGTAAAAGCTTTGTGTATCTTTAATTATGGATACACTAACTAACCTGTGCTGATCATAGAGCACTTATTACCTCATACATCAGAAAAGCTGCCAGGGCATACACTTATAGATGACCAGCACATTAGGAAGACGGATTTGAAATATTCTTTTTCAACTAATTATAGCTAGTCTTCCTGGGAACATTATGCGCGCGCAGTCATGACGTCACAGTCTTCATACATCGGACCAGTGTTGCCAGATCTACCGAAATTTCATGAGATTCACTGAAATTCTGACAGATCTCACGAAATTCCGAATCACTGCTGTAATCTACTGAATTTTGAAATGATCTCCAGAAGATCTACAGAAATTATACTTCCCGGCAGTTGAAAATCCATAAACAAATGCATAGTGACATTTCCAAGAAAACTTCTCAATAGCTGATCCTCTAATGATGATGATGGGGCTGATAATTGATATGTGATTCATTTATAGTTAAGTTTTGTGTGAACAAAATTATGTTCAATATTTCAAGAAATTATATCGAATAATGTTGGAAGTTTTATTTAGACAAAAAGATTATATTTTTTTCACCACATTGAAGTAGTATATA
Organism: Macrobrachium nipponense; assembly: GCF_015104395.2. Classification (NCBI taxonomy): domain Eukaryota; kingdom Metazoa; phylum Arthropoda; class Malacostraca; order Decapoda; family Palaemonidae; genus Macrobrachium; species Macrobrachium nipponense. Next base: position 86,663,067 of record NC_087201.1, read on the forward strand.
TATATATATATATATTATATCTATATATATATATATATATATATATATATATACATATGTGTGTGTGTGTGTGTGTGTGTGTGTGTGCGTGTGTTGTGTGTGTGTGTGTCGGTCTGCATCTACCGATTTTTTTACCTACATTTGCTGATTTTTTTTCTTTTTATTGAATTTCTCCTGAAAATTCCTCTGCACCATCTGGCAACACTGCATCGGACGCTCCTGTCCTGCATGTGAAGATAGTCTGTTTGTAGCGGGCAACCGCTGTGGGTGAATTGTTCAACGTGCGTGGTTATTTTTAATGGTTCAGTCTCCATAACGCTGTGTATACGACTGCTAGGATTTCCAAAAGAGATTTAATGGGAAACCATCAAGATGTCCGGTAATTTTGGGTCAAGTAAGTTGAAGAAGGTCTTATGCTGTTTTTGATAATTCAGGTAGGCCTACTGTGACAATAGAAATTTCTGGAAATCAATACCCAATTTTTATTATGATACAGGCCATTTTCTGCATTATGACAGTTTTTTTTGAACGAGATTAGAGGTAGATACTCACTTATAACGACATAATTTGATAAGAATCAGGAAAGCCCAAAAGGCTAATTAATGGTCGCCTTTAAAGTCTTTCTACCGAGCGTGTTGCCTATCTGCTGGTATAAATTACTGTTAAACTACTATGCATCAAAAACTGTTACCTTTAGGCGTTTGCCTTCGTGATTATTGAATACGCTTTATTCCGTTCCTGAATTCCACTAGATTGGCCTCTCCCCATATGTAAAATGAGATTGAGAAAAAATCCGCATGTGAAGATTCAAAATAATATGGCAACACCACTTCCTCGTAGAAGGCTTGGGAGATGACCACGTTTTAGTCACTCTTAGAGTCGAAAGTTGAATGTTTGAGTTTCGATCTAATGGCCCAACCATAAAACCAATTTTATTATCATCTTAATATATAAAAGATGACTTCGAATTGAACCAGTGGGCCTATTTATACTTATTGTGTAAAGCTCAGTGGATTAACGATAACGTATAGGCCTGGTGACACGCGCTATCGCTTGTAGTCTTGAGAAATTTTCGGTTCTCGTATACAAACTGAGACTCCCGTAGGGGGTTAGTGTCGTCAGTGCACATCACGTTCTACACCGGAGGCATTACTTAGGGTTCTTTGCAACGTCCCTTCGGTCCCTAGCTGCAACCTGATCATTCCTGTTTCTGTACCTCCGTTCACATTCTTTCTTCCATCTGACTTTCCGCCCCCTCCTAACAATTGTTTCACAGTGCATCTGGGAGGTTTTCCCTCATGTTGCACCTTTCAAACCTTCTTACTGTTAATTTCCCTCAGCGCTGAATGTCCTCATAGGTCCCAGCAATTGACCTTTGGCCAAAATTCTACAATGTAATCTGTGATTTAGAAAGTGAGACGACGTATACTAATACGAAGCCGATTGAGTCTTGGCTTCGTCTTAATTGCAACCCCTTCAAGCCAGATGTTTAATTTGAAACCTTCGGTCGTGACGTTAGGTAAAAACTTAAAGATGGAAGTACATTGTATTGACGACAATAACCGGCAATTATAGTTTATGTTTCCTAGGCTTTCCAGTATGCTTTTTAATGGTATAGTGTGACAGTTTCTAGACAACCTTGTTCCTGCTAGGTTACTAAACTTTTCATGTTGTATTTTCAGGTGCAGTCTTCATGTCGATTCCAGGGACCTGTAGGCAATGGGTGAGTACCGTGTGCACATAGCTTGGGGAGACAGTTCGTTACTAGACCTACATCTTCATAGCATTTGTGGGGTTGCAATCTATCAGAGTAAGGATATGACTTTAGTGTTATGCATGGACACATTATATATATAACATATATTATATATATATATATATATTATATATATATATATATATATATATATATATATATATATATATATATATATATCTGTACTGCAGTGTCGGTGTAAGTAATTCTTCTAGGTGAAATGAAATGTATATTAATGTGTATTTGTCCCCTCCAATTTGTACGTCGCTAAATTGCTCTCGCCGTCTTCATAAACAAGGAAGTTAATTGAAAATTAAAATCATATATCGTTATGAGGATTAGTATAAGATTGTGCCAAGTGACTGTGTTAAGTATTCATAACAATTGCACACCTTCCTTCCATAATTTATTACATCATCGAAGTCGTTGTCTAGTCCAGAGTTAATTAGAGCGAACTGGTACAACATATGTTTTTTGGTCTTTTATTTTCTTTTTTTTTTTTGCCTTCATGTAATTTCGTACACAACCGAGCAAGTTAAGGAGACTGGAAACACCGCACGCTGTTACCTTCCAGCGTTATTTCATTACCATTACTTTATTATTTGGTGTATATGCTTTTTGTCAATGTTTATGTGTTTAGTGACTTTGTCACTTTTATCATTGACAACAATTCTCTTCTGGTATAGGTATTAAGTTAGTGTTATATAGACTTTCTCATGAAAAAGTGCTGGTTAATGTGCTACTTGGCGCCTCTTGTGGGGGAAGGTATTATGACTACGCTCACCTATTTTTTTTTTCCTCACGAAATATATCGATCAATATTTTTTTGAATTTCCTAAATCAAACCGTAAAAATAAATAAATAAATAGATAAATGAAAAAATAAAAACCACACATTAAAATGAAATAGCCTGAAGTCAAACAATGGATGTAAAATTTGACGAATTCTTAGCTCGAAAATGAATTCCATTCCTTCGTTTTTGTTTGATTACATAATGAGTCACGCAATTGAAGCGAGTTAATGACCACGGAGCGTGCACGAAATAACCCACGTGTAGCTGTCATTAAAGCCATGTATTGACGCTCCTTTTACACTAGTCTTCTTTGTTAGCGTAATGAAGAGATGCTCCAAATTAATTCATAACCTAAATGAGCTCAATTTTCGTTCGTATTGGTCTTGTTGGGGAGAACTGGTTAAGGAGTTTCTCTTCAAATGTAATTGATGAGGTTGTCTCAGGGGGAATCAGGGATCTGTAAACAAATTTTGCTATGGTGATATGAATTTCAGATTTGATTTTACAATTATTTCAGGCATGTAATATCACAACAAGGCTGGTCTAGCGTTTCTGTGCTTGGATTGTTTCAAGTTTTTGGTTATGGGACAGTTTCTTTCGACAAGTTACGGGCTGTTCTAGGAGCAAGAGCCTGTGCTGGCACAAGGCCAGCTAGATCATAGCCAGCCTTTCGACATTTAGCCACCCTCTTTTATTCATTCATTTGTTAAGACTAGAACGCAGCCAGATGTACGTCTAGCTAATTCAAAGACCACGGTCATACTACATGATGCAGTCTAGTCATACTGCCATACTTCTCCGTAGGGGTGCAGTGCCGTTAGGGCACCCATGAGGTCCACTTAGGTTCTTTGCAGCGTCCCTTCGGCCCTTAGCTGCAACCCTTTCATTCCTTTTACTATACTTCGTTCATATTCTTTTTCCTCCACCTTACTTTCCACCCTCTCCTAACAGTTGAATCAGTACTACTGCGAGGTTTTCTCCTTTTACACCTTTCAAACCTATTTATTGTCAATTTGCTTTTCAGCGTTGAATGATCTCATAGGCCTTGGCCTAAATTCTAAATTCAATAACAACACATTGTGCATCTAACATTGCCAGTAAGTTGACAAAAGTCCATTTCTTGACGCTGTTTAATGTAGTCAAGTATTTTCTACATTTGTATCCATACGAGATGCTGTCAATTCGACGTAAGCGTGTACTTTTATTATTTGACTGCCAATAGAACAACCCTTCTATGAAAAAAAGGAAAAAAAATTGAAAATTTAAATAAAGAAGGTTGACGTTGCTTCCTAAAACTAATAATTTTCGTCTATTATGAGAAAGTTAGTTAAAAGGTTATTGACGAAAAATTTAAATAAACAAATTGAAAGGCAACTGTTACACACACACACACACACACACACACACACACACACATGGAGTGAAAAGGGTATTATTTTGCTATTCTTAGATATTTTGCTAGAAAACTTTATATCCTGAAGGATCGCAGGAAATGTTTTACAAAATGATATATTCGTAATATTTCTGTCAAGATTTTATGTTTGTGTGTCTGTCACTCGTGATCAGAGAAGGGTCATAAAAAGTAAATATGATCACGAGAAGGATAAATTCGTGTTTTAATTTATCGTCTTCTGTTTCCTCACTTTATCAGGAACTATAGGTGGTTCACTTAAGGCAGATTCTTGGGTGATCCCAATGCCTACGAGACGTTTGTTTGGCGGCCGCTGAATGGCTGGGAGCTGCCTACCTCCCGGTACCAGCCAATCAGCGGCCGCCAAACAAACGCTTCCAAGCATAGGGCTCATACAAGAATCTAACGTAAGTGAAGCAGCTATTGTATCCTTTGTCATATTATAAAGACAAATTTGTAAATAATGACTTCTTCTTTCTAAATTCTGATTAAATATCAGATTTGCCTCTTAATGATTCCAGTTACTGAAACAAAGTGCTTGTTTGAGTTCTCATACTAATATGGCAGTAATGACTGATGAGCGAAGTAGTGTGAAAGTGGATATTTTATAACGGAAAGGTTTTTACGAAGCGTTGGCGGAAAATGTATGTCTTCAAAACCAGTAGACATTATATTGTATAGAGAATGGTATTTACTTCGATTACAAACTCCGGAAATATGGTCACACTCATAACACTCAAATAAACTAGAAATATGAGTAGATATCTATTGACCTAGTAAATTCACGAATTGATATAACACGAGGTCGTAAAGGTAGATATACTGGCCACAGATAATTCATTAGTTGCGATAACATTATGCTGTATTTTCAACAAAAAGCCTAACGCAGCCTTTCTTGGCATCTGTAGTTGATTACAGCCGTCCCTCCCTCCCTCCCCAATCCCCGTAACCTACTTTTAAGACTATCCTCCTGTCGCTGAGTTTTGTAATTGGCTCTGTTCTGTCGAACATTAGCGGAAAGTTTTTATGTTCCAGTTATTACCATCGGGGAGTAATATGATTTTTCCTCTCCGGTGAATTTCCTGTCATTAGACTATTCATTCTAGTAATTAGGCGGATGCTCTGTACACGGTAGTTCTCTAGAAATTCATCAGGTTTTCAGGTAAAAGTCCTTTCTTGGCTGTAATGGTTTGTGTAACCTAATTAACAGAATTTAAGGAAAGCAATTTGATATTGCCTTGTGTGGACTCTCTCTTAATTAGGCCTAATCATGATGTAACAATGCGAGTCTTACCGTCTTTCTTCTTTAATTATTTCTGTTATCGACGGACGGCCGTAAGTCGGTTGTCATAATTTGATTTTAATGAAATATAGAATTCTAGCTTGTCAGTATAAGAAAAGGTTGAATAATAAAGGAATGAATGAGTAAATCAATAAATTGAAAAATACAATCGTTCTAAGAGCAGCATGGGAGGTGCATCTCTATTTAGGTCAGGCGTCATCCAAAATATTGCCAGTACAATGATCCAGGTGAACTCAGGTGATGAAGAGGTGTGAGATGTTCCAGGTATGGCAGGAAAAATGTCAAGGTTAGTTGGAGATGAGGCTTATAAGTGAATAACTACATTCCATGCCTTTTTCCCCCTTGTGTTGAATCATTTTCTTATTTCTCCCCCCTTTTTTTATTCAGTGATTCCTTTAACACAAGGTGGGTTGATTCCATACATTGCTCACATATTACTTAAAGGAAATTGAACTCAAACCAACGCAGGTAAATTCTCAAAGCTAGCAAGCAGAATTTCCCGGTGAAAAATCCAGTGCAAATGATGGAATTGTTTTGGCTTGTGTTCATATATATTCGTTTATCTTCTCTCTATACATCAGTCGAATAGCAGACTCTTGTTTCATTTCTCAGATAGAGGTCATTCCTTTGCTTTCGGAATCAGTTTCTTTTATGTCTGAGGTAATTGATGATAAAGCGAACCGAAGTTGTTTAGATAAATGTGTGCAGCTTCCTGTGTGGCTAACGTTTATCAAGAAAACATGATTCAAAGCGAGTTGAAAGTAAATATCTCATAGTATCCTGAATTGGCCTTATTACAGTTCGTATAAAGTTCATGGAAATCTAAACAGCGCCTAAGTACAGCGCCTCAGTGGCGTGATCGGTATGGTCTTGGCCTGCCACCTCTGTGACCGTAAGTTCGATTCTCGGGCATTCCACTGAAGGGTTAGATATGTGTATTTCTGGTGATAGAAGTTCCCTCTAGACGTGGTTCGGAAGTCACTTAAAGCCTCTGGTCCTGTTGCTGAATAACCACTGGTTCCATGCAACGTAAAAACACCATACAAACAAGTAAATTAATAAACAAGTGGATACATAGCGGGTAATCGGTAGTTTTATGAGTCATCATTTGTAGGAAAGTAAAAAACAAATTATGTAAAATAAACAAGGGCAAAAGTAATACTGTAATAGGAATGTCGATTAGTGATTGTACTATATATGTAAAAAACATTGAAAAATGCAGAATCAGTAGATACCTTCGGTCTTTGGGCAGTATCATAATTTCAGTTTTTTAAGATTCCTTGAGACGAAAAGCATATTTAACAGTTATATTTAGTTTTTTATTTTTTTAATGTACTTTGAGCGCTGCAGTTTTACAGGTGGCGCTTTGGAGCCATCGTTTTTTATCATGACCTTTTTTTTTGTTTTCAATTTCGATGCTCTGTTTTCGGAATGGCATTGTTATTTGAGGTAAATTCTTTGAAAAATAAGAATTACTATAGAATAGAAACCCTTATGTCTATTATGGAGTTTTAATATTACATACGTCATTTACTATTAAGTTTGTTATAATGAATAAAGAGCAAAAGTAAAGCTCTGACACTGCTAAAACTTAGATAAGTTTTATATATCTTTTATAGTGGTTCCCATAATTATCCTTTTCCCTGGAAAGAAACCTTGTCAAGACATGCTGTTATGGTAGGTAGAATCCTTACTTGTAAGATTTTCAATTACTTTTTCTTTTCATGAACCTTTGGGGAGCACTATAGCCATTACTTGAGGTTCTTTGCAGCGTCCCTTCGGCCCTTAGCTGCAATATCTTTAATTCCTTTTTACTGTACCTCCATTCATATTCTTTCTTTCATCTTACTTTCCACCCCCTCCTTGCAAATGTTTCACTATGTAATTGCGAGGTTTTCCTCCCGTTACACATTTTGCTCTCAGTTTCCTTTTCGGCGCTGAATGATCTCATAGGTCCCATTGCTATGCTTATGGCCTATATTTCATATTCCATGCCATTCCATTCCATTTCATGGCATGCCATTCCTTTTCATGAAAAGAACATATGAAACATGTTGCTGTCATCACAAGCAGACTCCACAATGGGTTTCGAAACTTACTAACCCGAGCATCGTCAGATAACGAAGCTAAACAGTCATTCTGTAGGACTTTTGATCCTGTTGTGACACAGGCTATAAGAACCGTAGAAGCCAACGCGTATCCTTTGATAGGAAACCTGATCCTGTTGTAACACAGCTATAAGAACCGAAGAAGCCACCGCGTATCCTTTGATAGGAAACCTCTGTTGGATGCAAACCAAATAACGCTTGTGGGATTGCTTGTACTTGGATGCGTTAGGAGTTTTTTTTATATCCTTTATTAATATTTTTTCTGCAAAAACATGAGATATTTCACCAGTGGCTCAAAACTTCATTAATCTTGGGTCGGTGAATTGTAATGGCCATAGAGTGATATTCTAACCTCTTCGAAGTACGAGTATAACATACCGATTTAGGTGATGGGTAGGAATGATCGAGGTTTTTTGAGCTTAGGAATAGCACGTTAAATAATTATGAAATAGAAAGCTGGTCTGGCCCCCTCCGTTTGGTTTTACTGAACTGCGACATTTTTTTTCTTTTACTGTGAACGTCCAGAAAGGACTTCAGTAGATTTGAGAATAAAGTTAACTAGAATAATAAATGAAAACACAGAAAATACGAATGTAATTGTCCATCTAGATTATAAAGACGAAAAAGGTAGGAAAACCACAGCATAATAAGATAACTAAACGGAAGACACCCAGTTATTTGGGCTTCCTATCTTTTATTTTCTCTGAAAAGTTACTCCGTCCATTGTTCTTTTCATTAAACAGAATCTTCTCTCCTGAGTAAAGAGAGATCTGAAGCAACGGCAAACTAAACTTCTACATTTGCACAAGAAACTAAATTCCCAAGCAGTAATTTTTGTCTTGCATATTGAAGTTTTGCATAGAATTTACATATATATTATCTACTTGTCAGGGACGTATACATGATTACAGAAAGTAATATACATGTGCACATTACTCTGATATCCATTTTGCTCGTTATTCTCTTTCAAAATACATATACATATTAGTATAAATGCCTCCTCTCTCTCTCTCTCTCTCTCTCTCTCTCTCTCTCTCTCTCTCTCTCTCTCTCTATATATATATATATATATATAGTATGATATATACTAATTTATATATATATATATTTATATATATATATATATATATATATATATATATATATATATATATATATATAATATATATATATATATATATATAATATATCGTGTTGGCGCTGCCTGGAAAAACTGAAGAACTCAGAAAATTTTCCCTATGCCTCCTTGTGCTGGCTATCCCTTTTTTCCCAAATATTACTGTATTAACTCCCATTTATCCAGGTATTACTGTAGTGAGTGTCCCTTTTATCCAAGTATGACTGAACTGACTGTCCCATTTATCCAAGTGTTACTCAACTGAGTTTCCCTTTTATCGAGGTATTACTGTAGTGAATGTCCCAAATATCCGGTTATTACTGTTGTGACTGTCCCATTTATCCAGATGTAACTAATCTGCTGACTGTACCTTTTATCCAGGTATTACTGTGGTGACCGTCCCATTTATCCCTGAATGGCTGTGGTGACAGTCCCATTTATGTGAATGACTGTGCTGACTGTCCCATTTATCCAGGTATTACTGTTCTGACTGTCCCTTTTACTCAGATATTACTGTTCCGGCTGTCCCTTTTATCCAGCCATTGCTGTGGTGACTGTCCCCTTGATCAAGGTATTACTGTGGTGACAGACATTACTGTGCTTCCTATCCCTTTTATCCAGGTGTTGTTCTGACTGTCCCATTTATCCAGGTATTACTGTACTGTCTGTCAATTTTATCTAAGAATTATTGTGCTGACTGTCCCATTTATCCGTATATTACTGTGGTGACTGTCTATTTTATCTAGACACTACTGTGGCGGCTGTCCCTTTTATCCAGGTATTACTGGGTGACTGTCCCATTTACTATCCCTCACTAAAGCTAAACACACACCAACAAACCTAAGTAAACCCCACACTAAACCTAACCACAAACATTAATATAGAATTATTAATCATGGAAAAGAAAATTTTTCTAATATATTTCTATGGTGGTATCAAGTGCATGAAATGAGGTATGATAAACCCATAGTTTATGTACCACATATGTTACAAGGGAAGGGGGATGGGGAAGGGGAAGAGGGTATCGATTTGAAACCTACCCTTTTAACCTAATTTGTGATAAATGATGGCCACGTGTCAAATTTTGTGTAGACCAGCTAATCGTTACCATGTAAGTATCGAGGAAAGATGGATGGAGAAAGGGGAATGGGGTATGGGTCTGAAACCTACCCTATTATCTAAGTTGGATCAAATGATGGCCACATGCCAAATTTTGACTAGATAGTTCAAATGGTGCAGATTTCTATAGCGCACAAACAATGGGCAAATATCCAATCATTCACTTTTACATATAAGACTAGCTGACCAACCCAGTGTTGCTCAGGAAAAGTTTGAAGGACTAAAAACATTTCCTGCACCCTTATGGTGACTCTCCCCTTTATCCAAAAATTACATTAATGGCTGTCCCTTTTATCCAAATATTACTCTTCTAACTGTTATATTTATCCTCGTATTACTGAGGTAACTGTCACATTTATCCAAGCATTACTGTACAAACCGTCATTGTTATCCAAATATTACTGTTCTGACTGTCCCATTTATCCAGATATTAGTGTAGCGATTGTCCCATTTATCCAGGTATTACTTTGGTGACTGTCCCTTTTCTCCAGGTATTACTGCACTCTGTGTCCCAGTTATCCAGGTATTACTGGGCTGAACGTCCAACTTTATCCAGATATTACTGTAATGAGTGTCCCATTTAACCAGGTAATACTGTGCTGACTATCCCCTTTATTCAGTCATTACTCTTCTAACTGTAGCTCTTATCCAATCATTACTGTGCAGACTGCCCCTTTCATCCAGTTATTACTGTGGTGACTGTCCAATTTATACAGGTATTATTCTGCTTTCTGTCCCTGTTGTCCAAGTATTACTGAAGTGAAAGTCCATTTTATCCAGAAATTACTTTACTAACTTACCCTTTTATCCAAATATTACTTTGCTGACTGTCCAAATTATACAGATATTACTGTGGTGAATTTCCCATTTATCCAGGTGTTACTGAGGTGATTACTCCTTTTATCCAGGTATGACTATACTGACTGTCCCATTTATCCAGGTGTTACTGTAATGAGCCCTTTATCCAGTTATTACTATGGTGACTGTCCTATTTATCCAGATCTTACTATGGTGATTACCTCTTTGTCCAGAAGTTACTGTGGCACTGTCCCATTTATCCAGACATTACAGTGCTTACTGTCCCTTTTACCCAGGTATTAATGTGCTGACCGTTCCTTTTATCCAGACATTACTGTGAAGACTGTTCATTTTATCTGTCCCATTTATCTAGGCATTGTTGTTCTGTCTGTCCCTTTTATCCAGGTATTACTGTGGTGACTGTCTCTTTTATCCAGGTATTACTGTGGTGAGTGTCCCTTTTATCAAGGTATTACTGTGGTGACTGTCTCTTATCCAGGTATTACTGTGGTGACTGTCCCATTCATCCAGGTTTTACTTGTCTGTCTGTCCCATTTATCCAGGTATTACCGTTCTGACTGCCCCCTTAGTGGTATTATTGTGGTGAATGTCCCGTTTATCCAGGTTTTGCTTTTCTGTCTGTCCCTCTTATCCAGTTATTACTGTTCTGATTGTCCCTTTTATCCAGGTATTACTGTGATGACTGACCATTTTCTCTAGATATGACTGTGGTGACCGTCCCATTTATCCAGGTATTACTGTACTGTCTGTCCCTTTTATCTTAGAATTACTGTGGTGACTCCCATTTACCTTCGCTTAACTGGAAACCTCCACAAAACTTGAACACACCCCCTTCTAAACCTAATCATATCCTAACGATACCTAAACACACCCTCCACTAAACCTAAACACAAGCCTGAAAACAAAATTATTAATCACAAAAAAAAATCACTAATATACTTCTATGGTATGGTACATGAAATGAGGTATGATAAACCCGTACAGTTCATTTACCACATAAGTTACAATGGGTAGGGGGAGGGTGATCGGGGAAGGGGCAGTGAGGTATGGGTTTGAAACGTACCCTATTGTCTAAGTTGGTTCAAGTGAAGGCTTTGTGTCAAGTTTTGTATAGATCAGTTACCACGTAAGTTACAAAGGGAAGTGGGTATGTTTTCGAAACCTACCTTGTTATCTTAGTTGTGTTAAATGATGGCCACATGCCTAATTTCGTGTAGATTGGTCAAGCAGTTACTCCATACGTTGGAAAGGGAAAGGGGGAAGGGGGAGGTGAAGGGGCTACTGTTTTGAAACCTACCCTACTATCTAAGTTGGTCAAATGATGGCCATGTGCTAAGTTTTATCTAGGTCGTAAAGCGGTTACCATATGTTACAAAGGGATGGAGAAAGAGGATGGGGGAAGGGGAAGGGAAGGGGGGTTATATTTTGAAACCTACCCTATTATCTGAGTTGGCTCAAATGATGGCTTCGTGCTAAAGTTTGTCTAGATCGGTCCAGCCACGATATAGTAATGACAAGGTAGTCCTCCTCTAACGACGTGTATGGGGCTCATCTGCGCATGTGATTCTGTGACGTCATGGCACCCTACGCTAAAGCCATGGCAACGTGTGGAGTTCAATTGGCAATATCCCTCTCATATATTGAGAAATTATCAGAGAATCTAATGATGAATGATCTTAATTTGCATACTAGATATATTAATAATATACTATATGGTGTGTATTTTTTTTGCTATTTTCGCGCGCTTTTTTGGTAAACTATGTGCCAAATTTTGTATAGATCAGTCAAGCAGTTACCACACAAGTTACGAAGGGAAGGGAGGTGGTGGAAGGGAAGGGGAAGGGGAATAGGGTAATGGTTTGAAACCTACCCTATTATCTAAGTTAGGTCAAATGATGGTCATGTGTCAGTTTTTGTCTAGATCAGTCAAGCGGTTCGGATTTATATAGAGCGCAAACATATGGACAAGCATACAAACATTCATTTCCTATATAAGATGTATTATATAAAAATGAATGTTTGTATATTCGTTTGCCCGCTGTAGAAACCCGAACCGCTTGACAGACCTAGAAAAAGTTTTGCACAAGACTTCCATGTCACCCCAGGAAGGTTTATAGTTCAAAATCAAACCCCTATTCCGTGACAGACAGACAAAACAAAACAAACGAAATTTTTGTTTTTAGTCCGCCTTTTCTTCAGTAGCGTTCTGGGTGTCACGAGTAGCTTGGGCGAAAAGCTCTAACTTTTCTGGCGACGTCATTGAGTTCCTCCTACTGCAAACGCTTCTTTACAGCGACTGCACCATGACGTTACAGTGACGACGTATTTCGTTATACAGCCGGTTTAAATGAGGTTTGGAATCATCGAAATGTCACCTTGGATAGTCCAACGATTGTCAGTTGGAATTAATTGTCGTGCGAGTTGGCACAGCACTTCATTGCATATGGAAGACAAGTTTCTTTTCACGTTGTTTGGTACTGATTACTTACAAGATAATGACTGAAATGTCTAGATCAGAACTTTACAAGCATGAAGATTATTATATTCGGAAACCTTTCCGAAAAGTACTAGCAGAATTTATATATATGGAGGGTAAATGCATGCCATGCAAATTGGGTTTAATTAAGAAAAAGTAACGGCTGCACTTCGAGTAACTGGAAGTGCCCACAGCTTACGCAACACATCAGTTTCGCACCTTTTGCTGATGTAATCGAGCAAGGAATATTACTCCCGTCACTTAGGGAAATAAAATTATTGTATATGGTTACATATTAGAAATATATTAATTTCTATCTTTTATCAGCACGTATTTATCCAAAGCAATAAATAAACGATTGCATAACATTTCTCCAAGAAGGGACAGATTTTATTTGATTCATGATTACTTTACTAACAAAGGAACGAATTTACCAAGTTTATAAAAATCCAGGAAATTGGTCTAGGCCATACCAAATTGTCTGTATTACAGGGAAAATTTATTTTTAAATTTGTATTATATGATTTGGACTCATAACGACCTACCAATAGCGCTGAAGGGTCCAACAATGGAATGAATTAGGCCTATATTGATCCATATTCTGATAAAAGTGGCTGACATCCTTTCCAGGTGAAATGCAGCGACAAATAGTTACGAAATCGTTACTTACCCGTCCACACATGTAATTATATATCATTTGGTTGGAAGAACTTTTAATTCAGTCAGTCCAACCAATCTGGTGAGTGAACTGAGTACGTCCGCAATCTGTCGCCTACACCAGGGCTTCCCAAGCTTTTCGCTTACTCGGGGAGTATGCCTACAAACTACTTTGTTGTCGTTGTTGGGGCAGGAAAGGTCTATGAAGAGCCTAAAAAGGTCTGAAAAAGGGTATTTCGCGTTGAGTTAATGATATAGGAATTTTTGGATAGGATGTTTATAATTTATTTGTTGAAATGAAAATGTAAAAAATAGATGTAATGTGCATGTTAAACAGTACAGGAAGATGATTTAATTCTCGTTGGTGAAAGAAGGCTCTATTTAAACGTAGCTTTTTAGCACGTTTTAATTTAAGTTATAAGTTGGGAATATAATGTTTACAACTTATGCGTCAGGGGAAGATCTTGCAAGCGTCCCTAGTAAGCTGGAGGTCGGATCAAGCCTTGTTTATTTTGCGACCCATATAGCTCACTTAAAACTTTTGCGAACCTTGCAGGCAAAAGATATTTTCCTCGGTGGATATAGATTTTACCTATATTTTATATACATTCTTTCATACTTTCATACCAGCAAACTAACCAAAATAAGTACGTACACAACCTGAACACTTACACAATATATACCATCCATCCATCCATAATATATATATATATATATATATATATATATATATATATATAACTATATATGTATATATATATATATATATTTATATATATATATATATATCTATATCTATATATATATATATACATATATATATATATATATATATATATATATAATATATATATATATATATACTATATATATATATATATATATATATATATATATATATATATATGTGTGTGTGCTTTATGCACAAACACACAAACAGTATATTTGTGTGTGTACACGAGAGGGAGAGAGAGAAATTGTTTCTTTGTTTTAATCAGTTTTAAAGTACAGTATAGTATAACTTTGTTTAATTCAATGGGATGAATGGGCTTGCTTTTTTTTTTATCATAGTATCTCCAATCTCGGGGTGATAGTGGAGACTGCAAATCAAAGATCATCTTTCACATACGATCGAGACTGGTATTTATTCTTGATATATATGTTAATGCAGAGAAGGTAGCTTTACAGAGATAGGTCGATCCAAATGGTGTTACCATGCTGCTTTTAATAAGCCAGGATATTCCTCTGATATTGATTTCCAGAACTCATTCAATGTCGTTAACTCTAACTTGAGGCGTAAGGTTCTATCAGAAGATAATTCAAGCAATCAAGAAGACTTCGAAGCTGATTGACTGTTATTGCTTTTAAATTATCCAGACATAACTCATTTTCCTCTCCAAACTCTTCAAGTTCAGGAAACATTTCATTGTTACCTTCTTCAGTTCTTGAAATCCATCGCTCAAGCTTCTTTGAGAATGCATTTATTTTGTTGAACAATTATAAAATATTTTTTTTGGTTGTATGGAAAGATTTCAGTCACCAAGTTGATAAAAAATGCATGATAGATACACTAGCTTTTGTAACCAGTTACTGTCAGTATAAAAACACGAGTTCAGAGCCAGAATCAGGAAGGAATAGGC
>NC_087201.1:86683265-86694230 GCF_015104395.2 Macrobrachium nipponense
CCTAGGTTCGCGCCCGGGATCCGCAAGATAGCTGTGTGGTTAAAGGCTCTTCACTGTACGTCCCGATTTCTTGGGTCCTAGGTTCGTGCCCGGGATCCGAGAGATAGCTGTGTGGTTAAAGGCGCTTCACTGTAACAAGTCCTGATTCTTGGGTCCTAGGTTTTCGTGCCCGGGATCCGGCGCCGATAGCTGTGTAGTTAAAGGCGCTTCACGTACGTCCTGATTTCTTGGGTCCTAGGTTCGTGCCCGGGAGCCGTGAGATAGCTGTGTGGTTAAAGGCGCTTCACTGTACGTCCCGATTTCTTGGGTCCTAGGTTTGTGCCCGGGAGCCGTGATATAGCTGTGTGGTTAAAGGTGCTTCGCTGTACGTCCTGATTTCTTGGGTCCTAGGTTCGTGCCCGGGATCCGCGAGATAGCTGTGTGGTTAAAGGCGCTTCACTGTACGTCCCGATTTCTTGGGTCCCAGGTTCGTGCCCGGGATCCGCGAGATAGCTGTGTGGTTAAAGGCGCTTCACGTACGTCCTGATTTCTTGGGTCCTAAGTTCGTGCCCGGGAGCCGTGAGATAGCTGTGTGGTTAAAGGCGCTTCACTGTACGTGCCCGGGATCCATGAGATAGCTGGATGGTTAAAGGCGCTTCGCTGTATGTCCCGATTTCTTGGGTCCTAGGTTCGTCCCCGGGATCCGTGAGATAGCTGTGTGGTTAAAGGCGCTTCGCTGTACGTCCTGATTTCTTGGGTCCTAGGTTCATGCCCGGGAGCCGTGAGATAGCTGTGTGGTTAAAGACGCTTCACTGTACGTCCTGATTTCTTGGGTCCTAGGTTCGTGCCCGGGAGCCGTGAGATAGCTGTGTGGTTAAAGGCGCTTCGCTGTACGTCCCGATTTCTTGGGTCCTAGGTTCGTGCCCGGGAGCTGTGAGATAGCTGTGTGGTTAAAGGCGCTTCACTGTACGTCCCGATTTCTTGGGTCCTAGGTTCGCGCCCGGGATCCGCGAGATAGCTGTGTGGTTAAAGGCGCTTCACTGTACGTCCTGATTTCTTGGGTCCTAGGTTTGCGCTTGGGAGCCGTGAGATAGCTGTGTGGTTAAAGGCGCTTCACTGTACGTCCCGATTTCTTGGGTCCTAGGTTCGCGCTTGGGAGCCGTGAGATAGCTGTGTGGTTAAAGGCGCTTCATTGTACGTCCTGATTTCTTGGGTCCTAGGTTCGCTCTTGGGAGCTGCGAGATAGCTGTGTGGTTGAAGGCGCTTCACTGTACGTCCCGATTATTTGGGTCCTAGGTTCACGCCTGGGAGCCGTGAGATATCTGTGTGGTTAAAGGCGCTTCACTGTACGTCCTGATTTCTTGGGTCCTAGGTTCGCGCCCGGGATTCGCGAGATAGCTGTGTGGTTAAAGGCGCTTCATTGAACGTCCTGATTTCTTGGGTCTTAGGTTTGCACCCGGGAGCCGCGAGATAGCTGTGTGGTTAAAGGCGTTTCACTGTACGTCCCGATTTATTGGGTCCTAGGTTTGTGCCCGGGAGCTGTGAGATAGCTGTGTGGTTAAAGGCGCTTCACTGTACGTCCCGATTTCTTGGGTCCTAGGTTCGCGCCTGGGAGCCGTGAGATGGCTGTATGGTTAAAAGCACTTCATTGTACTTCCTGATTTCTTGGGTCCTAGGTTTGCGCCTGGGAGCCGTGAGATGGCTGTATGGTTAATGGCACTTCATTGTACTTCCTGATTTCTTGGGTCCTAGGTTTGTGCCCGGGAGCTGCGAGATAGCTGTGTTGTTAAAGGCGCTTCACTGTACGTCCTGATTTCTTGGGTCCTAGGTTTCGCTGTTCCGGTGGGAAGCTTACGCGAGAAAAGCTGTGTGTTAAAGCACTTCTCTGTACGTCCTGATTATTTGGGTCCTAGGTTCGTGCCCGGGAGTCGCGAGATAGCTGTGTGGTTAAAGGCGCTTCACTGTACGTCCTGATTTCTTGGGTCCTAGGTTCGCGCCCGGGAGTCGCGAGATAGCTGTGTGGTTAAAGGCGCTTCTCTGTACGTCCCGATTTCTTGGGTCCTAGTTTCAGGCCCGGCAGCGCGAGAATAGCATGTGGTGGTTTAAAGGCGCTTTTCACTTGTACGTCCCGATTTCTTCTTGGGTCCTAGTTTTCAGGCCCGGCAGCCGCGAGATAGCTGTGCTTGGTTCAAAGGCCGCTTCAACTAGTTACGTCCTTATTTCTTTTTAGGGTTCTAGGTTTCGCCGCCCCGCCCGGGAGCCCGTGAGATAGCTGTGTGGTTTAAAAGGCGACTTCTCTGTAACGTCCCGGGATTTCTTGGGGTCCTAAGTTTCAGGCCCGGCAGCCGCGAGATAAGCGTTGTTTTTGTTAAAGGCGCTTCCACTGTACGTCCTGATTTCTTGAGGGTCCTAGGTTCTGAGAAGGCCCCTGGGATCCACGAGGATAGCTGTGTGGTTAAAGGCACTTCACTGTACGTCCGGATTTCTTGGGTCCTAGGTTCGCTCCCTGGAGCCACGAGATTGGTTAAAGACTCTTCACTGTGTCCTGATTACTTGGGTCCTAGGTTCACTCCTAGGAGCCGCGAGATAGCTGTTTGGTTAAAGACGCTTCACTGTACCTCCTGATTTCTTGGGTCGTAGGTTTGCTCTCAGGAACTGTGAGATAGCAGTGTGGTTAAAGACGCTTCACTGTGTGTCCTGATTTCTTGGGCCCTAGGTTCGCGCCCGTGAGCCGCGAGATCACTATGTGGTTAAATATGCTTCACTGTTCGTCCTGATTTCTTGGGTCCTAAGCCTGCGCCCGTGAGCTGCGAGATAGCTGTGTGGTTAAAGACGCTTCACTGTCCTGATTTCTTGGGTCCTAGGTTCGTGCCCGGTAGCCGCGAGAATTGGGTTTAATTACCTTACACTTCATGGCAATCCGTGATTTCTTGGGTCTTAGGTTGGCGCCCGGGAGCCGCGAGATAGCTCTGTGATTAAAGACGCTTCACTGTGCATCCTGATTTCTTGGGTCTTAGGTTTGCGCCTGTGAGCCTCGAGATAGCCGTGTGGTTAAAGACGCTTCACTGTGCGTCTTGATTTCTTGGGTCGTAGGTTTGCACTTCGGAGGAGTGAGATAGCAGTGTGGTTAAATAAGCTTCAATGTATGTCCTGATTTCTTGGGTCCTAGGATCGTGCCCGGGAGCTGAGAGATAGCTGTGTGGTTAAAGACGCTTCACTCTACATCCTGATTTCTTTGCCCTAGGTTTGTGCCCGGGAGCAGTGAGATAGGCATGCGCTTAAGGATGCTTCACTGTATGTCCTGATTTCTTGGCCCTAGGTTCGTGCCCGGGAGCTGCGAGATAGCTGTGTGGTTAAAGATGCTTCACTCTGCGTCCTGAATTCTTGGGTCCTAGGTTCTTGCTCGGGAGCTGCAAGATAGCTGTGTGGTTAAAGACGCTTCACTGTAAGTCCTGATTTCTTGGGTCCTAGGTTTGCCCAGAACTGTGAGATAGCTGTGTGGTTAAAGACGTTTCACTGTGCGTCCTGATTTCTCGTATCCTAGGTTCGCGCCTCGGAGCCGCGAGATAGCTGTGTGGTTAAAGACCCTTCACTGTACGACCTGATTCCTTGGGTCCTAGTTTCGCGCCCGTGAGCCACGAGATAGCTGTGTGGTTAAAGACACTTTACTGTATATCCTGATATCTTGGGTCCTAGTTTCGCGCCCGGGAGCCGCGAGATAGCTGTGTGATGAAAGATGCTTCACTGTGCGTCCTGATTTCTTGGGTCCTAGGTTTGCACTGGGGAGCCACGATATAGCTGTGTGGTTAAAGACGCTTCACTGCATGTCCTGATTTCCTGGTCCTAGGTTTGGGCCCTAGGTTTGTGCCCAGGAACCGGGAGATAGCTGTGTGGTTCAAGACGCTTCACTGTACGTCCTGATTCCTTGGGCACTATGTTCATGCCCTAGAACCACGAGATAGCTGTGTGGTTAAAGATGCTTCACTGTACGTCTTGATTCCTTGGGCCATAGGTTTGTGCCCAGGAACCGCGAGATAGCTGTGTGGTTAAAGACGCTTCACTGTACGTCCTGATTCCTTGGCCCTAGGTTCGTTTCACTGTACGTTCTGATTCCTTGGGCCCTAGGTTCGTGCCCGGGAACCACGAGATAGCTGTGTGGTTAAAGATGCTTCATAGTACGTCCCGATTTCTTGGGCCCTAGGTTCCTGCCCTGGAGCCGCGAGATAGCTGTGTGGTTAAAGACGCTTCACTGTATGTCCTGATTTCTTGGGTCTTAGGTTCGCGCCCGGGAACTGACGAAATTATTATCAACTAAATATTCCACTTCGGTTAACATATATGAAAATATATTCATTTTGAGGTAGAGCGAATTAGATATAAAAGGATATTTGTAGCTTAAGGCATATGTATATGTATATATGTATAATCTATATATAGATATATATATAGATATATAATTATATATAATATAATTAATAATATATATATTATATTATTATATATTATATACAAAATATATAACATATAATAATTATAGTATATCTAGATATATATTCGTATAGATATAGATATATATATATCATATATATATGATATATAATAATATAATATATATATATATTATTATATATATATATATGTATATATATATACATAATATATATATATATAGATATATATATATATATATATATATAATATATATACTCTATATATACACACATATACATATAATACATATACATATGCCTTAAGCTACAAATATCCTTTTATATCTAATTTGCTCTACCTCAAAATGAATATATTTTCGTATATGTTAACCGAAGTGGAATATATGTATATATATATATATATATATATATATATATATATATATATATATATATATATAGTATATATATATATATATGTAAATGTATGTATGTATGTATGGATGTATGTATGTATGTATGTATGTATGTATGTGTATATATATATATATATATATATATATGTATTATATATATATATATATATATTTATATATATATATATATTATATATATATAAACTATTTAGAGAGGAAAACGACAGTTTAACGGAATTTTTGGGTCAGAGATAATTCATTTTATTCCATTTTATTAACTGATTTTTGTTCCATTTTAATGTGTTAGCTAATTTGGGAAATAGAAAAGTATATTTTTGTATCTACGGGGATTCATTTGCCTAGCTTGCATTTTCAGAGAGATTCTGCCACAAACAAAAGTGTTGCAGTTGCCTGTTAGCAGTCTGTTTCATTTTGTATAGGCAAGTAACATTTGGTCCTACAAATGCGGTTAATATATATATATATATACATACATACATACATACATATATATATATATATATATATATATATATATATACTATATGTATATATATATATATTAACCGCATTTGTAGGACCAAATGTTACTTGCTTAAACAAAATGAAACAGACTGCTAACAGGCAACTGCAACTACTTTTGTTTGTGGCAGAATCTCTCTGAAAATGCAAGCTAGGCAAATGAATCCCCGTAGATACAAAAATATACTTTTCTATTTCCCAAATTAGCTAACATTAAAATGGAACAAAATCAGTTAATAAAAATTGAATAAAATGAATTATCTCTGACCCAAAAATTCCGTTAAACTGTCGTTTCCTCTCTAAATAGTTTTTAAGTAAGCACCCCTCATTCTTATTATGTCCGACCAACCATAACATTTTAATGTCTATAAAGTCTTAGAGAATCCATTTTTCTATTTGGTGAATTTGAACCCATCTGAAATAAAGAGACCGCTCTACTCATGAAAGTTAATAAGAAAGAATGTGTACCGCACCACACTTCTCTTTCTCCCACATATTTTTTATCACTTCAAAGGTTAACTTTTTCAAAGTTCTTTTTTACGTTACCTTATTTGATGGGTCTGGCAAATGCAACACCTTTCAATTCTCTCTTTTTTTTTTTTTTTTTTAGTACCTCTTCCAGGCGTGTTCTGCACCCTGTCACAAGTAATCAATGTGTGCCCTCTCTTATCCTTATTTCCCATAACCAAAGCCATATATCGTTTGCTATGAACACACATGCAGACACGCCCTGCGTGGCACCCAGCAAACACAGGTGCTCCATGTCCAAGGCATGTGATTTCCGAGGCATCACCGACCTCAAATTGCATTGGTCATCTTTCCTGGCTGTTTTTCATTTCAGCATTCTTCGAGGAATCCAGCGCTTGTCCCTAACCGACCTGTTTCTAACTGGAAAGAGCTGAGATTAACAATTCACTACCCCGCCTTTTTAAGATATATATATATATATATATATATACTATATATATATATATATATATATATATATATATATATAATTATGATACCATATTTTACCATCTTCAGATAACTTGAACTGCTAATGTTGTGATGTGATTAGATGTCTTTAATAATTTTATTCAGTTGGAATTTTATTATAGTTTATCATTATCGAGTGAGGCTTTGAAAACTTATGCCGGAAAATATGGTATGATGATGATAGAAATTCTTTCTTATCTGTCTGCTGTTATCATATAATGACAGGAATTCCTTTCATAGCTGTTTGCTATTATTAATGAAATATAAGTAACTGTAATGATATATTGTATGTAAGCTGTCATTTTCGTAAACTTTTCCTTCGAACCAAATATATTCCTTAAGTTTTTAAGTGCCAAACACGGTTTATTTTGTAATTTGAGTCAATGGTGGAATTTTTTTATTGATATGGTCGATGGCGAATGGAATACTTTCTTGATAGAAATTTGATGCGAAATATTTGCAGTTCTGGACTTGGGCAATACTTGTGTCGTTAATGTAGAAACAGGGCATTCTGAATCAGAGTGATTTAGAATATCCTTTCACGAATCAATTTTTCGTTTTTGTCAGCTTTGCTCTCCACTTTCATCCTGATTAGGATCTGTGCTCCGTTTTGGGGGTGAAAGAGATTTTATTAAACTTCGTGGAGTTTTGAATATCCGATATACAGTATATTTTCACGAGAGTTTCATACTTTGAAAATCGAATTGTAATTTTTGTTGTTTTTACACGTGAAATGAATTCTTAATGTCTTGGGATTTAGGTTAGTTTTCTTTTAATGGCAGTTTGGTAAAAGGTTGCATTTTGCATTCTCCCATTTAGCCTACCGATTGCAAAGTTGAATACTTCAAGGGCCACCAGCGTGCTCTAAGTTAAGAATTCAAACCGTGAACAAAATGCAATCTTAGAACGAAAGATAACACTAGCTTAACGTCCATTAGCTAACGCCACTAAGGTCAAAGTCATGTAGGTCACTTGGGTCATGTAATGTAACCACCGAAAATTCTAGTGTTTCCTGTGTGTGAGGTCTTGTGTGTGCGTGTGTGTGGTTTTTTAAAGCATGGCTGTTAAAGAATGGGTGAAAAAAAATTGTATAAAACTAGCGGATATATGCATGAGGAGATCTTGACATTATGACCTCTTGGGAGAATATACATACATAGTCAAGGTAATGTTTCCACGGCAACAGCCCGTCTGTTCTGAATCGAATTTCCCTGAAAGGAATGATTTTCATGAAGATTCTGCAGCAAATACCGATATATCCGTCAAGTTTTATCGAATTCTGAATAAACGTTCTTTAGATATCCTGTGAGCGGAAATAGGCACGGGTGAATCGTAACAGGGTAACTACTGTGATTTGGAAAGTTATACCGGTTGTTAATGTTGGAATATCCAAGGACTGTGCATTAGGTCGGTTGACTCCATAACGGGTAGGGGGTATGGTGCCGCCAGTACACCTCATGTGATGCACTGTGGTCTTTACTTAAGGTTCTTTGTAAAGTTCCTTCGGCCCTAGCTGCAACCCCTTTCATTCCTTTAACTGTACCTCCGTTGATAATCTTTCTTCCAAATTGCTTTCCAACGTCTCCTATCATTTGATTCAAAGTGCAACTGCGAGGTTGTCCGCTGATATACCTTTTGAGCCCTGTACTTTGTTTCCTTTTCAGCGCTGAATGACCTCATTGGTACCAGCGCTCTTTGGCCTAAATTCTATATTCTATTCTATGTCGGTTGGGGGTAATGCAGTGAAAACATTCATATATGATCAGCTACTGCAAGAAGCTTTTGTTCTAATTTATATATTGCAGTTTGGATATTTGTTGCAAGTGTAGAACTTCACTATCTTGATTAGATTTAATTTCGAAAAGTGATACTTGTGGAAATCTAGATAAATAAATTTAAATTGACCTCCATGAAATGTGATTACAGCGATGGCTGATGTTTCATGGTGGAACTGTGTTTTGGCATTTGCTCTCTAATAACTGCAGTAGTAATAATAAATTTATAATACTTTCAATGAAATATACTCCTACTTTAGGTGTGTAACAGCAAATCTTGGAGGGTGGGGCTGAGGTAAAAACAATGAATAAATTGTACAAGTTTTATCAAGTCTTCTCGTGTATAGGAATAGGGATAATAATTCATGCTGTCGTGCATAGTTATTTTAACTTATTATGCAAACTAAGCTCTAGTTACATATGAAAACTAATCTGGTATTAACAACTGAACGAATAATTAGAGGAAAGTTGAAATACTTTTTAGCCACGAACAAATCATATTTCGGGAATTCTCGTTTATCGATTTGATGACGTCGCTATTTCATTAAGGTTAATGACAGCGTCACGCTCAATTTGAAAGGAAAATTTTTGATATGCAATTACAGCGTGATAAAAGAAAAGGTGGTTAGATCGAATGAAAGGGATTGTATCATAATTTCTGATGAATGTTTTATCAATATAGCCTATTGTATGAAGCTGCATTTACAGATATTTACAAGAAAAGCAATAATAATAATAATAATAATAATAATAATAATAATAATAATAAAATAATAATAATAATAATAATAACTAATAATAAAATAATAATAATTAATTATTATTATTATTATTATTATTATTTTACTTAAAGTAATGGCTACTTCAACAGCGTTACGCTTGTAGAGATTCTTCTCTATTTTTCGAATAGCAGCTTTTTCAGTACAAGTACTTAAACAGGCTGGTAGAGCGCCCATGGAGGTCATTTTCAAATGCAGGGTCAAGATCAGTGTATATATTTATATTTCAATTCTTATTGATCATATGATATCATAGTCATCAAAGTCATTAACGGTTTCTGTCTGTCTGTCTGTCCTCTTTCTTGTAGCGAGGTTCCACCTGGAACTGCTAGACATCCTCTAGGCTAGGAAGCTGATTTTTGACTGCTTCTGGTGTGGTGTCCTTCCTCCTTATATTCGGGGTCATCAGCAAGGGGTCTGCCCCCATGCTGATTGGCTGGTGGCGGCAAGTCTGTTTATCATTGGTTGCTTGAGTCAGGTCTCAAGCCACTTCCGCCGTTGCAGCTTCCTAGACCTCCTGAGTTGTGCGGTGACGTTGGTAGGTGCTAAGTGCACGCAGTGCAGCAACGTTACTGCACAACTCAGGAGGCCTAGGAGGTTGCAGCTACGCAACCATCAACACAGTGGAAGTGGCTTGAGACAGACTTACCGCCATTTGCCAATAGGAGATCGGTATGGGGCAGACCTCCTCCTGACGACCCCGAATATAAAGAGGAAGGACATCACACCAGAAGCAGTCCACCATCAGCTTCCTAGCTCCAGACGAAAGCTTGCTACAAGGAAGAGAGAGGGTGAGAGAGAAACCGTTAATGACTTTGATGACTATGATATTATAGTTTCTCTGTAAGAATTGAAATATAAATATATATACTGATCTTGACCCTGCATTTGAAAATGACCTCCATAGGCGCTCTACTAGCCTGTTTAAGTAGTACTGAAAAAGCTGCTTTCAAAAAATAGGGAGGAATATCAACAAGTGTAATGCTGCTGAAGTAGCCATTACTTTTGATAAAGTATGCTTGAGAGAGGGTCCAGCTCCGTTGGTCTGCAAGATTGAGGCAACGAGAGCACCAACTTTGTAAAGCCGCCAAGCCAATAGGAGACGAGCATCGTGCCCCCGACCAGTGAAAATTTGGCTCACGGGACACCCCCTGCTGATTCCCGACTATAAATAGGGTAGAACCTGAATCCATCGTCAGTCTACTCAATGCCACAGCATTGAGAATATCTGGTCGAAACCATAAGAAACGTCGGCCTTCAAATGAATCAAGCTTGACTTTTCCCTATGCCTCCCAAAGACACGTTACTCGCCAATCTGTGTAACATCGAAAAAACCATAATAAGGAGAACAGAAAAGAATTTCTATAAAATCAATAGAACATGCTTGAGGGTCGTCTACCTAAATATTATTATTATTATTATTATTATTATTATTATTATTATTATTATTATTATTATTATTATTATTATTGAATTATTATTCCTTATTATTATTATTATTATTTACTGGTAGAATACCCTCTTTTAAACAGGTACTGTTACAAGATATTACAGCATCAGCTGAGTGGATTGTAGTTTTTCTCTCATCTTCCTTCTGATAGCTTTCTCTTGTCTGGCAGCTCCAGACGAAAGTTTGCTACAAGAAAGAGAGAGGGAGAGAGAGAAACCGCTAATGACTTTGATGACTATGATACTATAGTTTCTCTGTAAGAATTGAAATATAAATATATATATACTGATCTTGACCCTGCATTTGAAAATGACCTCCATAGGCGCTCTACTAGCCTGTTTAAGTAGTACTGAAAAAGCTGCTTTCAAAAAATAGGGAGGAATCTCTACAAGTGTAATGCTGCTGAAGTAGCCATTACTTTTGATAAAGTATGCTTGAGAGAGGGTCTGCTTCCTACGTATTATTGTTATTATTGTTATCAGCCAATGAAAATTCGGCGAGCCATGACGTCATGCAACGTCGCATAGTCCAGCTCCGTTGGTCTGCAAGATTGAGGCAACGAGAGCACCAACTTTGGAAAGTGGCTTGAAGATCTCTTCCAGCCGCAAAGCCAATAGGAGACGAGCATCGTGCCCC